>NW_026589137.1:11754353-11773705 GCF_907164565.1 Psammomys obesus | reverse complement strand
TATTTTATTTTATTTTATTTTATTTTATTTTATTTTATTTTATTTTACTTTATTTTATTTTATTTTACCGTTTACCAGGACACAGCTGCAGGGATATGATACCTCCCAGCAGCTCTCACCTACTTTTTTTTTTATTTTAAAATTTATTTTTATTAATTACAGTTTATTCACTTTGTATCCCCCTGTACATCCATCCTTCCTTCCCTCCCAATCCCACCCTCCCTTTCTCTTCCTCACCTGTGCCCCTCCCCCAGTCCACTGATAAGGGAGATTCTCCTCTCTTTCCCTCTAATCCTAGTCTATCATGTCTCATCAGGAGTGGCTGCATTGTCTTCCTCTGTGGCCTAGTAAGGCTGCACCTCCCTGAGGGGGAGGTGATCAAAGAGCAGACCAATCAGTATATGTCAGAGACAGTCCCTGTTCCTATTAGTATGGAACCCATCTCCATAAGTGGTCCTTGGCTGGAGTATCAGTCTCAGAAAAGACCTCTGTGCCCAGATTTTTTGATCTGTTATTCTGTCACAGGGTATATACTCACTCATAAGTGGATGTTAGACATATAATAAGGCTAAACATACTAAAATCTGTACACCTAAGAAAGTTAATCAAGAAACATCTGGCTAAGATGCTCAATCCCTATTCAGAAAGGCAAAGAGGATGGGCATCGGAGGAGGGAGAAAACAGGGAACAGGACAGGAGCCTACCACAGAGGGCCTCTGAAAGGCTCTATCCTGCAGGGTACCTAGGCAGATGCTGAGACTCATAGCCAAACTTTGGGCAGAGTACATGGAATCTTATGAAAGAAGTGGGAGATAGTAAGACTTGGAGAGGACAGGAATTCCACAGGAGAGTTTATTCACTTTGTATCCCAGCTGTAGCCACCTTCTCCATTCCCTTCCAAACCTACCCTCCCTCCCTCTTCTTCTCCTATGCCCCTTCCCCAGTCCAATGATAGCGGAGGTCCTCCTCACATTCCATCTGACCCTAGTCTATCAGTTCTCATCAATACTGGCTTCAATGTCTTCCTCTGTGGACTGGTAAGGCTGCTCCCCCCTCAGGTGGAGGTGCTCAAAGAGACAGCCCATGAGTTTATGTTAGAGATGGTGCCTGTTCTTATTACTGGGGAACCCTCTTGGACAGTGAGCTGCCAAGGGCTACATCTGAACAGGGGTTCTAGGTTATCTATATGCATGGTCTTTGTTTGGAGTATCAGTCTCACAAAAGACCCCTGTGCCCAGATATTTTGGTTCTGTTGCTCTCCTTGTGGAGCTCCTGTCTCCTCTCTGTCTTTCGATGTGCCCCTTCTTTCATAAGATTCCCTGCACTCTGCCCAAAGTTTGGCTATGACTCTCAGCATATGTTTTGATAACCCTGATGGGTAGAATCTTTGAGAGGCCCTCTGTGGTAGGCTCCTGTCCTGTTCCCTGTTTTCTCCCTCTTCCTATATCTGACCTGTTTGACTTTCTGAATGAAGATTGAGCATCTTACCCAGGGTCTTCCTTCTTGATTAGTTTCCTTAGGTGTACAGATTTTAGTATGATTATCCTATATTATATGTCTAATATCCACTTGTAAGTGTGTCTTTCTGCTTCTGGGAAACCTCACTCAGGACCTTTTCTAGGTCCCACCATTTGCCTGCAAATTTCATGATTTCCTTGTTTTTAAATGCTGAGTAGTATTCCATTATGCAAATGCACCACAATTTCTGTATCCATTCCTCAACTAAGGGACATCTGGGTTATTTCCAGATTCTGGCTATTACAAATAAAGTTACTACAAAGTAACTATGGTTGAGCAAATGCCCTCGTTGCATACTTGAGCATCTTTTGGATATATGCCTAAGAGTGGTATAGCTGGATCTTGAGGTAGCACTATTCCTAACTGTCTGAGAAAGCACCAGACCGATTTCCAAAGTGGTTGTACAAGTTTATTTAGTTTTATTTATTACAATTTTTACCAGTTTTACTGTCATTACAAAAGTCAGGAATGATACCCTATTGCAACCACACCTTCTCTTGTACACCCTTAACAACTGCTAGTTGTCTTCTGTGTTTATACCATTGTCCTTTCAGCCATGTTATACATCATAGAAATAGAACTGTATAGAAAATTTTTAGATTGGCCTTTTTATCAAACATCTTTCCTTGGATATGCATGAGTTATTGTTTTTGTATTATTTTCAGATGTTTCACTTTTTTTCCACTGAACTTTAAAGCTAGCATACAAGGTAATATGTTTCTCTGCAGCATTTTCATACTACTTTCTTTGGATTGATTTTCTTCCCCTGTTTCTTACCTTCATCTCTCTGTCCCAAGTTCTGCTCACACTTTTCCACCCCAGTATTTCCCCTTCAAGTCTGATGGTCCATGTGTTCTAATACTTTCTCCCTACTTTTCCTTTGTAGTTTCATTGTATCAATGTCAAAAGAAGTTGAGGTTTCTCACTAACTACAATGACAAGAGAATTTCCAAAGTGGTAATAGGATAGAATCACAGGCAGCTGATGGCTCCTGGGATAAGGAGAATTGTCTTACTGCAGGGATGAACTATTTTATTGGTTGTTCAATGCAGAATGGTCAGGCTTGAAACCAATCACACAAAAACAACAAAAAGGGGCTCAAATAAAAAGAAACTATATCAACTTGATAGTCAGGGAGACATGGGAGAGGTTTCAAGGCAGGTTAACTGAGAGAAGCTGGAAGGAGGAATGGATGAAAGTGTTATAATTTTATTACAGACTTTCAAAAGAAAATTCAAACAAAAAACAAAAAAAAAGTGGAAACATCAGAAGATGGTGGAGTCAGGAAAACACTGAATCTGAGGAGCAGGACAACATTTTTCATACAGCGACCAAGAGACTGAACTCTGGGCCCTAAAATAACAGCGTTCCTGTTTCCCAGGTGAGAGGAAACCCCCACAGCGTGAGAATCAGTCAGGTCCACTCTCAGGTCACCCAGCCAGAACCCGGAAGAGATCCCAGGTCCCACAGGCACTAGGTCGCCAAACCAGAGCCACACACCTGCTTGTCCTGATCACCTTCCCGGGCTGATCAGTGGGCACAAAAAACACCAGAGACTGGGAGTCCCAGTTGCGAGAGAACCCCACAGGGAAGAAAGGAAACGGTACTGACTTGGGTCACCTCGGCTTTCCTTGGAAGAAGTCTCGCAGACCAGCATGTACTAGCTGCCATCACTGAACTGGGCTCCAGTTGAGAGCACGGACAATTGCTTCACGCCCAACTCTCTAGCACAGAATGAGCTGTGGGCGCCAGAGCACCAGAGACTGGGAGTCACTGTCAGGAGAAATCCTCACAGGGAACGAAGCAAAGGGGACTGACTTAGGCCACCCAGTATATCCCTGGCAAAGGGCCCACAAACCGGCCAAACTCAGGGACCTGCTGTGTGCCACATAGCCTGCTGTTACCAGGAGAACTGTACCCACCCGCCACAGATTACCACTTGGGTACTGGGGCACAGAGCCCCAACCTCAGATCTAGAGAAGCACGGAATCCCTGAGATCAACCCCCAGATACTGCTCCAAGGGAAAACCAGTTATCCCTAACAAAACTGACCAAACCATGGGACACACAGGTTACATCAGCAGATCACTAAATTTACAGCAAGAAACCCAGAAGCAGGGCAGATGTCTTTAGGAATTCTCTGAGTGAGATGAGAGCCCTCTCAACTAACAAGGACCACAGCTACCACTCAGATCTCTATGCCTGAGGTGAGCAGTGGCAACTCCTGAAAAACACTGGCCATCCAGTGACTATACCCAAAAAGCTGAGAAAGCTTCCTTCAGGAAAAACCATCTTCCTGCCAACGGGATTCGCTCCACCACAGGATTCCAGGAACCACCAGAAACTAACTCCAAACACCTAAGATAGCTCAATGTGTAGAGGCCAGTGTAAAAGCTCAACCAACAAAAGACAGAACAATACGGCATCTCCAGAACCCAGTTATCCTGGGGCAAGTAGCCCTGGAAACCCCAGCATAATTGAATTTCAAGAAGATGACCTAAGATCTATGGTCTTGAAGAGGATAACAGAGGAAACAAATAAAATGTGTAAAGACCTAGAGGAAGATAAACTCAAACAGAATATTGCCATCCGTAAAGAAATAGAGGAAGATAAAAACAAACAGATTATGGCCATCTGTAAAGAAATACAGAAAGTTGCAGCCAAACAGTTTGTGGGCTTTAGAGAGGAAATGCTTAAATCACTGAAAGAAATAAAAGAAACAGAGGATTGTTAAAACAAACAGCTGCAGGAATTGAAGGAAAAACAGGAAAATACACAGGTTAAGGAAATCAACAAAACAGCTCAAGATCTGAAGATAGAATTGGAAAAATTAAAGAAAACACAAATGGAGGAAACTGTGGAGAGAAAATAACTTAGGGAAGAAAACAGGAACTACAGAGTTAAGCATAACCAATAGACTACAAGAGATGGAAGAAAGAATCTCAGGTGTGGAAGATACAATGGAAGAAATAGATGTATCTGTCAAAGAAAATGTTAAATCTAAAAAAATCCTGACACAGACCATCCAAGAAATCCAAACATAAAAATACAAAACATAAGAATAAGAGGAATAGAGGAAAAAGAAGATTCCCTCCTCCAAGGCCCAGAAAATATTTTTCAACAAAAATCATTGAAGAAAATTTCCCCAGCTTAAAGGAGAGGCCAATAAGAATACAAGAGGGCTACAGAACACCCAATAAATTAGAACAATAAAAAAAATCCTCCCACCACATAATAATCAAAAGTAAGTATACAGAACAAAGGAAAAATACTAAAAGCTGCAAGGGAAAAAGGCCAAGTAACATATAATGGCAAACCCATTAAAATCACACCTGACTTCTCAACAGAGACTATGAAAGCCAGAGGGGCCTGGACGGATATCATGCAGACCCTAAGAGAACACAGATGTCACCCTAGGCTACTATACCCAGCAAAACTCTCAGTCCTCATAGACGGAGAAAAAAAGATATTCAATAACAAAAGCAAATTTCAACAATACCTACGCACAAATACAGCATTATAGAAGACACTAGAAGGGAAAATACAACCCAAGAAAACTAGGAAATAATTACCCACGCTACATTAAAGCAAAAAACAACCAAGCATACAACCTTATGACTACAGCCAATATCAAAATCAAAGGATCTAACAGCCACTGGTCATTAATCTCTCTCAACATCAATGGACTCAATTCTCCAATAAAAAGACACAGACTAACAGAATGGATGCGTAAACAAAACCCAGCAATCTGTTGCATACAAGAAACACACCTAAGTCACAAAGATAGACATTACCTGACGGTAAAGGGTTGGAAGACAGCTTTACAAGCAAATGGACCAAAGAAGCAAGCAGGAGTAGCCATTCGAATATCTGATAAAATAGACTTTCAACCAAAATTAATAAAAGGAGATGGGGAAGGACACTTCATACTCATCAAGGGAAAATTCCACCAGAAAGACATCACAATCCTGAACATCTATGCCCCAAATACAAGGGCACCCACATTTGTAAAGGAGACACTGATAAAACTTAAACCACACATAGATCCCCACACATTAATAGTGGGAGACTACAACACTCCACTCTCAACAAAGGACAGGTCAACAAAACAGAAATTATACAAAGAAACAATGTCTCTAACAGAAGTCATGAATCAAATGGACCTAACAGACATTTACAGAACCTTGCTCCCAAACACAAAAGAATTTACCTTTTTTTCAATAACTCATGGAACCTTCTCCAAAATAGACCATATGGTTGGTAACAAAGCGAACCTCAACAGATACAAGAAGATTGAAATAATCCCTTGTATTCTGTCTGATCACCATGGAATAAAGCTGGACCTCAACAACAACAGAGATAGCAAAAAGCCTACACACACATGGAAACTGAACATCTTGCTACTAAATGACAGGTGGGTCAGGGAAAAAGTAAACAAAGAAATTAAAGTCTTCCTAGAACTCATTGTAAATGAAGACACAACAATCCTAAACTTGTGGGACACAATGAAAGCAGTGCTAAGAGGAAAGTTCATAGCACTAAGTGCCTTCAAGAAGAAATTCAAGACAGCTCATTCAAGCAACTTAATGGCTCACTTAAAAACCCTAGAAAATGAAGAAGCAGACACAGCAAAAAGGAGTAGGCGGCTGGAAATAATGAAACTCAGGGCTGAGCTCAATCCACTAGAAACAAATAAAACAATGCAAAGAATAAATGAAACCAAGAGCTGGTTCTTTGAGAAAATCAACAAGATAGAGAAACCCTTAGCAAAGCTAACTAAAAGAAAGAGAGACACCATTCAAATCAGCAAAATCAAAAATGAAAAGGGGGACACAACTATAGCCACTGAGGAAATCCAAACAATCATTAGGACTTACTTCAAAAGTCTATATGCCACAAAATTTGAAAATCTAAATGAAATGGACAATTTTCTTGAACAATTTGACTTACCAAAGATGAATCAGGACCAGGCAAATCATTTAAATAGGCCTATATCCCCCAAGGAAATAGAAGCGGTCATTGAAACTCTCCCATCCAAAAAAAAGCCCAGGACCAGATGGTTTCAGCGCAGAATTCTACCAGACCCTCAAAGAAGAGCTAACTCCAATTCTCTTCAAACTATTCCACAAAATAGAAAGAGAAGGAACATTACCAAACTCATTCTATGAAGCCACAGTCACTTTGGTACCTAAACCTCACAACGACCCAACACAGAAAGAGAATTTCAGGCCAATCTCCCTCATGAACATCGATGCAAAAGTACTCAACCAAATACTTGCAAACCGAATCCAAGAACACATCAAAGACATCATCCACTATGACCAGGTAGGCTTCATCCCAGGTATGCATGGGTGGTTCAATATATGGAAATCCATCAATGTGATCCACCATATTAACAAACTGAAAGAAAAAAAAAACACATAATAATCATCTTAGATGCTGAAAAAGCATTTGACAAAATCCAACATCCATTAGTGTTCAAAGTATTGAAGAGACCAGGGATACAAGGCACATATCTGAACATAGTAAAGGTGATATACAGCAAGCATATAGCCAACATCAAACTGAATGGAGAGAATCTTAAAGCAATCCCACTGAAATCAGGGACAAGACAAGGCTGCCCACTCTCTCCATGTCTCTTCAACATAGTTCTGGAAGTCCTTGCTAGAGCAATAAGACGGTTGAGCGAGATCAAGGGGATACAAATTGAAATTGATGAAGTAAAATTATCACTATTTGAAGATGATATGATAGTATATGTGAGTGACCCCCAAAAACTCTTATCAGGGAATAAGATAAACAGCTGATAAACACCTTCAGCAAAGTGGCCAGATACAAAATTAACTCAAAAAATCTGGGAGGAGCTTATTGGGGGATACAAAGTGTAATTAATAAGTGTAATTAATAAAGTGTAATTAATAAGATAAAATTAAATTAGAAAATCCAAATAAATAAATAAATAAATAAATAATTTACTTTAAAAAAATGGTAGTTCACCTATCACCACAATCCTTCACACTTTGAAAAAAATGATCCATACAATCCATAAACACTACCATACTGCTTCATTACAGCTCTCCTAATTTATCTCAGCAATAAATGATAACACTACAAGTTTAAATAACATTTTAAGTATACTAGTAAACTGACCTGTATTTAAAGGATGTTTTTTTTCCTCATAAAATATGAAGCAATTAACAACACCAAAAATTTCAAAGTTGTCGTTTCTAACCTGATCTTCAACAAGAAAGGAAATGGAATTGATAATACAGATTTTCAGAGAACTTATCTGTTTTTCCTGATTATATATTGTCTTCAGCCACTGTAGCCACTTTGAACTAATTTTATTATTAGCCATGGCTGCTCCACAATTAAAATGTAGCTTGAAAGATAAGTATAAACAAGTGGAGCATTTTTCATGCAAACAGTAGGAAAATATAAGCTACTCTATTTACTAGCCACTTGAAATTATGTTAGGTTGCATTTTAAACAATTATAACACTGTATTGCACAAACTGATCTTCCATCTGACAAAGCAATAATATTCTAAGTCAAACATTTTTAAATATCTTAGTACATTTTATGAGTTAATCAGAGTGTGGAGTCTTTAGGCCTGTGCTATGGTTTAAGATGTTGATAGCCTAGAATTAGGTGGAGTATTAAAACTCTCAAGTTGGCAGCACTTGCCAAACTAGATGAAATTAGAAATTTGTTTTTTGAGAATGGACATGGAACAGGAAACCCAGCTCTTAAATTCTAAAAGCACAATCAGTTAGAATCCCCCTATATAAATCTGGAGCTTCAAATGCTTGAGCACAATTTAATGTTAGTCTAAATCAAAATCTGTCTTCCCAAAACACCAAAAGAAAAATTGACTGTCTAGAGCACAGTTCTTGAATGTGATAAAAAATATTATCCCTGGAATTCATGATGAGAAGAAACATTAAATATAAGAAATTTTATAAAATGCATACTGGATATCTTCTACCAAAGAGATCCAACACTTCAAACAAAAAGTTAATAAAGCTATTTCAGACTACTGTTATTCATCAATATCTTAAACATGGAAGCAAAACACTTTTGTGGTCACCTACTTAATACTTAATAAAATTTTTCTGATGAAGTTTTGAAACAAGCAATTGATAATCAATACTCAGTTTAGTCGAATTGTTAACAATGAAGCACTATAAATAAGAACAGAACCAAGATTCAAGAGGATCACTGTAAACTAAACTAAAACTCAAATTTTGGGAAGGTAAAATCTATATGGTCATTAGTTTGATTAAAACTGTGTAGATTTAAGACCAAAATAGAATATGTAAAAGAAAAATGATGATTTAACTTCATTAAAATGAAAAACTTTTGTTCTTCAGCTGACATTTTGCAACTGGCTGTGCAAGTTATCCACAGTGAGCTGAAGGGATGGCTCAGCAGTTAAGAGACCATACTTTTTTTTTTTTTTCCAGAGGACCAGATATCAACTCCTAGCACCCACATCAAGAGACTCACAACCGCCTTTTATTCTAGTTCTAGGGTGATATGATACCCTTTGTGATCTCCATAAGCACCTAAACTCACATGTACAATTCCCCTCCCCCATATAATGTCTAAAAAAACATTCACAGATTAAGAAAAAAATTACAAGACATGAATCAAAATACGAATAGCCAAAAATGTACAAAGAAATTTTAAAGTGGATGCACATGTGTTCATGTTATACTCACATGTGTGCATGAGTCTGCATGTAGAGGTTAGAGGTTGGCATGAGGTATTTTCGATTACCTGCCATGTTCTCTTTGAGATGAGTTATCTCACTGAACGTAGTGTTTATTGATGCAGTTAGGCAAGCTGGCCAACAGCCTCTGAGACTCTGCCTGTCTCTTCCTCTTCAGCACAAGAATCAAAATGTCATGCTACCATACCTGACTTTTTTTCCTGGGTTCTGAGGATTCAAACCCAAGTCATAATGCTTGCATAGCAAACACTTTACTTCCTGAACATCAAAACCTATTTGTCAATTTTTATGGTGAATATATTAGTTTTAGTTTAGGGCTACTATGATTATTATATAAGGAAATGTATAATATAATAAGAAGTACATGTGTCATTACGGTGAGTGTCACATATTCATTTCTTAGTTATAACTATACATACATACATATATACATAAATGTGTGGTGTGTGTGTGTGTTTGTGTGTCTTCAAGAGTGAAGTCAGCCATGTGATGGTGAGGCATACCTTTAATCCCAGCACTTCGGAGGCAGAAGCAGGCAGATCTCTTTGAGTTTGAGGCTAGCCTGGTCTACAAAGTGAGTTCCAGGACAGCCATAGCTGACACACAGAGAAGATCTGTCTTGAAAAAAAATTAAAAAGAGTGAAGAGAATGTGTTATAAATTATGAGGTAGGCCTATGTTTAGCTATGATAAATATTTCCAATTTTTCAAAATGACTATTTTTTTTTCCTTTCCAAGTGTGTTCTAAGGAAGTTCCTGGTCTTCCATATCTTCCCCAACAATTAGCATTGTCACTATTTTTAATTAGATCCAATCCAATGTGTGCTTTCTCATTATTGCATTAATTTGCACTTCAGTGAGACTACCAGTTGTTGATAACCTCTTTCCAAATACTAATGAAATTTTTGTAAATTTTCTCTTCAACCAGACTTGGTGGCTCAGGCTGGCTCATAATCCCAGCTACTGGGGAGGGTAAACAAGAAATATTACATTGAATTCATAGCCTACTTAGGCTACACCATTCAAAGAAAGCCTGAGAAATTTAGGGAGTTCTTGCCTAAAAAAGGGAGATTGCAATGTACCTCAGTAGCAGAATATTTGTCTAACATATGCTAAAACCTTAGTTCAATTGCTTGTGTTACAGAAAGCTATCTCTTTAGCTTGTTTGTTTTTATATTTTACTTTTGTGACTAACCTGGGAATTTTCTTTGTACATATTTCATAGAGTTACTTGTCAGATACATACACTGCAGATATATTTCACATTCTTAGAGCTTGACTTTTAACCAGTGACTTATTTCTAAATAGCCTTCTTGAGAAATAGTTCACATTCTTCACAATTAATTCATGTGAAAGTATAATTTAATATCTTTTTAACGTTTAAGCGTCATCACTATAAATTGTGGAACATTTTTAACAACACAGAGAAAAGAAAGCCTTTCCCATTAGCAGATATTTCCATTATCTCCTAATGCATACTAACCTCCTTTCTATCCCTACTAATTTGTTTCTTTTGGTAAATATATGTAAATAGAATCATGCAAAATTCAGTCTTTTGAATCTGATTTTTTTCACTTACAATAAACAAGACCTATTCATGTTACAGAGTGTTAGTATTTCATTACTTATTATAACTGAATAATATTCCCTTGGGTAAACATATCACTTTTGAATATCAATCCATTGAAAGCATGTTTCCTCTGGTTCAACCACTCTGGAAGTCAATCTGGCGCTTTCTCAGACAACTAGGAGTAGTGCTACCTCAAGACCCAGCTATACCACTCCTAGGTATATACCCAAAATTTGCTCAAGTTCACAACAAGGACATTTGTTCAACCATGTTCGTAGCAGCTTTATTTGTAATAGCCAGAACTTGGAAACAACCCAGATGTCCATCAACGGAGGAATGGATACAGAAATTGTGGTATTTTTACACAATGGAATACTACTCAGCAATCAAAAAGGAGGAAATCATGAAATTTGCAGGCAAGTGGTGGGATCTAGAAAAGATCATTCTGAGTGAAGTATCCCAGAAGGAGAAAGACAAACTTGGTATATACTCGCTTATATAGACCTACAAGACATGATAAACATAATGAAATCTACACACCTAAAGAAGATAATCAAGAAAGTGGACACAGGCGAAGGTGATTAATCCTCATTTAGAAAGACAAATGGGATGTGCCTTGAACTTATGACAGGAGTCTACCACAAAAGGCATCTGAAAGACTCTACCTAGCAGTGTTTCAAAGCAGACACTAAGACTCATAACCAAACCCTCGGCAGAGTGCAGGGAATCATATGAAAGAAGGGAAGTTAGTATGATATGGAAAGGATAGGAGCTCTACAAGGACCAAATATATCTGGGCACAGGGTCTTTTCTGAGACTGAAACTCAACCAAGGACCATCTATGGATATAACCTAGAACTTCTGCTCGGATGTGGCCTGTGGTAGCTCAGTAACCAAGTAGTTTTCCAAAGTAAGGGGGACACGGACTATTTCTAACAGGATCTCAAGGGCAGGCTGTTTGACACCTCCCCCCAGGGGAGGAGCAGTTAGGCCACAGAGGAGGACTTTGCAGCCAGCCCTGAAGATACCTGATAAAACAGGGACAGATGAAAGGGGAGGAGGTCCTCCCCTATCAGGGGACTTGGAAAGGGGCAGGGAGGAGACCAGGGAGGGAGTGTGGGGTTGGGGAGGGAATGACGGAGCGGGATACAGCTGGGACACGGAGTTAACAAAATGTAACTAAAAAGAAAAAAAAAATAAAAAAAAATAAAAAAAAAAAATAAAATGAAAGCATGTTTCCTTTATTTAATTACTGTAAATAATACTCTTACGAAAATTCTCGTATGTGGTACTTTGGACATGTTTTAATTTAACTTGAGAAAATATGTATTAATTACAGGATCATATTTTGATGCTGTGCTTAACTGTATAAAGAGTTGTCAAGCCAGATTCTTTTCCAAAATGGCTCTAACATTTACATACGTATTCACAATTTCTAAGGGTTCTGGTATTTTTATGACCCCACTAAAATGTTTTGTTTTCTTTTATTTCTTTTCTTCCTTATTTTGGTTACATTCATCATAGTGAGTATGAAGTTGTATATCTTTGTGACTTTCATTTTAGTCTCTCTGGAGGCTAAGATTCTTTTGATTTTTTTTTTAAGATTGAGAAGAATTTGATTAGAGTTTTAAAGAAAAGCTTCAAAGTTGCAAGCTATAAGCTGAACATTTTCCAGGAGAAGAAGATGGAGAAGTGAAAGAAAAGAAAAACATGCAATGTGAGGTAAGCCAGCATAGAGGTCATCCACATGTTGGACAGGCATCCAAGTGGCAGGGAGGGGAGGAAGCTTTAGAGAAATAATGAAGCTCGATGTGTTAGTGAAGAGATAGAGGAAAGGAAATGTTAGTCCCACACTTCTTTGTGGAAAGCTGTATGGCTGCATCTCTGTGACTGTGGAGAGGAATTCTTTTTTAAATTATTTTTTATTAATTACAATTTATTCATTTTGTATCCCAGCTGTAACCCTATCCCTCATCCCCTCCCAATCTCACCCTCCATCCCTCATCTTCTCCCATGCCTCTCCCCATGTCCATTGATAGGGGAGGAGTTCCTCCCCTTCCATCTGACCCTAGCTTATAGGGTTTCATTAAGGCTGGCTATATTGTCTTATGTTAGGATAACCTGGAACACTAGACCTCCACCAAAACTAAAGAAATATTTTTTTTTCTAATTGGCTTTCACAGAGCCCTGATCAAGACAACTGTAACACTTGCCCACCCATACACACATATTCCAAAAAGGCAACCT
The DNA here is from genome assembly GCF_907164565.1 of Psammomys obesus. Taxonomy (NCBI): domain Eukaryota; kingdom Metazoa; phylum Chordata; class Mammalia; order Rodentia; family Muridae; genus Psammomys; species Psammomys obesus. The sequence goes on along the minus strand of NW_026589137.1, from coordinate 11,760,636 downwards.
ACAACCCTAAAATCATTTAAGATTTTTTGTTTGCTTGTTTTGTCTTGCTTGGGGGAAATATTTTTCTACATAGGCCTGGCTGTCCTTGAACTCACAATGTAGACCAGAATGACCTTGAACTCATAGTGATCCACCTACCTCTGCCTCCTGAGTGCTGGGATTAAAGTTTTGTGTCACAGTACTCAGTTTGTTTAGGAAACAGACCCTTGGTCTAAATACTTCTGGAATTTCTGGCTGTCAGCAGGACACGATCAAGGGGATTTTTTTTTTTTGGCTTGCAACAGAGGACAAGAATAAATGGATTAATGCCCTAACCCTGAACGTTATGACCCATTTCTATTCCTGTCTTCATCATCCCAGGATCTGAAAAGATAAAGCTAACTATCACCTGAAGAATTGAGGGATGACAAAATCTGAATTCTTTTTGATGTTTGGATCATTGAGTGTGGCATTTGGTGTACTCATCCATTGGGCCTAGAAACTGAAGAAAGAACCATTTGAATAATAGCCAGGTGTAGGGAGAAGAAGAAGTCATTGTCTAGTGCCTGGATAGAGATAAAAATGAGGAGTAATGGCAAGACAGAAGTCAGGGAGAACTGAAATTGAAGCTGGTTTATGAAAGATATTTCTTTCAGCTTCTTCTAGGAATAGGCTTGAGCTAACACAAAGATTAGCATTACAAGCCCTAAGCAGAGAACCAGGAGAAACCCGAGCAATAACATTTTAAAACGTCAGAAATAAAGTCTATCATATTCTTTAGATAGACTCACAAGAGCTCCCCTGGCCCTGTTTTGGTTTTGTTTGTTTTTGATACAGGATTTCTCCTGTGTAGTCCTGGAACTTACTCTGTAGACCAGGCTGGCCTCCAGCTCACTGAGATCTACCTACCTGTGCCTTGAAAATGCTAGGATTAAAGGAATACCTTACCATGCCAGGCAACATAAGCATCTCTTAACTGATCTCTTTTTTTTTGGGGGGGGGGAGTGGGTTCTTTGATCTGCAAGGCAGGATCCAAGAGTAATGAAACCAGGATTCATTTTTAGGCACTTTGGTAGCTGTTGGGTTGGCTAAAATCAGAGTGGGAGATCCATCTCCAATGACTCCCAGAAATGGAGAGAGAAAGAGATTTGAGTATAATTTGATTTGGGGGGCTATAACAATAGGAGCATATCTCTCTCCACTGCATGGCCCATGAAGGCACTGTCATGTTGCTCTGAGTCAGGGCCATGATGCTTTATATCTGGGTAATAATTTCCTTACAAAGAAAAAAAAATAGTAAGAAATGATTGTCCAAATAACATTTCCTGGAGATTTAAGCAAGGGCTAAAACTCCTGCATATGTTTTTGTCTACTTATGAGCCATTTTGTATATCTGTTTTGTAGAAACGTGAATTCAAATGTATTGCCTGTAGATTGTTGAATTACTTTTCCTCCCTTCTTTTTCTCCTCCTACTCACAGTTTAGCAAAGGCTTACATGAAATTCTCACTATAGCCCAGCTTTGCCTCAGACTAGCAGTCTCCTGCCTTAGCTTCTCAGGTACGGGGATTACAGCATGGAATAATAAATCTGGCCCTATTATATTTTTCTTTAAGTGAACTATTGTTTGATGCATTGAACTAAATTCAGAAAATAAGTGTTTATATGTTTTGCATATAACTCATTTTCCAGATATATGAAACATGGCTGTTTACTCTCAGCTTGTTACTTTTTAATATTATGTTATCCTTTTCTCATTTTGATGACTTTAATGATGATATTTTGAACATGACTTTTAATGTCAAAAAACCAGTTGTCATTTTAAAATTATTACTTTTTTGTGTTACATTTTGGAAATATTTATCTAGTTCCCATGAGAAGTTCAGAGGGTAAATAAGCTCTTGCTACACAAGTCTGATACCCTGAGTTTAGTCCCTAGAAACCTTGTCTAAATAAACGCAGCCATCTGTAACTCCATGGGGAGATACGAGGCAGTGACAAGAGATTCAGTTGGATGCTCTTGCCACTTAGCTTGGGGTATGCAGCATTCCAGAGACAAGAGACATTGCCTTAAAATCCAGGTGGAAGGACAGACCCAACTTACAAAAGTTGTTCTCTGACCTACAAACATTCTGCATGGCATAGGGAGGCACACATGATATTCATACAAGCACATAAAGCATAAATAAAAATCATAAAACATGTCTATCTAATGGCCTTATAGTTACTATATAATGTTTTCTACTAGAATTTTCTGGATAGTAGTTATTTCTGGATTTTATTATCTTTCACTGATCTTTGTCCTTCTAACAACTGACATTCATTCAATTACTGTAGCTTTGAGGCCTTGCAATATAGTTATAGCTATTCTCTAAGTGCAGTTCTCTTTTAAGATTTTCTTGATTATACCAGATACTTTTCAGTTTTATATGAATTTTATAGTAAGCTTATCATTTCCCATAAATGTTTTTATTAGAAGTTAGGTTTTTGGATTGCAAAAAGTTTCTAGTTCAGTTGGATGAGTACTATTTCTTAATAGTGGCTTCTGATTTGTAATATAATGCTCACTTTGTATCTATCTTTGGCAATGTTTTATACTTTTCATTATAAGACACACATCATTTACTGAATTTAATTCAATTTGAAATTTTGTCTTCTATGATTGATGGTATTTCAATATTTACAGTATGTTGATTTTCTCCAACATGAATATAATTATTTTATGGACAGATTGTATGTCTGTCTTCTTTAATAAACTCTTTAGTGATTTCTCTGCACTGCTTGTAAATATTTTGGGTATATTCTAATACCTGAGTGAAATAGCAGCTATGTCCCTCCATTCTGTTACTTATGCATTTACTTGTATTTTTTTTTCAATTTACCATTGTATTTTATTGTTCTAGCCATGCTCTTCAGCACATTGAAGCACTGAAGTGGTAATAATGGACAGCTTTGTCCTTCTATGTGATATCTAAAACTATTTTCCATTTTTGATTAATATGTGCACTCTTCTAAAATATGTTTTAGATCCCTTTTATAGGATAAGGAATTTCCTCATACTTTTAGTTTTCTATATTTTTCCCTTTTCCACTAATATATGGAAGCTATAAATTGTCTTCTATTGACTTATGTGTACCTCATAGGTTTTCTATATAATATTTTGTATAGTTCCCTTCTATTTTCTAGCTTAGTTTTGATTTCTTCTTTGACTACCAATTATTTGGCATTGTATGTCTTAATTTCCTACAATTTGGGAATTTTCTAGTAATCATTTCCTGTGATTAATTTTTAATTTACTTGCAGTCTGGTCAAATAAAAATCATATGATACAAGTCACTTTGTGTCTTATTGAGTCATATGCTACAACCCTTTTATATATATATATATAAAAGGGTTGTAGCATATGTAGCATATATATATATATATATATATATATATATATATATATATATATATATGTCTTCAAAAACTGGCTTCAGTGTTCAATTTATACATGGACATTTTATTAAACTTTGATTTATTTCATTGAACACTTGTATTTCTTTATGGAAATATCTCCTTAATTTTCCCTTTTATATGGTGTACTTTGCTGGAAAATTAACCCAGTACCTTAAGCATACTAAGCAAGCACTCAACCTTGGGCTACACTGCTTCCCCTTCATCTATTAATTACTGATTGTAATGTGCTAATTTTTTCATTATAATGATATGTTTGTTCTTTATGTCTTGTATTTGTATAATGTTGTGCTTTGTATATTTGGAAACTATGTAGTTAGGGACACTTTGTTTTATAATTTTTCTATCTTCAAGTATTGAAGTGATAGTTAACATTATTTAATAAATGTTTTTAATTTTAATATCACATTTTATGTTAAGCTATATTTTGGTTGATATTACAATAAAATACACTTGTTATTTTCAGTATTTTACTTTTAAATATACCATGTATTTTGGATATTTCTTCTTTAACATATAGCTGAACATTTTTAAAAATTCTGATAGCTCTAATGTTTAGTTTTTTTTAAAGCATAGAAATTTTCACTCAGAAGTCACTTAGATTACATATAGTTTGCAGAAATATGGTTTTTACTAAGATTAGACAGTATTATCTCTTCAGAATAGAATGTACACATCCATCTACCTACAGATATCAAATGTAGATAAGAAATATGGTAAAAATACAGTGGCTCTTTCCTACTTCATTTATTCAGTGTATTTCTTTTTTTCTTTTTTTATTTTTTTTAATTTTTTTTCTTAACAGTTACATTTTATTAACTCTGTATCCCAGCCGTGTCCCGATCCCTCTTTCCCTCCCCAGTACCACCCTCCCTTCCTCATCTCCACCGTGCCCCTTGCCAAGTCCACTGATAGGGGGGACCTCCTCCCCATTCATCTGATCCTGTTTTATCAGGTATCTTCAGGACTGGCTGCAAAACTCTCCTCTGTGGCCAAACAGGACTGCTCCTCCCTTGGGGGATGGGGAGGCCAAAGAGCCAGTCATTGAGTTCCTGTTAGAAATAGTCCTTGTTCCCCTCACTATGGGAAACCAATTGGTTACTGAGCTACCACAGGCTACATCTGAGCAGAGGTTCTAGGTTATATTCTTACATGGTCCTTGGTTGCATGTCAGTCTCAGAAAAGACCCTGTGCCCAGATATGTTTAGTCCTTGTGGAGCTCCTATCCTTTCCTCATCAGACTAACTCCCTTCTTTCTTATGATTCCCTGTACTCTGCCAAAGGTTTGGTCATGAGTCTTTGCTTTGAAAAAACTGCTAGTTAGAGTCTTTCAAATGCGCTCAGTAGACTCCTGTCATATGTTCAATGCGCATCCCATCTGTCTTTATAAGCGAGGATTGATAATCTTACCCCATGTCTGCTCTCTTGATTATCTTTTTTAGGTGTATAGATTTCATTATGTTTTTCATATCTTATAGGTCTATATAAGTGAGTATATACCGTGTTTGTCTTTCTCCTTCTGGGATATTTCACTCAGGATGATCTTTTCTAGGTCCCACCATTTGCCTGCAAATTTCATGATTTCCTCCTTTTTGATTGCTGAGTAGTATTCCATTGTGTAAAAATACCACAATTTCTGTACCCATTCCTCCGTTGATGGACATCTGGGTTGTTTCCAAGTTCTGGCTATTACAAATAAAGCTGCTATAAACATGGTTGAGCAAATATCCCTTTTGTGTACTTGAGCAAACTTTGGGTATATACCTAGCAGTGGTATAGCTGGGTCTTGAGGAAGCACTATTCCTAATTGTCTTAGAAAGTGCCAGATAGATTTCCAGAGTGTATTCAGTGTATTTCATTCAAGTTTCACTACTTCATTTGTTTTTAAGACATAATCTTATCATATAGTCCAGAGAGTCCTCAAACTAACACTACTCTTTTCTCTGTTTCCTGAGTGTTGCTATTTTAGGTGTTTATTTTTTTAATTTAATTTTATTTTTGATTAATAGTTACATTTTATTAACTGTATCCCAGCTGTATCCCGCTCCCTTATTCCCTCCCAATCCCACCCTCCCTCCCTCATTTCCTACTTGCTCTTTTCCAAGTCCACTGATTGGGGAGGACTTCCTCAAATGGGATGTGCATTGGACGTATGACAGGAGTCTACCACAAAGGGCCCCTGAAAGACTCTACCTAGCAGTGTATGAAAGCAGATACTAAGACTCATGACCAAACCTTTGGCAGAGTACAGGGAATCATATGAAAGAAGGAGAGTTAATATGATTTGGAAAGGATGGGAGCTCCACAAGGACCAAATATATCTGGGCACAGGGTCTTTTCTGAGACTGACATGCAACCAAGGACCATGTATGAATGTAACCTAGAACCTCTGCTCAGATGTAGCCTGTGGTAGCTCAGTAACCAATTGGTTTCCCATAGTGAGGGGAACAAGGACTATTTCTAACAGGAACTCAATGACTGGCTCTTTGGCCTCCCCACCCCCCAAGGGAAGAGCAGTCCTGTTAGGCCACAGAGGAGGACTTTGCAGCCAGTCCTGAAGATTCCTGATAAAACAGGGTCAGATGATTCATTTCTTAACCTCTTTTTTTTTTTTTTTTACATACACTGTTGATGTGTTTCTTTACTTTTGTTGCTGTGAGCAAATATTTGAGAAGAAACAATGTCAGGGAGGAAGGAATTATTTTCCCTCACTGTTTGAGAGCACAATCTAGGCCAACACAGGTTGCTTTTTGTTTGCAGGAATCTTGAAATTTAGTAGCTATATACATTCACCGATAAGTTTGTGTGTGTGTGTGTGTGTGTGTGTGTGTGTGTGTGTGTGTGTGTGT
>NW_026589137.1:11587939-11754343 GCF_907164565.1 Psammomys obesus | reverse complement strand
TGTGTGTGTGTGTGTGTGTGTGTGTGTGTGTGTGTGTGTGTGTGTGTAAAAGATCTTGTTCTTGTGACTAGATACCTTAGGAAAAGTTTACTGTTTTGTGTAGTAACTGTATGTGTGTGCCTAGCCAAGAGTGTGCAAACCTGCTTTGAATGTGCTGGTGTATTTTTACTTCCACAGCAGTGCCTGAGTTCTAATTGCTTCATAACTTTCACCAACATCTTGTTTGCAGTATTTTTGTTAATTTTCCTTTCTGAGAGGTGCAGACTATTACATTATACTTTAAATTTCATGTTGTTAATGACTGAGATGCTTTTAATATTCTATTTTTATATTTTTGGTGAAAAGCCTTTAACTTGTTCTTTATTTGAATTTTTTCACAATTTGAAAACTCACTTCAGTTTTCATGTCCCTCCCTGTTAGGAGTCTCATCAGCTAAAGTCACACCCACATCTTCCCAGGAGCCTATTCTCTCTCTCTCTCTCTCTCTCTCTCTCTCTCTCTCTCTCTCTCTGCCTCTTTGTCTCTGTCTCTCTGTCTCTGTCTCTCTCTCTCTCTTTTTTCTCTCTCTCCACCTTTCTTGTGTGTGTCTTGCTTCTCCTCAACAGCATCCTCCACAAGGCCCTCTTTTTATTTCTGGGATGTGACTGGTATAAAGTCCTTCATCAGGATGCTGGGATGCAGAGCTGAGGAAGTCAGCAGAGAAGGAAAGATGAGGAGAGTAAGGGCAATCTGACTTGCTACTTCAGCTCCTCATACTACAGTTGCTCAGTCTAAATAGCCACATCTTATTCTTATCAACAATTATTTTGGCCATACTAATTTCTTTCCTTTTGATATCTGCCAAAGCTCCTTCTTATATCAGTTTAGAAAGCATTGACATTTCATAATTGAGTTTTTCAGTCCACTGATAGGGTAGATTTCTCCAACTTTAGGCATTATTACATCAGATTTTATAGTGTTTCAACCAAAGACATACACACTTTACTAGACTTCTACATAATCTATCATATGGGGTAGATACCAGTTTCTCACAGATTTTTTTCAGCTTTGGTTGTAGCATCTTTGGTGATTTATTTTTATCATTATTTGTAGTATTTAGTACAATGTCAATGCTATCCAAATGTAGTATCGAGGAAATAATGGTAAGAAAAAATTCTGTAAATATTCAGTTCAGTTACAATTCCCCTGCTACTCTTCCCTTTGTCTTTCTGCCCACATACTCCATTGTAAGTCTCCTTTCCACTTTTTCCTGTACTCTCATGCCCTCGAAACTACACTGACTTAACACCTCTTTTCTTTTTCATTCTCATATATCCCTTCCTGACCTCTAATACACATATTTAACATCCAGAAACTATGGACTATAAATGAGAGAGAACATAATCTATTTGTGTTTCTGAGCCTGGACTACCTTATTTGATATATTTTACAGTTCCATTGATTTACCTGAAATTTTCATAACTTCATTTTGTTTGCAACCAAATAAAATTCCATTGTATATATGTAGCAAATTTCATTATCTATCTCGTTGACAGACATCTGGGCTGATTCTGTTTCCATGCTATTATGAAGAGAGAAGTAATCAATATGGTTGAACACATAGCTCTGTAGTAAGCTATAGAAGCATTTGGGTACATGTTCAAGAGCAGTGTAACAAGGTAATGTAATAGTTCTACTTTTACTTTTATTTTTTAAACTTCCATACTGATTTGCATAGCAGTAACACCATTTTACACTCCTCGCATCCTTCCCAGCATATGTTGATATATGTTGTTAGAGATTCTAACTGAGGTGGGATGGAATCTCAAGGTAGTTGTAGTTTACACTTTCACATGGTTAATATTTTTTCAAATTTTTATTGGCCATTTATATTTTTTCTTTTAAGACTTCTCTGTTCATGTCCTTATCTTGATGAACAGTGGAGGAGGTATTTCATCTTTTAACTTTATGTCTCTAGATATTAACTCCTTCTTCATTAAAGATTTTTCTCCTGTTATGTAAGCTGTGTTCATAGATAGATTCTTCTCGTGTATATGATTTTTTCAACTATGTATTTATTTATTTATATGCGTATAAATGCATGTACATTTGAATGACGGGGCAAACGTGTATCCCACAGCCCACATGCAATGACCAGAGGGTACCAATATGGTAGTTTGAATGAAAATAGCCCCCGTGGGCTCATAAGGATTGGTAATATTAGGAGGCCTCACTTTGTTGAAGGAAGTCTGTCACTGCAGGTGGCCTTTGTGATTTCAGAGTCTCAAACCAGGCCCAGTGTTACCCTCTCTTTCTGCTGCCTGCAGATCCAAATGTAGAACTCTCAGAAACCTCTCTAGCACTCTGTCTACCTGTGTGCTACCATGATTTCCACCATGAAAATGGATTAAAATTCTGAAATGTAAGCCAGCCTCAGTTAAGTGTTTTCCTTAATAAGAGTTTGCCATGGTCATGGTGTCTCCTCACAGCAACAGAAACCCTGATTAAATAGTATCCTTGTCTGTCAGTCTTTCCTGTCTATTATTATATTTTTAACTTTTACTAATTACACTTTATTCACTTTGTATTCCCCTATAAACCCCTTTCTTCTCCCCTCTTAATCTTACCTTCCCTCCCCCTTCTTCATGCATGTTCTTCCCCAAGTCCACTGTTAGGGGAAGTTCCCCTCTCTTTCCTTCTGATCTTAGTCTATCAGATCTCATCAGGAGTGGCTGCATTGTCATCTTCTGTGTCCTGGTAAGGTTGTTTCCCTCTCAGGGGGAGGTGATCAAAGAGCAGGACAATCAGTTAATGTCAGAGGCAGTCCCTCTTCCCATTACTATGGAACTCACTTGGACACTGAACTGCCATGGGCTACATCTGTGCAGGAGTTCTAGGTTATCTCCATGCATGGTACTTGGTTGGAGTATGAGTCTCTGAAAAGACCCCTGTGTTCAAATTTTTAGTTCTGTTGCTCTCCCTGTGGAGCTTCTGTCTTCTCCAGATCTTACTATTTCCCGCTTCTTTCATAAGATTCCATGCACTCTGCCCAACAGTTGGCCATCTGCTATAATAGTCTGCAGGGCAGAGCTTTTCAGAGGCTCTCTGTGACAGGTTCTTAACTTGTTTTCTGTTTTCTTCTTCTGATGTCCATCCTCTTTGCCTTTCAGGATGGGAATTGAGCATTTTAATCAGGGTCCTCCCTCTTGATTAGTTTCTTTAGATGTACAGATTTTAGTAGGTTTATCCTATATTATATGTCTATATGAGTGAGTATATACTGTATGTGTCTTTCTGCTTCTGGGACAGCTCACTCAGGATGATCCTTTCCAGTTCTCACCATTTACCTGAAAATTTCATGATTTCCTTATTTTTCATTGCTGAGTAATATTCCATTCTGTAGATGTACCACAATTTCTGCATCAATTCTTCAATTGATGGGAATCTGGGTTGTTTCGAGCTTCTGGCTATTACAAATAAAGCTGCTACAAACATGGTTGAGCAAATGTCCTTATTGTGTACTTGAGCCTCTTTTGGATATATGCCTAAGTGAGGAAGTGTTATTCCTAGTTGTCTGAGAAAGTGCCAGATTGCTTTCCAGAGTGGTTGTACAAGTTTACATTCCCACCAGCAGTGGAGGAGAGTTCCCCTTTCTCTACAACCTCTCCAGCATGTGTTGTCACTTGAGTTTTTGATCTTGGCCATTCTGATGGGTATAAGGTGAAATCTCAGGGTCGTTTTGATTTTTGTTCACTGCTGTGAATACAAGGGTAACTGGACTTTGCGCTTACAAGGATTCTTCTGTCTTCTCCTCTTATCTCAAACTAAAAACACTAGGATTACAGATGCACTCTACCATAGCAATCTTTTATGTGAATTCTGAGAATTCAAATTCAGGTCCTCCTGCTTGCAAGTGCTTTACCTAATAAGCCATCTGTCATTCCCAAAAGCTTTTAGATATCAGTTAAAACCACTTATCAATTCTTGGGGTTGATTTCTGTGATACCGAGGTTCTGTTCTGAAATGTCTTGCCTATTTTGATGTGTTGAAATTTTGATCCATTTCCTTTGGCAGTATTAACATTTTTTTTATTTAAATTAAGGTCTTTGATCCAATTTGAACTGATTTTTTGCAGCGTGATAGATATTAAGTTAGTTTCATTCTTCTTCCAGTCAATATCCACATTTGCCAGCACTATCTATAGAATAAGATGTCTTTTTATCTACTGAATGTTTTCAACACCATATCCACATTTGCCAGCACTGTATATAGAATAAGATGTCTTTTTATCTAGTGAATGTTTTCAACACCCTTTCAAACATTAAGTATCTGTACCTATGTTAGATTATCTCTGTGTTTTCATTTATGCTCCACTGCTTAGCATGTCCATATTTATGACAGGATCATCCTGCCTTTGTCCCTTTGATTTTGAACTACACTGTGACTTCAGATGATTTTACAACCCTGGCTGTGTTTTTTTTTTTCCCCCACTTAGATTTGTTTTTACCACCCATGGTCTTTCATGGTTCTATATACATTTTTGTGATATTTTTTCTATAGACAATGTCATTGAGATATTGATGGGAAATGGATTGAAACTGTAGAATACTTTTGGTAGTGTGACAAGCCTCACAATATTAGTTCTGCCAATCCAAAAGCATGGAAGATCTTTCTATCATCTACTATCTTCTTCAATGTCTTTTTTAGAATCTAAATATTTTCCTTTTAGAGACCATTCAGATCCTTGCTTGGTTTTATTTCCAAAATTTGAGGAATTGTGCGTACGGTATTTTAATAATTTCTTTCTTACCAAGTTTATTGATGGTGTCTGTAAAAGCTACCTTTTTGGTTTTGTTTTGTTTTGTTTTTAGTTTTGTTTTTTTGAGACAGAATTTCTCTGTGTAGCTATAGTTGTCCTGCAACTCACTCTGTAGTAGAACCATACTGGCCTCGAACTTATAAATATGTCTGCCTCTGTCTCCCCAGTGCTGGGATTAAAGGCATGTGCTACCACAGTCCTAGATGCTTCTGGTGTTTACATATGAAGTTTTAATTATAAACCTTTACTGAACATATTTATCATATCCCAAAGCCTTCTAGTGGGTATCATGACGGGGGGGGGGGTTCGTGAGTATGTAGTCATGTCACTTTCAAATAAGGATAGCTGAACTTTTCTCCCAATTTTAACCCTTTCTCTTGTTTTGATGTTTTACTGAAGACACTGATCATTATATTGAATAATAATAAATATTGGGATCACCCTTGTCTTTTCCTAGATTTTCGAAGAAAATGTCTCAATTGTCACATTTATTATAATGTTGGCTTGGCTGTCTATAATATATAGCATTTTCTATATTGATATTACTTCTTTTTAAATTTTTATTTATTTATATTAATTATATTTTATTTACTTTGTATCCCAGCTGTAGCCTTCTCCCTCATTCCTTCCCAATTTCACCCTCCCTCCCTCATGTCCTCCTTGCCCCTTTCTAAGTCCACTGATAGTGGAGGTCCTCCTCCCCTTCCATCTGATCCTAGTTTAGCAGGTCTCATCAGGACTGGCAGCAATGTCCTCCTCTGTGGCCTAGCAAGGCTTCTCCTCCCTTGGGGCGGGGGAGGGTCAAAGAGCCTGCCACTGAGTTCATGTCAGAGACAGGTCCTGTTCCCCCTACTAGGGGAAAACCCACTTGGATGCTGAGCTGCCATGGATGAGAGAGACCATCACATGAACTGAGAACATTGATGTTACTTCTATTCCTGGTTTTATCAGGACTTTGATCATAAAGACATCTTGAATTTTATCAGATGATTTTAGTGTATTTATCTATTAAGATGATCATGTGGTATGGAAGCCAGGACCAACATTGATTGTCTTTTTATTTCACTCTTCACCTTAATTTTTTTGACAGTATCCCTCACATGGAACTCACTGATTGGTCAGATTAGCTTATTGGTAAGGCACAGAGATCTTTCTGCTTCCTTGATCTCTACCTCCTCCACAATAGGATTACTGGTATGTGCCACCATGCCTAGAATTTTACATAGGTTTTGGTCCTTCAAACTTGTGTCTTCATGCTGTATAGTAAGCACATTACCAAGTGAGCTGCCTCCCCAGACTCTTATATATATTAAACCCTGGTCATTGTGCCTGTGCATGGGAGGCAACTATGTTCCATATAAGTTGTAGTTCAAGACTAGACAAAAGCACTAAAACTTGTCATAGCAGCTTTCTTGCTTATCAATCATAGATGACTATGAAGAATCTGATAATCTTTGAGGACTCTTCATTAGCATCTTCTGTGATCCCCAATCCCCAAACTTGAAATTGAAAGAAGGATCTTGGTAAGTTAAATGACAAGGATGGTTGAAGTCAGTATAGTAATCTTCAGACAGAAAATAGTAAGCAAGGAGAGCAGAAAATAACATTTCAAGGGAACCCCACATATAAAAGCTTCAAACAATATGGCTTCCTATGTTCAACTAAGAAATAGCAGCAGTGGAGGCACATCACTTTGAATTTGGTAGATGCCAGAGATCTACTATTTCCAAAGTTTCTATAACATCAAAAAAGCAAACAAACAAACAAACAAAAAACCAAAATAGTTCCCCCCAAAAAAGAATTATTATAAAGCCATAAAACACCTCCAAATCTATTGCAGTTTTGTTCAACAGAGTTCTCTATCCTCATCACACATGAAGTTAACTACAGCCATCAGTTCATTCCTATCATACATTCTAATATTTGTCACAAAGTCATTTGATATTCTATTGGTAATGAATACCAAAAACTCCTTTGCTGTTTTCAGATGACCCATTCACCTTACCTCCTGAGTTATATATGATTTGAAAAGTACTTTAAAATAAAATGTTATATCCTGTGGTGGTGGCATATGTTTCTAAACCTCAGTATTCAAGAAGCAAAGGCTTCCTCCTATGCCAAGACAGTGAGTTAAATGCTTAGGACTTATAAAGGAGTATCATGAGTTCCAGAGCAACCTGGACTACATTGTGAGGCCTTACCTCAAAAGCAAAGTTAAACAAACCAAAGTGACAGGGTAGAGTAGGGTGTATAGCTCAGTGTTACATCTGAGCTGACCTACTATGTGAAAGCCTTAGGCTCTATGTCCTGCACTGCCCATGCATACACAAAAATGCTAATTGGGTACCTAACAGCTAATGGGTCAAAATAAAGATGAAAACAGAGCTGAGAGAATCATGTGGAGCTCAAACAAAAATTAAGTTACAGTTTCCTTTTTAGTATACATTTTAAGATTGAGAGGAAGCTGTGTAGTGGAGGTACATGCCTTTAATCCCAGCACTCAGTGAGGCAGAGGCACGCACTTCTCTGAGTTTGAGGTCAGCTTGGTCTACAGAGTGAGTTCCAGGACAGCCAGGGTTTCACAGAGAAACCTATCTTGAAGAAAAAAAAAGGTTGGGAGAATAAGAGACTAGGAGAACTATGAGAATTACATATTTATATAGAGAGAGGACTGTGGAAAACAGATGACATAGAACTACTCTTCCTAATGATCTCTATTAGAAGAGAGGGTGTTGGGGGTTGGTCTGATGCTTGTGTTTTGATGCTAATTACTGGCCCTCAAGATCTGGTTACTGCCCTATTCTTGGTGTGTAAACCTACCTAAGATATTATTTCAGATTAGTTAATTAAAAAGCCTAAACCCTGGGCAGGGCAGAATGGGGTAGGCGTGGCTAAGGTTCCGAGGCTTTAGGAACAAAAGAATCATGGGAAACACACAAACCTGAAGAGAAGAGGAAGGAGGATGCTGTGGATGGGTTAGCATGTAGAAGGAACCACATGGGTAAGAAGGAAGGACTCCAATAATGGTGTGGAAATGCCCAGATGCAAAATACAAGCAAGCTTTTATAAGATTATGGGTGATAGGTAGTGTAGATAGGAATGTTTAAGGCAGATGGCATTGGATGGGGTTGGGAGGTAGATAGTAAGGTTATTGAGACAGCATAAGTAGAATATCTGCTCAGCCTAAGGTAAATAAGGCAATTATAAAATCTAAAATGTGTCTGCGTATTAGTGATTGTGACAGAAGGTTAAATAATATAGCCATAATAATCATAGAGCTAATAATAAACGATATTTAGCCCAACACCATTTCATTTATAACAAGAGGAACTCATCATCGGTGAAAGGCATGACCAAACCTTGAAGCGAGAGAACATTAAGAGAGATACTGAACCATACAATGGGCAGCATTATGGGGTAATGAGGGAGAAAGATGTTGTTCTTCAAATCTGAATAATGAAAGGGGTTACTGACTCTTACAGGAGTTTAAAGGAATGAGCAAGATTCACACCACATGATCTAGCCTAGCATAATCTAAGCGACAAGGCATGGAGGCAAGTACTAAAAAGGAACATAAATTTATCCTTCATCTGCCAAGAGTTTGCCATAAGACCTTTTAAAAGAATCTCATTTGTGCTACAGTAATACTTCGTAATTTTAAATTTTGATTAATTGATGTTTTCTATTTTTCCTTCTTCTCTTTTCCCCGTTGCTTTATTTGTCCTCTACATTCATCTTTTCCCTTTTCTTTTCTTCTACTCTTTATGTTTTGATACATTGTTTCACTATGTGAGCCAGTCTGGGCCTTGAACTCCCTATATAGTCCAAGCTTGTTCAAATTTGTGAATCTTATGCCTTCAGAATGTTGATATTATGGGCATGTGCCACAATGCTCAATAATTATCTCCTTTTAGATTTTACTTTCCCCCAACATTTTAGTTTGAAAAAAATTCTAAGCTTAGGAAAAGTTATAGAAATCAACTCCAGTGCTTTTTTTATGGTAGAGACATGCATGTTCTGCCACACAGCTTGCATTCTGTGCACCTTTAAATTTATTTAGAAGCAGGACTCACTACTTAGCCCTGTCTAGCCTTGAATTCATAATTCTAACTCAGCCTCTTGAGTGCTAGATTTATAGGCAAATATGACTATGCCTGAGTTTTCTAGGTTTGCTTTCTATTTTTCAATTTCCCCATTTCATTTGTCTCTCTAAGCATTTGCACATATAAAATTTGTTGTTTTTCAATTTCATTTATATAAAAAAAATTTTACAAAGCCCAGAGTTTATTTTCCTTAAGGTATTCTGCTTTTAAGTTAATAGTGAACAGTCTATTTCTTTACAAGATTTTATGTATATATTCACCAGTATCTTCTTATATTTATATTCCAATGTTTGATTCATAACGAATTATTTTTGAATTGTGATACTGGGTAAAAAAAATTTCCAAAATGGCTAACCAGCTTTTTAACTGTATACAAAATTAATAAGACAATAAATTGATCATATGCTAGGCAAACTAGTTAAATTAGACACTTTTCAGAAAATAAAAATGATTATGTTTAGATATATGAATGCACACTCCACTCTGCTTAAAAAATAAATGCTAATTCAGCCAGAAACACTTGCTATCATGCATAATGACTTGAGCCTAAACCTCAGGACTCAAATGGTAGAAGAGAATTGACTTCTGCAGGTTGTCTTCTGATCTTTATATGTGTACTGTTGTGCATGCATGTGCTCATGCACAGACATACATATAAATAAATGTAATAAAAATGAAAAGTCTATCTAAATAATTATAACATGATATTTTCCCCTTAAGCTCATAGAGATCAGAATGCATGTTTTATTCTATTTGAACGCAAAGAAGGGGATGCATTGCTACTGTATATTAATTTGGCCCACACTATGGAGGACATTTGAACATAATTCATACAAACTAAAATGAAACAAACTGAAAAAAAGATTTGGAAATTTTACATCTGCTTGGAGGCTGGGTGTGCTAGTTAGCTATTTTGTCACATTAACACAAGTTAGAATCATCTGGGAAGAGAGAACCACAACTGGGAAAAATGTCTCCATCAGCTTGCCTGTATGTAAGCCTGTGGAACATTTTCTTGATTACGTATTGATCAACCACTATCACACTAGCCACAAGGAGTAAGCCATAAAGTGGCATTCTTCTATGAGTTCTGTTTCAGTTCCTACCTCCAGATTCCTGCCTTGAGTTCTTGTTCTGACTTTTCAGTAATCAACTGTGATCTACATGTAAGCCAAATAAACCCTCTCTCCCTAAGTTACTTCTGATTATGGTGTTTGTCACAGCAACAGAAAACAAAGTAAGACACCAAAGCAGGCCTGTATGGCATACATAGAAAGACCCATTTTGAAAATCTAAGAACTGGAGTTTCTCAGCTCTTCCCTATTCCAGAGACAGTCACACTCTCTCATGAAGTGCCAGCCTTGACTCCAAGGCACAACAATGCAGGTTAGAATCAAAAGAGGACTATATTGGGTGTTTGGCCATAAGGACTGCTTACAAATCTGGGAAAATGGATGCTATTGCCATCAACAACTCATTCATTCACTTCATCTACATGTTCTGATAATGGTTCTACCCATAGCAAGTCCCACAACTTAGTCAAGGCTGAGAATGGGGAACTTGTTATTAATGGGAAGGTCATCTCCATCTTTCAGGAGCAAGATCCCACCAACATAACATAGTGTGATACTAGTACCAACTATGCTGTATAGTTTACTAGTGTCTACATCACTGTGAAGAAAGCCTGACTCACTTGTCAGGTAGAGCAAGAAGGGTCACCATCTCATCCCCTTGGACTGATTCCATGATTTTATGATGTGTATAAGCCACAAGAAGTATGACAACTCTCTTAATTAGGATTACTGTTGCTATGATGAAGCAGCATGACAAAAAGAAAGTCATGGTTGAAAGGGGTTATTTGATTTACGCTTTCACATCATATTCCATCACTGGATAAAGTCAGGACAGGTACTCAAATAGTGGAGAATCCTGGAGGCAGAAGCTGGTGCAGAGCCCTTGGAGGGATGCTGCTTACTGGCTTGATCCTCATGGCTTGCTCAGCTTACCTTCTTATAGGACTCAGGACCAGCAGTACAGGGGGAGTACCATCCAATATAAGCTGGAGTTTCCCCAATCAATCGCTTATTTTAAAAAGTGCCCTACAGACCTTCCTACATATAGCCTAATCTTAAGGGGGTATTTTCTCAATTGAGGCTTCCTCCTCTCAGATGACTGTAGCTTCTGTCAAGTTGACATAAAACTAGCCAGCACAACTCACTCAAGATTTTAGTGAATATCAGTAAATAGTCATAGAAATAAAAAATTGCCTTAGAAGGTTTTAAGCAAAATGATCTTCTTGTTCAGAAGTGAAAAGAATAATACAGTTTTCTTTTATTGAATTCTCAGGAGTGACAAGATCAGCTCATTCTCCAACATTTAGACTTGGGAAATTATTCAACCACTGGAATGTTAGCTACAAAATTGCCCATTTTAAAAATTATTTTTCCAATAAAGTATACTTCAAAAAGTAAGAATTGGTTAAGTCAGATAACTCTATCTCTGTTCCATGCCTTCAAATTATTTCCTTAGATGAAACACACTCTTGGAAAAGAGTGCAATCATTGCCTCAATTACATTATATGGATTGGTCCTGTTAAAAATGGCTGTGAGGCATAGTAACCTTGATATGTTTGATAACTCTACTTACCCAGTGAGAAACCCATGGGTAACAGACTGACAAAAGATGTCCCACCTCTACAGGCTTGGCTGAGAAAACCTTTTTATCCTTCCAATGAGCTCCTCTCATTAGCAGGGGACAATTGGGAAGGTGGGTCACGTAGCAAATAGGAGGCTTATCCATGGCTGGGTCCACTAGAGAATTGTCTTCTACAGGGAAGTCAAAGACTCGATCAACACAATAAAAGAAGATGGCAAAGGAAATAATTAGTGAACTTGAAGATAAATTGTCAAACATTATTCAGTATAAACTACAGAGCTACCATGAAAAAAGATCTAATGTTTGTATCACCAGGGTCCAGAAGAATAGGAAGTTGTCATGGCCTGACAAATCCCCAAATTTGGCAAAAGACAGACTTTCAGATTCAAGAAGATGAAGGACTTACAAACAAAAATAGATTGAAAGTGATCCATGTCAGACACTTTACAGTTAAATTTCTGAAAATTAAAATGAGAACAATAGAACAAGTTATTGTGAGGATTAATCACTATGTCATGAGAAGTTCCTGAGCCTTAGAAAATATTTAAATAAGATAATAAATCACTATGAGCACCTTTTTATTGCCTTGATAGAATTCAGAGATGGTACTTAAATTAAGAACAGGGTACATATCAGTAAGTCTAATATCACAAACTTCTTAGTACATCTCATGTAGGTTTTGTTACCTTTTGGGATTGGAATGTGCATTTTCTGTGTCTGAAACAAAGGATAGGTGCAGCAAGAGAACAAATCTAATCAGGATCCTAGTAGGAAAGATGGTACACTTAAATGAGGGAATTGAGGAAACTTTACTAAAGTTATACATTAACAAATTGTGTGCAAGATTAATCCAACAAAACCTTGAGAAAAGAAATAGTGGCACAAAGGGAAAATAGGGCTGTTCAACCGCTAGAATTTAAAACAAGTCTGTATGAGCAGACTATTTGACAGAACAGACAGACATTGATAGCCTTAGATAACTCATGATGATGCAACAGAGTAAAAATCCAGGAAATGAATACCCTGATCTCATTGTGCTATTTATTATGTACTAGAACCTCTTATTGGCCAAAAATAATGGGTTCATTAGGACAAGGGAAGACAAGATGTCCAGATGATGCAGCCTATCCAGTCATTTCCCAGGCCACTGCACTGGATGGAGAAGGGCAGAAACAGATTTAGGGAAACTAAAAACAAAATAGCTTTCGTTGGAAATTTGAGCCTACCAATTTTTCATGCCATTATAACATTTATTTCATGTAGTAAGCAGAAATATTTACTCTAAGGAGCACAAGACTTTAAAGAGATAGAGGAGTAAGAAGAAATTATTTTTAGCATAAATGTATTTTAAAATAATTTTTACATTGATTATAGTGAGGCATGTGTCACTGTGCATGTGTGGAAGATAGAGGACAACTTGCATGAGCTGCTTCTCTCCTGCTATGTGGGCTCTGAGAATCAAACTCATCAATCTTGGCAGCAAGTACCTTTACCTGCTAAGCTATCTCACTGGCCCTAAACCTTTTAAAGAGAGCATCCTGGGTTGCTTTGACTTCAAAAGGCACCACAGGACTCTATATTGTGAATGGAGAGAGGCTAACTGTAACATGGAATGAGGATCAGTAAAAGAAATAAGTATGCTGGGCACTTGGAATGCAGAGGCAGGACAATCTCTGTGTTTGAGCTAGCCTGGTATACATAGTATGTTCCAGGACAGCCAGGAAGACACTGAGAAACCCTTTCTTGAAAAACCAAAGAGAGAGAGAGAGAGAGAGAGAACTTTTACACATACACAGAGAGAGAAAGAGAGAGAGATATGAGAAGTATCAAACCAATTTAAGATACCCTTCTACTTGGTTGTAGTCCTAGGGATTATGAAAATCTTCCTGGCTTCCTCTGCAACACCATGACTGATACACTGTATAAAATGGATTAGGAGTCTAGGCTCAAAGTTTTCAAAACCTAACAGTATCTTAAGAATGATCAGTGTCTGAGTTTTTAGAATTTTGAAAAGAGCCATCTACATTTGCCAAAGCAAAGAGAAAAGATGTACAAACAAATGTTTTAAAGCAGGAATCCCATCTGTACAAATATGCTCAAAGTTCAACATATGTAACATATTCAGTTGAACTCTGATAGTTATCCTAATAATCAAGTAATTAGAACTGTATTACAGCCTCAAGAGATTCCATGGTAGGCAGTATTACTGTTAGGCGATTTTGAAGTCACACTTAAAACCATCACTAACCAAGAGAGCCACATGATTGACTGACGTTTGTCCTCTTCTAGTCCATATTCTAACACAGAAACTACAAGTGCATGAAAGAGCTACCTGCAATTGTAGGTGGCTTTTGAGTGCTTGAGTGTCTTTTTATAATAGCTTATCAAGAATCTAGCTATTGATAGAAAATGGATTGTTAAAACTTTTACTTTTCCTCAAGTCTTAGATTTCTTACTACTGTCTTTGGTGTTTCCTGGTTGTTAATGTGAAGGGAATTACAATACCACAAATATTTTACTGAAAATCATAGATAAGACTGCATTGCTAGGTCACGTTTTTAAATAAGAAATGACTGTCTTTACCCTCGGTTTTAGGAGGAAGAGAAAGTGTTTTCCCCATCTTTGTTTTATGATTTACGGTAGATGGTAGACAAAAGAACAATCAAAAGTTTGTGGATTTTAGTAGGGTGTGGAGGCACATGCCGATGATCCCAGCACTCAGGGAAGGCAGAGGTAAGTGGATCATTATGAGTTCAAGGATAGCCTGGTTTACAAAGCAAGTCCAGGACAACCAAGACTACACAGAAAGTCCTTTACTCAAAGAAAAAAAAACCCTGAAATGTGTAGCAATTACATGTTTCTTAAAACTGAATTTCTCAGGATTACCTTTAATTTGAGAAGCAGAAGAACTGAGCATAGTGTAACATGCCTGCATTCTCAGCACTCAGGACAGTGAAGCAGGAGGCTGCTAGGTTTGAATTTAGCCTGGGTTATAGAAGGAGACACTCTATCAAAATGAAAGCATGGGAGGGAAAGGAAAAGAGATAACAGGGAGAGAGAAAAATGTCATTTCTTTTAAAAGCTTTCCATTGGAGGTAGACTTTCTTATTTAAGCTGTAATTTTTAGCACTGATTTATCCCATGAAAAAGCCACCATTACAGCCACTTTAGAAAAGAGTTGCCCTACTTCCTTGTAGAAATTTATAGTACATGGAGGATCCAAGATGGCGGCGCAGGGAGGCTACTTTGTCTGATGAGCAGGACAGCAGTGACCGCACAGCGACCAACAGACCAAACTCTGGGCCCTAAAACAACAGCAATTGTATTTCCCAGGTGAAAGGAAATCCCATGGTGTGGGAAGCAATTGGGTCCACTTTCAGGTCACCCAGCTAAAACCTGGAAGAGTTCTTGGGTCTCAGCAGACACTTGGTTGCCACTATAGAGACACACACATGCCTGTTCTGATCACTATCTCTGACTGAACTGTGGACCCCACACCAGAAACTGGGATTTCCAGTAGAGAGAAAACTCCACTGTGAAAGAAACAATTGGGACCCACCTCAGGTCACACAGACAATCCCTGGAAAAGGTCCCGGGGTCCAGCAGGATCTCATCTGCCAGCCCAGAGACCTGTCTGCCCATCCAACTCACCATCCCAGACAGAACTGTGGGTCCCAAGGCACTAGAGACTGGGTTTCCCTGTCAGGAGGAAACCCCATGGTGAGAAAAACATCAGGTATGACCTCAGAGAACTCAGCCAACACTCCCACCACACACACTAAAAAGTTCTTGGGAAAAGCTCATGGGTTCTTGCAGAGGCCCAGTTGCCAGCACACAGTCACTCACTTGGGCCTGTGTGCTCTACTCACCATACCAGTTGGAAATGTGGACCCCTAAACACCACAGACTGGGTCTCCCTGTTGTAAAGAAAACCCATGGTGGGGGAAACATCAGGTCCAACCTCAGGACATCCAGCTCTGGAAAAGTTTCTAGGTTCCTGCAGTTTCCAGGATCTAGCCTTCTTCTGCATGCATGAGTGATACACTTAAATGCCACGAATTACCACTTGGGTACAGAGCTCCAATCTCGGACCTACAGAAGCCCACAGAATCAGCCCCCAGATACTGCTCCAAGGTGCAACCAGTTATCCCTACTTAAACTGAACAAACTACTGGGTTCCCTGTTTCTTCAGGAGGGTTGTGCCCAGAAAACATGGCATAAGAGCAGCAGCAGCAGCTCACTAAATTCAGAGCAAGAAAAAAAAATCAGAGCAAGAAACCCAGCAGCAGGGTAGGTGTCTCCAGGACTTCTCCTGGTGAGAGGAGAGGCCCCCTCACTACCAAAGACACAGTTACCACCAAGTCTATATGTCTGAGGTGAACTGTGGTAATTCCTGAGATACACCAGCAATTCTGTGACCATACCTAAAAAAATGAGGAGGCCTCCTTTAGGAAAAATCATCTTCCTGCCAAGGGGATTGTCCCCACCCCAGGATTCCAGCAGCCACCAGAAAATAACAGCCAACACCTGAGACAGCTTGATATGTAGAGGCCAGCATAAAAGCTCAACCAACAAAAGGCAAGGCAATATGGCGTCTCAAGAACACAGTTATCCAAGGGAAAATATCACTGGACACCCTATCATAAGTGAAATTTAAGATGACCTTACATCTATGCTTCTGAAGAGGATAATAGAGGAAACAAATAATATGCATAAAGAAATAGAGCAATGTAACGTCAAACAGAATAGCGCAATCCAAAAAGAAATAGAAGAAGATGAAGTCAAACATATTAGGGCCATCCATAAAAAAATAGAGGAAGATAAAAACCAACAAAATATGGCCATCAGTAAGAAATATAGGAAGATACAGACAGTTTGTGACCTTCAGAGAGGAAATATTTAAATCACTGAAAGAAATAAAAGAAACAGAGGAAGGTTCAAACAAACAGTGAAGGAATTGAAGGAAAATATGGTTAGACAGGTGAAGAAAACCAACAAAATGGATCAAGATCTCAAGATAAAATTCGAAAAATTAAAGAAAACAGAAACTGAGGAAATCATGGAGAAGGAAAACTTAAGGAAGAAAACAGGAACTACAAAGGTAAGCATAACCAACAGACTACAAGAGATGGAAAAAAGAATCTCAGGCACAGAAGATACAATGGAAGAAATTGATGTACCTGTCAAAGAAAATGTTAAATCTAAAAAATTTCTGACACAAAACATCCAAGAAATCCAAAACTATATAGAAAGACAAAACCTGAGAATAATAGGAATAGAGGGAAAAGAAGATTCCCCTCTACAAGGCCCAGAAAATATTTTTAACAAAATCATTGAAGAAAATTTCCCCAATTTAAAGGAGAGGCCTGTAAGCATACAAGAGGCCTAAAGAATACCTAATAAATTAGACAAGAA
This sequence comes from Psammomys obesus, assembly GCF_907164565.1. NCBI lineage: Eukaryota > Metazoa > Chordata > Mammalia > Rodentia > Muridae > Psammomys > Psammomys obesus. Next base: position 11,737,371 of record NW_026589137.1, on the reverse strand, counting down.
TAGAAAGTCCTCCCATGACATAATAATCAAAACAGTAAGTATACAGAACAATGAAAAAACACTAAAACCTGCAACAAAAAAAGGCCAAGTAACGTTTAATGGCAAAAACATCAGAATTACACTTTATTTCTCAACAGAGACTATGAAAGCCAGAGGGCCTGGACAGATATCATGTAGACTATAAGAGAACACAGATGTCAGACCAGGCTACTATACGCATCAAAGCACTCAGTCTTCCTAGAGAGAGAAAATAAGATATTCAATGACAAAAACAAATTTAAACAGTACCTACCCACAAATTCAGCATTACAGAAGATACTAGAAGGAAAAATATAACACAGGAAAGCTAACTACTCTTAGGAAAACACAGGAAATAAATAACCTCACTAGAGCAAAACTAAAAGTACCCAAGCCCTCAAACACACTATCACAACCAAGAGCAAAATCAAAGTATCTATCAGCCACTGGTCATTAATCTCTCTCAACATAAATGGACTCAACTATCCAATAAAAAGACACAGACTAACCAAATTGATATGTAAATAAAACCCAACAATCTGTTGCGTAAAAGAAACTCACCTAAGTCAAAATAGAGACATTTCCTGAGATCAAGGGGCTCAAAAATGGTTTTCCAAGCTAATGAACACAAGAAGCAAGCAGGAATAGCCATTCTAATATCTGATAAGATAGATTTTCAACCAAAATTATTCAAAAGAGGTGGGGAAGGTCATTTCATCCACACCAATTCCACAAAGAAGAATCACAATTCTGAACATCTATGCACCCAAATACATGAGTACCCACATTTAAAAAAGAAACATTAATAAAATGGAAACCTCACATAAATCCACACATATTAATAGTGGGAAACTTCCACATCTAACTCTGAACAAAGAACAGGTCAACAAAACAGAAATTAAACAAAGAAACAATAACAGAGGTCATGAATCAAATGGACATCCACAGAACATTTCAACCAAACAAAAATAATTTATCTTTCTCTCAGTACCTCATGGAACCTTCTCCAAAATAGATGATATAGTTGGTCACAAAACAAGCTTCAACAGATACAAGAAGATTGAAATAATCCCCTGAATCCTATATGACCACCATGGACTAAAGCTGGACCTCAACAACAGAAATAGCAAAAAGCCTACACACACATGGAAACTGAACAAGTCGCTACTCAATGACAGCTGGGTCAGGGAAGAAATAAAGAAAGAAATTAAAGATTTTTTAGAATGCAATGAAAATGAAGGCACAACAAACCCAAACTTATGGGACACAATGAAAGCAGTGCTAAGAGGAAAGTTTATAGCACTAAGTGCCTTTAAGAAGAAACTTGAAACATCTCATACAAGCAACTTAACGGTTTACCTGAAAGCCCTAGGGAAAAAGAAGTAGAGACACCCAAGAGGAGCAGATGGCTGGAAATAATACAACCCAGGCCATAAATCAGTAAATTAGAAACAAATAAAACAATTCAAAGAATCAATGAAACCAAGAGCTGGTTCTTTGAGAAAATCAACAAGATAGGCAAACCCTTAGCCAAACTAACTAAAAGACAGAGAGACACTATCCAAATCATTAAAACCAGAAATGAAAGGGGAACATAACAACAGACACTGAGGAAATCCAAACAATCATTAGGTCTTACTTTAAAAGCCTATATGCCACAAAGCTTGAAAATCTAAATGAAATGGACAATTTTCTTAATCGATTCCACTTACCAAATTTGAATTAAGACCAGGTAAATAAAATAAATAGTCCTATATCCCCAATGGAAATGGAAGCTTTCATCAAAAGTCTCCCATCCAAAAAAAACAAAACAAAATAAAACAAAACAAAAACAAAAACAAACAAACAAACAAACAAAAAAAAAAACAGGGCCAGATTATTTCAATGTAGAATTCTCCCAGACCTTCAAATAAAAGCTAACACTAGTACTCTTCAAACTATTCCACAAAATAGAAACAGAAGGAATATTACCAAACTCATTCTATGAAGCCACAGTCACCTTAATACCTAAACCTCACAAAAACCCAACACAGAAAGAGAATTTCAGGCCAATATCCCTTATGAACATTGATGCAAAATTACTCAACAAAATCCAAAAAATACGCAAAACAAATCCAAAAACACATCAAAAATATCATCCACTATGACCAAGTAGGCTTCATCGCAGGTATTCAGGGGTGGCTCAACATACGGAAATCCACCAATGCAATCCACCATATAAACAAACTGAAAGAAGAAAAACCACATGATAATCTCCTTAGAAACTGAAAAAGCATTTGATAAAATCCAACATTCGTTTATGTTTAAAGTCCTGGAGATATCAAGGATACAAGGCACTTACCTAAACATAGTAAAGACAATATACAGCAAGCCTATAACCAACATCAAACTAAATGGAGAGAAACTTAAATCACTTCCACTGAACTCAGAGACAAGGCTAGGCTGTCCACTCTCTTCGTATCTCTTCAACATAGTTCTTGTTGTCCTTGCTAGAGCAATGAGACAATTAAAGGAGGTCAAGGGGATTTAGTTAGGAAAGAAAGAAGTCAAAGTATCATGATTTTCAGATGATATGATAGTATACCTGTGTGACCCCAAAAATTCTACCAGGGAACTCCTACAGCTGATAAACATCTTCAGCAAAGTTGCTGGATACAAAATTAACTCAAAGATATCAGTAGCCGTCCTGTATACAAAAGATAAATGGGCTGAGAAAGAAAGAAATTAGGGAAACCACACTCTTCATAACAGCTACAAAGGACATAAAGTACCTTGGTGTAACTGTAACCAAGTAAGTCAGAGTTGTATGAAAAAAAATTCTAACCTCTAAAGAAAGAATTAGAATATATCAGAAGATGGAAATAATAGAGGTTGATTATGGTGTCTTAGAAAATTTCCTGAATTCTGAACCAATTATGAAATAAGACAAAAGAGTGATCCTTGATTGCTGACCAAGGGCAGATCAGAGGATTTGCTGACAGGGAGTCCTGCAGAGACTGATGCACCAATCAAGGACCATGTATAGAGAGGACCTAGACCCCTACTCAGTGTAGCCCATGGGCAGCTCAGTCTCCATGGGAGTTCCCTAGTAAGGGGAGCAGGGGATGTCTCTTACATGAACTTGGTGGCCTGCTCTTTGATCACTTGCCCCTGGAAATGAGGTCTTACCAGGCTGCAGAGGAAGAGGATCCAGGCAGTCCTGATGAGACTTGATAAGCTATGGGAAGATGGCAGAGGAGGAGAACTCCCCCTTTTGGTGGACAAGCAGTAAGGGATGAGGGGAAGAGGGATGGAGGGTGGGTCCAGGAGATGAGAGAGGGGACTATAATCAGGATATAATGTGAATAAATTATAAAAAATAAAATGGACAAAAAACTTCTTGACTGAATAATACTATCCTGTTAACAGACATTGACATAAAGGAGCAAGCTTCTCCCCAAGCATATTTGGGAAAATCTTTCCTTTACTAGAGCAAAAGCAGCACAAGATCAGACTTAAGCATTTCTACCAACAAAGGAGAAGGATAATCAAATACAGTTTTGTTTTCAAATTCATCCTCTTAACCATATCCTTCTGGAGAAAGAACAAATGATGACTAGAGAGAACTGCATGGATGGCAGACAATCCCTTCACACAGTAGTAAACTCTAAGCCTGAAGAAGCACCCCACCCCAAAGTATGCTTTGAAGGGAGAAAAAACCCCAATGGTCACATTAGCCATTTTCAGTCACCAAGAAATATTTTTAAAAGATCAGTGTGCTGTTACTACTTAAGTAGATATTTCTAATTCCAATTACCTCAGAACAAAATTCAATAATGCTCTGCAGTGATGAAAAAGGAAGTTCTTTGCATTTAAATATTTCCTACTATATGTAAAAAACATTACCTAGGATAATCATCACATAAATAATGATGGCTTTTGCCCAGCTTGATACAGATTCAAGGCCTGGACATAAATATACATAGAAACTGGCTGTTATTGGTAATAGAAGCCAAATACCTCAGAACTTATTTAACTAACAGCCAAATTTCTCTAAGTCTCATCTTTTAGTCATAAACACATGAGTAAGATAATTTGTCATTTAGACTTTATAATAACATTATCTCTCCTGCCAGTTTATAAGAAATTAATGTTTTCCATTATTCAAGAAGTCAACTACACCAACAGGGCAAAACCTAATATCCTTGTCTATCGATCATTTTTTTTATAGGTGGACCAATCTAGTGTTGGTCCTAGAGTAATGGTAGACGATTTTAGAAAACAAACAACATGACAAAGACTTAATAATACTGCATGAATTATTAGCCAATCTCCATGAATGTTTTAGGATGAATTCTGGCTGGAAGCTAATACTTTCAATATGGTTATTTTTAAATTCAAATTTGAAAACACATTTTATTAATAACCAAACACAATTGGCATTTGCATTATTTTTCTGTCGCTTAAAAAGTCTGCATGCAATGTAAACACAATTTGGCTGGAGACAAAAGCAATACTGATATACTGATATTAGAAGAGACTTGGTTACTAGAACATACCTATTATGTGCCATGTCCCAATTTTGTTTCTCCCTACAATCATTAGACTTCTCTCCTTTTAGATGAGGATGAGGTCAAACTTCCAGATGGGACAAATGTAAGAGATGACTAGGAGCATTAATTTGATCTCTGCACAAGCCATGAAGCACTGATGGGAGAGAAAGATTAACAGTTTGCTGTCAGTGAGAAGAGAGTTACACTCTCTTTTTATCCAACACCCATGAGAAAAACCACCAGCCTAAAAATAATACAGCCAAAGAAATGTTACTTGTAATGCTGGTAATTAACAGCTAATTTTAATATCTTAAAAACTAATCATTGTCAATCAAGAATATTGACCTCCCAGAGTTTCTGAAACAGCCAAATCCAACTGAATTTAAGGGACACTGACATTAAATCAAGAGGTTTCTGTTACTCCATATACTTAGATACATAATTTTAAATGGTTTTTTTAATGTTTTAGTCCAATACATGTATTTGTCTCAATTCCACTTTTTCTTTGGTTTTAAGAACCCCCCATTTGGCTTCTTTTACATACCACTGTTTATAAAGGCAAACAATTTAGTGAACACTAGCAGTTCCAGACAGTGTGTAGGTTGCTGGGGTTACAGAGATGATTAAGAGCCACTCCCCACCCTCAGGTAGTAAAAATACTCCTCAAACTAGTATCATTAAATCCCTAACACTTAAGTGAGACTTAGTTTTATTGATCTCTTCCTGAAAGAGATAGTGAAGGATAAAAAGGCAGTTGGAAAATGATTGTGCTTTAGATTTGAAAAGACAGTGAAAGGCACAGTTTTAAATGGGAACTTAGAATTTGCTTCTAATATTAAAGCATATCTTATCTTGGAGTCATTAGTTCCTTTCAATTTTATCAACAATATATCCTCAAGAAACGAAATAAACTGTAATTATGTAATTTGTTCTTTCTTCATTAATATGTTTACTTTTTCAAACTTCTAGACAGAAACAGTTTCTGCAGCCACATTTTAATTATCAGTGAAAACAAAATCAAAATACAGTGAAGAAAGTCCGTGGTTTACAGGTGGAAATGTCTTGCATATCAATCTTTACTCTGCTGTTTACTACTGGTTGTTTTGAATTGAATCTCTTGGTTCTCTGTCTAAAAAGTGAGAAATATAAGGATACGTGCAAAACATGATGTACAGTGCCTGGATCATAATGGGTGTCCTTCCTCCTCATGATATGGGAAGAGGTGTTCTAGCACTAAAGTCTAAGGACTCAATTTTTTTTTAATTTTTATTTTTCTTTTTAGTTACAATTTGTTAACTCTGTGTCCCAGCGGGATACAGCTAGGACTCAATTTTTAAAAATGTGTTTTATTGTATCTATATGGGAATTCTGCCTGCATGCACAGATATGTGCACTACTTGCATACCTAGTGAAATAAAGCCCTGGAACTGCAGTTACAGACAGTTGTGAGCTGCCATATGGGTGCTGAGAATTCTTGTTGTGTCCTATCCACCATGTCAGGAGAAGGAATGGCAGGTGTCACTATCATTGTTAGTAGTAAGTGGTGTAACCTTGGATATTACCTAGAAATAACTCAACATCTTAGAAATGAAACAAAAAAATTAGTAGTAAATTTCAAGCAATGTTTTCCCTAAGGAACTATAAATTTAGAAATGACTTGTTCTCCTTACTTAAGGGGAGAGATTATAAGGGGAAGTCCCTCCCTTTGTGAGAACAAAATTGTTTGAGATATTTATACAACAATTATCTCAGAAAATCTCCACTTACCAAAGCAAAAACTATTGGAATAGCCTTCCATCATACTCTCTTTACTTTCCTCATTCAGTGTTATGTTAAATGTATATTTGTATCTCTGTTCGCTCTGAGAGCTTGGTTTTCTTCTTGACTTCTTGATTTTTCTCTCCTGCAAGACTCTGGTTTCATGCCACTCAAAAGATTTTTTGTTGTTGTTGTGTTTTGTTTCTGTTTTGTTTTTGAGACAAGGTTTCTCTGTGTAACCTTGGCTGCCCTGGACTCACTTTCTAGACTAGGCTGGCCTCAAACTCACAGCATCTACCTGCCTCCCTGAGTGCTGAGATTAAAGGTATGCCCCAGCATGCCCAGCTGCCCAAAGGAATTTCTTTATAGAGTGGTTATATACCCACATCAATTGACATAACTGGGCAAAAGAATGTCATCATAATGCTGTCTTTAACATCAAGAATAAGAGAAAGCAAATGCTCTAGGATAATTTGACAACCTTTTAAAATTATTTATTATTATCCTCTTATAATATTACATCTGGACAGCAGTTTTCCCTCCCTCTGCCATTCCCAGTCTTCCACCTCCCATCTCCTCCAGATCCATTCCTCCTCCATTTTCCTTCAAAAAAGAGCAGGCCTCCCAGGGATATAAACTGAACATGGCATAACAAGTTACAGTCAGACTGGGCACATTTCTTTTTTCAAGGCTGGACAAGGCAATCCAGTAGTAGGAAAAAGTTCCCAAAAGCAGGCAAAAGAGTTAGAGATAGCTGCACTCCCACAGTTAGGGGTCCCACAAAAGTACCAAGCTACATTATTATAACATATAGGAAAAGGGCCTAGGTCAGTTCCATGCAGGCTCACTGGTTGGTGATTCAATCGCTGTGAGCCCTTATGAGTCCAGGTTAGCTGATTCTGTGAGTTTTCTTGTGGTGTCCCTCAACCCCTCTGGTTTCTAATATACTTCCTTCCCCTCTCCTGCAGGATTCCTCAAGTTCAACCTAATGTTTTCCTGCTAGCCTCTGCATCTGCTTCTTTCAATTGCTGGGTGCAGCACCACTAATGATGTTTATGCTAGGCTAATATCAATAGGTATTAAGAAACATGTCATTGAGGTTTTCTTTGCCACTGTTTTTTTTTTTTTTTTTTTTTTTGCTTCTACTCTAGGTCTCTGGGTTATTCAGCCTCTGGTTTCCACCCAACAAGCAATATCAGGCATGGGCTCCATCTTGTGGTGTGGGTCTCATGATGGGCCAGTCATTGGTTTTCCACTCCCACAATTTCTGTACCATCATTATCTCAACACATCTCACAAGCAGGACAGATCCTAGGTCGAAGGTTTTGTGGCTGGGTTGGTGTCCCAGTCTATCCACTGAAAGTCTTGCCTGCTTACAAGGATGACCAGTTCAGATGTTATATCCCCAGTGCTAGAAGTCATAGATAGGTCCACCCTCCTGAATTCTTGAAAGTTTCCATTGCACTGTTTCTAGATTTCGCTTGAAATGTTCTCCAGTTACAATCATCTCTCCCAGTATTCTCTATCATCATCCCTTCTCCTGATCCCTTTTGTTCCCATCTCCACCCTCCAACATTCCACCTCCTCCCCCCCCAAAAAGTGTCCTAATTCAAGCACAAGAAGCCTCCATTCTGCTCCTTACATATGCATGTTTTGGTATAATGTTCTTATGGAATGTATACAATTTACCCTTGTTTATTCAAATGCTTATTTCTCTATCCCACTATCTGGTTTCAGTCCTGACATTGAATTGTGATGCTTGTTCATCACCTGTCTCAAGTTTGTGTAAACATGCCACCATTTGTTCTCTGTGTTTTCAATAAAACATTCAGCCCTTGCTGAGCAAAGGAGAGAATAGGGTGGGACATCCTGGTCTGGAAAGGAGGAGAAAGAAGCTAGTGAGAGCAGTGGGAGAGGAGAGATCAGCAGGACAGGACTTGGAACCACCAGGAGAGATGAACCGGACTTAAGATATGACTAAAAGCAAGTATAATGTGGGAAATCTGAATGGGAGGAAACTATGTGGGCTTGGAGGTTTAGGATGGAGTAATTATTGTCCAGCATTGTGCTCTAAGTTAATTAAATAAATCCTAGACTCTGTGTGGTGATTTGGGTATACAGCTGGATTAGTTATAACCACTGTTTACCTAAAAGATAAATCAATAATAAATATTAATAATGAATAACAAATGGCATACCAACATTGGGCAGAATTTACAGTAATCTAGCAAGAACTTATATAGAAAGTAAAATTATAGAGCAGTTTTTTTTTTAATTCTGTCCTTAAAAAGACTAGGAGCTCACATATTCCTGATTAGAGAGAATCTCGCAGAGAGGCAAGGCCTTCAGCAGGCTGCCTAAAAACAAAAATTAACACATACAAACTCCAGAGAGGCAGTTTCTTTAGGTAGAGAAAAAAAGTGGCTCTTTAAGAAGGAAGCTTCTCAAAGCCAGACTAGCCAAGGCAGAAAGCAAAATCCCTTGGAGAACGGTTTCTTGCAAGTCTGAGGAGCAAATATTTGTGGCCCTATAACTTCCAAGAGGGAGGAAGAGGTCAGGATCCAGTAAGGGAGGCAGTAAAAAATACCTCTCCTCCTAAAAGAAGGAGACAGAGACAAACTGAGAAGCCTCAAACATCTGAACTGGTAATGTCTGAAAGGGAAGCTGGGTCTAAGAATATAAAGTCCTTAGGGAAAGGTTTTGAAATTTAAAAAAATAAATTTCTATGTTGAAAATGGAAGAAGACATAATGACACAGTGCTTCTGGGTACCATCTGAGTTTGTTTCTCTTACCATACAAATAATAATTTTTTTCACTGATGATTTCAGTTTTGTATATCCTCTTTGGGAGAGATCAAGTTAAGAATATAGATGTAACATTAACAACCATAGAAAAGAGGTTGGGAAGAATCTTTGAATCATAATATAGAACCTTCAATGCAATCCAATCTGGTACTTACAATAACACCAAAAGAGGTGGTTCCAGATGAGAAGAATCCACAGAGGTTTGAAGAGATTGTAAAATGGCAGCCCACTGAAGTGCTGGAAAGAAAGTCTTCAGCTATAAGCCAACTGGTCAGACTGTATATTGTATGTGTATAATTTTTAATTAAATTTTATTTTTATATTAATTATAGTTTATTCACTTTGTATCCCAAGGTGTAGCCCCCTCCCTCCTCCCTTCTCAATTCCACTCTCCCTTCTCCATCTCCTCCTATGCCCCTCTCCAAGTTCAGGGATAGGGGAGAACCTCCTCCCTTTCATCTGATCCTACCTTATCAGGTCTCATCAGAACTGGCTGCATTGTCCTCCTCTGTAGCCTGGCAAAGCTGCTCCCCCATCAGAAGAGGTGGTCAAATAGCTAGCTACTGAGCTCATGTCCGTGACAGTCCCTGTTCCCCTTACTAGGAGAACCCACTTGGATACTGAGCTGCCATGGGCTACATCTAAGCAAGCGTTCTAAGTTATGTCCATGAATGGTCCTTGGTTGGTGTATCAGTCTCAGAAAAGACCTCTGTGCCCAGATATTTTGGTTCTGTTGCTCTCCTTGTGGAGCTCCTGTCCTCTCCAGGTCTTACTATCTCCCCCTTTACCCCAAGATTTCCTGCACTCTGCCCAAAGTTTGTTTATGAGTCTCAGTATTTGATTTGATACCCTACAGGGTAGAGCTTCTCAGAGGCACTCTGTGGTAGGCTCTTGTCCTGATTCCTGTATTCTCCTTTTTCCAATGTCCATCCCATTTGCCTTTCTGAGTGAGGATTGCTCATCTTACCCAGGGTCCTCCTTTTAGCTCAGCTTCTTTAAGTGTACAGAGTTTGTAGGTTTATCGTATATTATATGTCTAATGCCCACTTACAAGTGAGTATATACCATGTGTGTCTTTCTCCTTCTGGGATACCTCACTCAGGATGATCTTTTCTAGATCTCACCATTTGCCTGCAAATTTCATGATTTTCTTGTTTTTAATTGCTGAGTAGTATTCCATTGTGTAAATGTACCACAATTTCTGTATTCATTCCTCCACTGAGGGACATCTGGGTTGTTTCCATGTTCTGGCTATTATGAATAAAGCTGCTACGAACATGGTTGAACAAAATGCCCTTGTTGTGTACTTGAGCATATTTTGGATATATGCCTAGAAGTGGTATAGCTGGGTCTTGAGTATATTCTTAAGATTCAATTACTGGATAAAGGTCTATAAGATAAAGTAGAAATGTAGATCCTTTTTAGTATGGTCTTAAACAAGGTCATACAGTGGCTGATGTGCTCCATTTTACAGAGTGTGGAGAACTAAAATATATACACTATGCCATAGATTCATATTCAGAATTCCAGTGGACTTTTGCCTTATATTCTGGAGAGCATAATAATAAGGTTATATATTTGCAAATTGGAGCTAATGGTGCTTCAGCATGTATATCCATTGGAATTCAATATTTTAGACATTATGACATGAAACATGTTATAGCTATAACTTATAACCTTACAGGTCAAACAATTTAAAAAATATCTAACAGTAAACTTTAAAAGATGGTCATAAAACAGAAGGGAAATATTTCTCCCTCAAACAGATTAAATAATGACTTATCAATTTTAAAATGTTTAAATGAGATAAGTAGCACACTTGCTAAGACACAGTGGAACTTAAAAAGGACAGTTAAATTAGAGCAGCATATAAAGGTCCTAATTGCACAATGGAGAGCAGGGAATATGTTACCCTGGGGAAGACATTTTATGTATGTTCATACAGGAGAAGAGAAATTAAGAGTTCCATCAAAACTAATAAAAATCAGAAATGACAGAGGAAGACCACCTGAAGATCTTGGCCACACACAAGAAGAGAGAAATCAAGAACAGTAAACAGAACCGGTAACATAAATTGATGATCCTTCACATGGGAACAACTCTAAAACTGACTGAGACATAAAAAATGTCTCTAGCCAGAACTTCAACAATACATGGCCAATATCCTCAAAATTTATTATGCCATTATTTTAATTGGCATAAATAAAATTGGTTTACAGTTTAGTTTCATCCTGCACATCTCATATATTTATAATTATAGTACTCTATAATGCTTGTGAAAAATTATATGTTTGCGAAAAAAAGGACTGGACACTGGAGACACTGGATCAAACCTGACAGAATTCATCCTTCTAGCATGCTGAGACATCGAAAAATTTGTTCCTGTATCTTGCATGTTCCAGCATTCTGTTTGTTCCTTCCTCACCTGCTTCAGTTGCTGTGTTTCATCAAAGCCTACTCCCAATAAAGCTTTGAAGAAAGGTACTAACCTCAATTGGTCCAGCATTTTAGACTGTTCCAAACAGGACTTCTGTTAAGCCTGAAATTTCTCAACATTCAAAGACTGGACCACAAATGTTAATGCTTGCTTAAATAACCATTTTTTACAATTTGCTTTGGGCCCCCTAACAGGATTTTTGAGTGTCCAAAAAGTCAGCTAGAAGAAAAACAAAACATGAAAAAGACATCTAATTCCTTTAAAGGGGGTTGTGTAGATTTTTGGTTGGTTTCTGTGGCTGTGAATGTTTATTGTCATTGGGAGATGGTTATAAGCTGTTAATAATCTTATTCAGAGAGAAAAGAAGGTTAGACTCAGGTATTTTTTCTTTTTTCCTTGTTTTTTTCTCTGCCTTTCTTTCTTAGATAAGGAGAAAAGGGGTTGAAAAGAAAGAAAGGGGAATACAGGGATATCTTATAGGAATAATAAGACAAAAGTTAGATTATTGAATCTACTCAACTTAAGGTTTTTGTTGTTGTTGTTATTCCCAAATAAGGTTATTTTTTAACTCTAGTATAGGATTTTGTATATTGATGAAAAAAAAAGTCTATTTTTAATACATTGGTAAAATTTAATGTATTGATACAAATTCAGGGTTACTTCCAATACATTTAAACTGCTATTACAAACTGTTTAAGATATTAGGTAATGCAAATTAATTGCTAGTTAATCAACTCATAGTCATGTCAGACACTAGTCTAATTTATCACAGGAGTTTATATTCTAGGCTTAACTTTAACACATAGATATGATTTTGTAGACAGGTATAAAGATAGGTAAGTCTTGAAAAATCTCAGAGACCTACAGAATATGGCATTTAAAAATGTCTTTTGTTTTAAAGATTCTTTTACAATGAGACAGGTCATCTCCTGGCAGCATCCAGCCTACTTCAAAGAATATGATAAACATCAAAGAACCTCCATATGGAGATGGCTTCAAATGTGGCAAATGAGCCACATGGGCAAAAAGAAAATACCCTCATTTCACAACAGATAGAATTCTGCCAAAAATGGCAAGCTTAAATGCAGGACAAGTTGACTGCTGAACTCTGACAAGACAAGATAAGCAAGTCTTAAACAGTTCCTGCTTCACATTTATGTCTGTCAATTATTCTGAGCCAGACGGCTGAAGATTATGCTTCAACATTATAGAGAGTTTCCGGTGATTGTTCAGGCAGCAAACTGCCACTTTTCTAATGTTTGGAAGTGCTAACATGCACTTCCCATTTATTCCAGTAACTAATTTTGTTCCTTCTAAAGTCTCTGGTGAGGTTGAAGACCAAATAGTTAGAGTTCCAAAATTAAGCTTAAGTTGTTTAGAAATTAGGAGAATGTTTTCATATAGGTAATATTAATAAGGATAACAGTTAATTTAGGTATAGAACTCTAAATTTATCAAGATAGGATAATCAAATACTTTCTCCTAAGTTGCCAAATGTACATGGATGGAACATTACACATGTAAATCTTACCTAATATTTTTCAAAAGTTTTATAATTATTCTTGTATTGAAAGAAAAGGAGCCTTTTATTGGACATAAAGGGGGAAATATTGGTATAATGTTCTTATGGAATGTATACAATTTACTCTTGTTCATTCAAATGCTGATTTCTCTACCCCACTATCTGGTTTTAATCCTGACATTGCATTCACCTGTCTCAAGTTGTGTAAACATGCATTTTCTCTGCATTTTCAATAAAACATCCAGCCTTTGCTGAGCAATAGAGAGAATAGGGTGGTACATCTTGGTCTGGAAAGGAGGATAAAGAAATAAGCAGGAGGAGTGGGAGAGCAGAGACCAGCAGGAGAGGACTTGGAACCATGAGGAGAGAGGAACTGGACCTAAGATATTTGACTAAGAGCAAGTATAATATGGAAAATCTTAATGGGAGGAAATTATTTGGGTTTGGAGGTTTAGGGTGGTTGCAACTATTGTCCAGCATTGTGCTCCAAGTTAATTAAATAAATCCCAGTCTCTGTGTGGTGACTTGAGTGTACAGCTGATTTTGGAATAACCACTGTTTAAGTGAAAGATAAATAAATGATAAATATTAATAACTCATAACATTCATGCTTATACTACACACAGTAGAGAATATAGAAAAATTATTCCTACCTTAAAACAGCATGTTTTTAGGCATATGGCCATGACATGTCATAAGTCTATCTCAAAAATCAGAATTTATGCCTGGGTTTCCAAATTATCAACCATTCACAACATATCCCCATATTCCTCAGGGCATAGGATTTCACCTCTGGGTCATATAAAATGAGGCATTCCCTATCCCAGTTATATCAACCTAAACACTTATAATTGAAGAATGTCTAGAAATTAACTGGACTCCTGTTTGACCTCTGGCCCAATGAAGGAATCTTTGCTGCCTCCAGTATCAATGGACACATGGTCTAAGCCCTAGTGATAGAATCCATGCACTTCAAAAGGCAACATTTATGCATTTATAAAAGTTTTGTTGTAAAGTTTGTATACTATTTATATAATGAAGAAATTGTAAAAATATTAAAAAATAAAAAGAAATTGTGCAATAATTCACTTAAATGAAGGGTGAAATAAAGGGAAAAGTCATATGCTGAAATTGCTAATGTCTACCTCAATAATGAATTTCCGACCCATGAAATGGTGAAGAAAGATACTTTACTGTCATATTTCACACCATGAAGGGTATAGCAACAGGTGTGGCAACTGCTTTGTTAACAGGGAACCACTTTTAAATTAGAGGGCAGAAGACAGGAGCAGAAAGCATGCTCTAACAGATTGCAGTATGTTGCTCCAGAAAGCCTTGAGCCTATATAAAGAGATTCCCTGAAATATGAATGACACTAAGTCACTGTGTGGAAAGGGTGGCTACACAGATTAATGAACAGGTTTAAACTGAAAAAATATACCTATGTAATATGTAAGGTTTTATACTATACATGGGTCCCAGGCATCTACTTTGATTCTTAGTAATGCATCACTCATAGATAAAGAGGGACTACATAGTCTACTTTCAGTGATTCTGCTTTGTGGATAAGTGAGAAAAGGGTTGGTAAAATAAATACATACAGACAGCTAAGGGAAGGTGCAGAATTATAGGCAAAAGCCTTTAGCTTGATATGTGAGGAGTTCAGACAAGTAGAGTAATAGAATTTAAATTTAGCATCTTTATGAGGGATGTGCTAGGGCGAAGAGAAGCTGGGGCAAGAGAGTCATTTAATTAGATACTGTGATAAGAATATATTATGTTCTATCATGTTAGAAAAAAAATGTCAAAACCCAAGAAGTCTACAGAGAAAGGATATGAAAATTCTGGTATCATATTGGATATGGTATAAAGATTTCAGAGGAATCAAAAATGTTTCACTGTTCTAAGAATAAGACACTGGAAAGCCAGTGGTGAATTTAGGAGGACTTTTTTGTGTTGAAAAGTATCAGGCAGGTCAGAAAGAAAAATGATTAAGATTTTTTTACATATTAAATATTAGGAAACAATAAGAAACTTGAGGGAAAATACCTTGTGGGAAATAGAACTAGAAAACAGTAAGGATGTCCAAATTTTGTTAGTCAGTGCTAGTGCTGGCTATATTAGATTCATTTGTATACCAGGAATACACAAATGAGAAAAACGAATTCCCTTGAAGGAGTGAGAACAAAGGGAAATGGATGGGAGGTAAAGACCTGATCTTTTGGAGACAGCCAGAGAGTAGAGGTGGAAGGAAAAAGGAAAGCTAGAAAGATCCAAACAAATAAAAACACAAAAGGATACACAGTGTAACAGAAGCCTACTGAATTTTGCACTAATTCATCAGGCCCTGGCTGACTCTTCTGTTATACTCCTGCTCTCTTTTACTCCCCCACCTGGGGCCTAAACTTCTCTTTCCACTCATTGTTTAGGTGGACCTTCTGGACCTCACAGTGTAATTATTATTTATACTGTCTATGTCACACTGAATTCATGCTTCCCTGCATCCATCATCTATTACCCTTTCCTTCATAGGTAGTTAGTATGTCAAATATACTTATTTGCACAACACATCATGCTATAGTTACTAATATGATAGGTGATGATGAACTTGGATAGAAGAGAGGAGTGTCTTTCTTTTCCAGTAAGGTGAACTGCAAGAACAAAGTGTAGCTATTCTAGTCTGCATTTATTTGTTCAGAAAACAGTGAATGAAGAGAATCACATAGATACAATCTTATTAAGCCTCTACTGTGTGCACAGCTGCCCCCAATTAGTAAAAATTTTCGTGAGTAAATCAATATATAATATGAGTAATAATGGAAATAGTTTTTAACACTTATGTGTGTTTATTTCTCTTTTTCAAAAGCATTCTTTCTGACTATGCATCTTGTCTTTATTCTTTTTTCCTATCAATCATGTTTCTTTATTGTAATACTTATAGCATATGTATATGTATATATCCACATTTGCTATCAGACTGCATTTTTTGTATTTTAACTTAATGTTTTATTTATATACTTCATGCTTTTCTCTGTATTGAATGTTCAACAGTAAAAAATAGAATGAAGAAATTTTATAGCAATCTAACACATGAATTAAATAATTTATATTTTCCAATTTTGTGTATCTGATAACATTTTATTAATAGAAGGTACAACATAAGGATCTAAAATTGCCTTTGATTCCAAAGTATGCATTTTCTCTGTACTACCACTTTTTGTGGCTCCACAAAATTAAAGCCATTGCTTTATCTTTTCTTCTCATTACCTCAGCAAGAATATTTGAAAAAAATTGCTGGAAAACTCTAGTTTGTTGACAAATAGTTTCTTACAGAACAAGGACAGTAGAAGAATTTCATATGTCTTTCTGTCTTGAGCAAGGTGTAGAATATTAAATATAAGAAGAAAACTTGAAACTGATGGGAGTAATGGGAACTCACACATGATTAAATGAAAATATCTCAAAGTTGGTAACTTACACAGAACAAAATGTTATAAACAGTTACAGAATTTATTAAAATAGTTATAAAAGTATTCAGATAGGTCTAGGGTATAGGAAATTAAAGATTAAGGTGGCAATGAATTCAGTATAAGATTCTTTCTTGAATGCTATGTACTTACACTGAAGGAAATTAGAAAGGCAAAAGGGCCAAACACTGTAAAGCCTTTGTGGTAAGGACCTTAATCCTATTCATGCTGTATTATCCTCTGTGATACAATCATGTGTTGATGGTTCCACCTTTTAAAACTATGACAATACACCTCAAGTTTCAACATGGATTTGAGGGGACACAATTCTGTTCTTATGCCCAAATTAGTATCTTTCTTACAAATAAAATACATTTGTTATATCTTAGTAGACTTAAAATACTTAAATTAGTCCAATATCAACTTTGACATCTAAAGTATAGTCTTAAAAATGTTTAAATCAATATGAGTGAAACTCAGAATTAATCTTCAGGCAATTTTCTCTGCATCAAAAAATGTTCAAGATCAAAATGGTTATGAGTTTGTATGGTACAATGATGAGACAGACATAAAATAGGTATTCCTATCCCAAGCATAGGCAAAAGAAAGAAAATTGGGATGATTTGTTTCCATAAGTCCCACAGTATAAAAAAAAGAGGTAAATGTCACTAAATCATAAGGTTTATTCACCTTGGTTTATGTTTTCATTAACCAGAAAGATTAGGCTAGAAAAAAAAAACCTAAAATAAATCAACTGGCGAATGAAGAAATAAAATTATCTATATTTATAGCTGACAAAATTATATATGCTGAAAACACTGAAGATTGCTGAACAACAGTGAAAATCTGTTGGAACAAATAACAATTTTTGTAAATTTGTAGTATATAAAACCAACATGCAATAATCAGTAGTATATCTATAAACTAAAAAGCAATTGTTAGAAAATGAGATTAAGGAAGCAGTCTAATTTATAGTAGAATCAACATCAACAACAACAACAATAATATTATTAATAATAATAATATTAATAATAATAATAATGTACTAAAATTCATATGGGACTGAAAACCCGCTGAATGGTTAAGTCAGATCTGAGAAAAAAAATACTAAAAACATTTGCTTCTTGGTATGAAATCTAAGAATTCAAAAAGTACTGACATGAGAACTCATAAATTTGTTAGTGAAAAATAATAGAAATTTATTCAGTTAATCCAAACAAAAGACTAGTGAAATTTGATAAGAGGATCAGTAAGTGGTTTTAAAAGATATTCTTTTAAACAGTTGATACATGGACAATTGCATTTCCACATATATAAGAATGAAATTGGACCTTTAAGCTTTACTACATTCAAAAAATAAATCAACTAAAAATTAGTAAAACACCTAAACATAAGACTGAAATCTATAAATTTAAAGAAGTAAACAGGAGAAAACCTCTTTAATATTAGTATTGATAATTTTGCTTTGTTGTGTTGTTTTGGGGGGAGCAGTTTATACAGATGATTATGGTTGTCTGAGATGCTTAGAAAAAATGACAGTTGAGTGCTTATACCTGAATAGCACATTTAGACCAACCCCTCTAAGACACAGCGGACACTGTAAGAGAATTGAAAGAATACAAAAGCCAGATAATAGGGAAGAGATATGTAAAACGGTATCTTTCTGGCATTACAGAGACATTGGAAACATGGTCTCATAAAGCTGTTGTTGCCTGCAGTGAGTGCACACAAGACTGAGTCCTTATCCTTCCCCGCTAAACTCCTGGCAACTGAAGGATTGGATTTGGGGTGTAAGGGAGACAGTCATTATCTTCAGTTGTATACACAACTGAATGATGAGTCCACCAGGTTTCATTGGATAGTTCAAAATCCATAGCAATACAGATGGTTATTGTTAAAACCAGAGGATAAAAACAATAAAAAAAAAAAAAACAAACAAAAACAAAATAAAAAGGCATAAATACGGGGAAAAGACCATGATGGAGGAAATGGGGAGAGTTCAAGGAAAATGAGTGACAGTAACAGAATGCATTGCATAAGGAATGGTCAAAGAACATATTTGATTAATAAGAATGCTAAAATGCCCCTCCCGAAGTCCACTGATAGGGGAGGTCCTCCTCTCCTTCTTTCTGATCTTAGTCTATCAGTTCTCATCAGAAGTGGCTGCATTGTCAGGGTTCGCATGCATGCAGAAAGGGGGGAGGATGGGACAGAGAGGGGAGGAGGGAGGGGCTTATGGGGGGATACAAAATGAATAAAGTGTAATTAATAAAAAAATTTAAAAAAATAAAAAATTAAAAAAATCCTGAAAAAAAGAATGCTAAAATATATATAATTTCTAAAACTAAATTTAGTAAAAAGAAAAAAAATATGTTGTATGAGATCGTCTGGTTGCCTACAGTGAGTCCACACAAGACTGAGCCTGTCAATAACCAATTATGGATCAGAGGTGTTAATTTTTGCTATCATTATTGTGATGATTGATTATATATGCTGACTTGACTCGGCTAAACAATTACCAGATTATGGTAAGAGTATTATTTCTGGATTTTTCTGTAAGGATGTTTTCAAAGGAAATGAAAATCTTGAATGGATTCAATAAAGAAGCTATATCGTCACTGATATGATCGCTATCTTATTCAGCAGGGACATCCATTTATCCTGCCCTCAAAGATCACACATCTTAGTTCTTGGAACTTTGCATTATGGGGCTTACACTATTACCATCCACTCAGTTCCTCATGTCTTTGACATTGGTCTGAAAGTAACATTATTGTCTCCTAGATCTATAAATATATCATCTATATTTATCTATCTCCTAGAGACATATAAAAGTACAGATATCCTATTAATTCTACTTTCGTGAAGCTCATTGAGCAGCAAGTTGTACAGTTTCCATGTGCATGTAGGCTTATTTCTAATTCCATTTTTGTTGAGGTCCAGCTTTAGTCCTTGATGGTGAGATAGAATACATGGGATTATTTCAGTCTTGTATCTATTGAGACTTGCTTTGTGACCAATGATATGGTCTAATTTGGAGAAAGTTCCATGAGGTGCTAAAAAGAAGGTATACTCTTTTAAGTTGGGGTGGAATGTTCTGTATACATCTATTCAGTCCATTTGATTTAGGACCTCTGTGAGTGCCTTTATTTTCCTATTTAGCTTCTGTCTAGATGATCTGTCCCTTGGTGAAAGTAGGGTGTCGAAGTCTCCCACTATTAAGGTGTTAGGATCGATGTGTGATTTAAGTTTTAATGATGTTTCCTTTATGAATGTAGGCACTTTTGTATTTGGGGCATAAATGTTCAGAATTGTGATGTCCTCTTGGTGGATTTTTACTTTGATGAGAATGTAGTGTCCCTCCTCATCTTTTTTTATTTATTTTGGTTGAAAGTCTATTTTATTAGATATTAGGATAGCTACCCCAACTTGTTTTCTGGGTCCATTTGCTTGAAAAACATTTTCCAGCCCTTTACTCTGAGGTAGTGTTTGTCTTTGTTTTAGAGGTTTGTTTCTTGGATGCGGCAGATTGTTGGATCCAGTTTCCACCCCCATTCTGTTAGTCTGTGTTTTTTTATTGGAGAGTTGAGTCCATTGATGTTGATAGATAATAGTGACCAATGACCATTAGTTCCTTTTATTGTGGAGTTGGTGGTCTTACTGTGTTTCATTACTTGTTTTCTTTAAAAATATTTGTTGGGATATTATCTGTATGCTATGCTTTCTTCTTTGAAGCTGTTTTCATTGGATTGGAGTTTTCTTTCTAGTATATTCTGTTAAGGCTGCCTTGCTGTGTAGATATTGCATACATTTAGATTTGCCGTGGAATATTTTGTTTTCTCCATCTATGTTGATTGAAAGCTTTGCAGGGTATTGTCACCTGGGTTGGCATCTGTGGTCCCTTAAAGTCTGCATGACACCTGCCCAGGCCCTTCTGGCTTTCATAGTTTCTGATGAGACGTCTGGTGTGATTCTGATAGGCCTACTTTTATATGTTACTTGGCCTTTTTCCCTTGATGCTTTTAATACCTTTTCTTTGTTCTGTAGATTTAGTGTTTTGAATATGATGTGACGTGATGTGTTTCTCTTCTGGTCTAGTCTATTTGGTGTTCTGTAGGCCTCTTGTATATGTATGGACATCTCTTTCTTTAAATTGGGAAAATTTTCTTCTATGCTTTTCTTGAAAATATTTTTTGGACCTTGGAGCCTGGAGTCTTCTTTTTCATCAATTCCTATTATTCTTAGATTTCATCTTTTCATGGTGTGCTTGATTTCTTGGATATTTTGTGTTTGGGACTTTTCTGATTTTACTTTTTCTTTGAGAGAAGTATCAATTTTTGCAAGTGTATCGTCTGCACCAGAGATTCTCTCTTCCCTCTCTTGTGTTCTGTTCGTGATGCTTACCTTTGTGGTTCCTGATCTTTTTTCTAAGTTCTCCAGCTCCAGGGTTTTCTCAGTTTGTGTTTTCTTTATTGATTCTAATTCTGTTTTTATGTATTGCACCATTTCCTTCATCTGTTTGAATGTGGATTCCTGTCTCTCTACGATAGTCTCTCTCTCTCTTTTTTTTTTTTTTTTTTTTTGCTCATTTCCTCTCTATATGTCACTAATTGTGCCTCCATTTGTTTGGCAATATTTGTCTGTGTTTCTTTGAGGATGTTGTTTATTTCCTGTTTCTTTGCCTCAAATTGATTGGCCAAATCTTTGATAGATTTGTTCATTTCCTCTTTAAATGTCTGAATTTGTATGGCTTTTGCTATGAGATATTTGTTTGTTTCCTCTTTATTAGCCTCAAATAATTGGGTAAGCATAGCTTTAAAGTCATTTTCCTGTGCTTCCTATGAATTGGAGTATCCATCAATTTTGGGGATTGCTGCTGAAGCCTTGATGTACTCATTTATGATGGACGTGTTCTTTTGCCTACCCCTGGCCATTGGCTTATCTGTAACCTTCCCTATTTGTTTCTGGATTCTGCAGTTCAGACTGGTACTGTCTCTCTCTCTGGCATCTGGAGAGTTCTTCAGGAAGCTGAGAGAGGTCCCATGGCCTCAGCATGTGCGTTGTTGCTTTAGCTGTACCTGTAGGAGGAAAGTCTGAGGGCTCAAAAGGGCAAATGCAAGTGCATGTGTGTGGAAGTGTGCCTGGAAGTGTGCCTAGAGGGACAGAGTGATAGAGAATGTTGAACCCTTGAGTGTGTGGGAAGGGCTCTGCCTTGCAGGCTTCTAGGGGGTTACTTGTGCATGCGCTATAGATGCAACAGGTGCTGTTGATAGTCGTGTTGCAATTTCCGGGGTTATCTGTCTTAACTCTTCATTTGGACCCGCAGAGCTTCAATGTCCCAAGAGACCTTCTGTTTCCCACATTGGTATGTGGGTGGGAGGAGTCCGATCCTGGCTCCTAGTTTAGAAAGACCCTGGATCTGGGGCTCTGCAGACACTCAAGGGCACACTCACTCTCAAGCAGGTCAGATCTCCAAGGATGGTGCATCTGGGCTCTCTACTCTCTGATTTGACCCTGCTTGGTCTTATGCAGGAGGACTGACATGCTCCACCAGCTCAGTGTTGCTGCAGCTGCCAGGTTAGGAAGTTCAGCTGCAGCTGGAGACTGGGATGCCAGTCCCGTGTGCTCTCCATGCCTGGGAGACCCAGCGCCTGGTGTGCCTAGCTTGTATGGCGGGTCTGCTGGGCTTTAATGGGTATATAGCTTATTATCTGTCACTGAGGGTTTGGGCGGGCCATACAGTCAGTGGCTGAGAGAGCCTGCGGAGTCAGTATGGCCACTAGCAGACCTGGGACACTGGGAGGATGGTGCTGTGCATCTGGGACCCCAAGGCAGGTACAGCTGACAGTTGCGGCTAAGGGGCTAGGAACCTCACCTCAGCTGTCGCAGTCTCCAGGCAGTGAGCTCTGAGCTGAGAATCTTAGGGAGCCAGCTGTGCCGAGGAGGAGGGAGGCCCGAAAAAGGGGAGTGCCGGGAGATCAAAGGATCATTTCTCTCCTTCCCCAAACAAGTCCACAGTTGACCTAAGACCAAGGTTCTCACCTCTTGTGATGTTCCCTCTCATTTAGAAAGCCTCACTGTCGTTTTCTTGGCTTCAGAAGTCCTTCCATTCACCAACTCAGGCATTCAGCTCCTTGGCAACTCAGAAACCGCCCTAGTGTATCTTGAAAGTTTGATACCATTGTAGATCAAAGGGTTTGCATATGGGTTGGTGTTCACATTTCTTGTTTGGTAGCATAAAGAGTACCTTCCTTAATAAAGACACTAGCATGTATAGGTGAAGACTCGATGTAGGCACCAGCTAGACTTCTCCATGTTCATTGAGTGTTTGGGTGTTGTGTTCAGCAATGAGGTCTTGCTGGTAGCTTGTTGAAAGCAACCTACAGTCTTGACAACAGTCTGTGTTGTTTGGGTTCCCATGAGACCCTCTGGCCTACAACTCAATTAAATATACCATAATCCAGATACCGGAAGTTTCGTTTGGTGATAAGAGACACAAGTTGGAGCACTCTTTCCCACATTATTTGGCAATTTCATTTGTATAACTTTCATGTATGTGTATATTTTAGAAGCTTCTACTATATTAGGTTTCCATATACTCCTCAAATGCCCCTTAATTTTAGCAGTAACTCCCCACATTTCCTCCCATGTTTCCTCTCCTTTTCCACACTATACTTGATCTTCTTGTTACAGCCACCACCTATACAATCATAACTACCCTATTTTTCTTTCCTAGGGAGATCTATCTGCCTTACCTAGTCCTGTACTCTACTTAACCTGTGTTTCTACAGACTGTAGCTTGGTTATCATTGACTTAACAGCTAATATCCACATATAACAGAATACATACTGTATTTGTTTTCCTGGGTCTGGGATAACTCACTCAAGATGGTTCATTTTAGTGCCAGCCATATACCTACAAATTTTATGATTCCATTTTTATAACAGCTGATTAATACTCCATTTTGTAAATGTATCTTATGTTCTTTATCTGTTCTTCTGTTCAGGTACATCTTGGATGTTTCCAATTTCTAGCTATTATTAATAAATCAACAGTGAACATGACTGAGTAAATATCTCTGTGGTAGTGTGAAGCATCCTTTGCGTATAAACCTAAATGTGGTATAATTGGATCTTGAAGTAGGTCAGTTCCCATCTTCTTGAGGAACTGCCGTACGTATTGATTTCCATAATGTTTGTGCAAGTTTGTAGTTCCATCAGCAATGTAAGGAGTTCCCCTTAAACATTCTTGCCTGTATGAGCTGTCACTTGTTTCATTGATCTTGGCAATTCTGATTGGTGTAAGATGAACTCAAAGTAGTTTTGATTTACATTTCCTCAATGACTAATGATGTTGAACATTTCTTTCAGTATTTTTGGCCATTTGAGTTTCTTCTGAGAGTTTTTTGTTTAGATCTGTACCACATTTTAACTGGATTGGTTGGTTTTTTGATATCAAGATTTTTTAGTTCTTCATATAATTTGGATTAACACTGTAACTGGAAAAGATCTTTTTTTTTTTTCCATTCTGTAGGCTGCCACGTGTCCCAATAACAGCATCCTTTGCTGCATAGAAGTTTTCTGGTTTCATGAGGTCTCATTTATTAATTGTTGACTTTAGTGCCTGTGCTAATGATGTTCTGTTCGAAAGTATCTTGCTGTACCTATGAGTTCAAGGTTATTCACCTTTTTGTTTTCTATCAGGTTCAGGGCATCTGGTGTTATGTTGAGGTATTTGATCCATTTGTAGCTGAGTTTTGTGTAAAGTGATAAATATGGATATATTTGGCTTTTTCAACATGCAGACATGCAGTTTGACTTGGAATATTGTTGAAGTTGCTGTCTTTTTTCCAGTGTGGACTTATGCCTGTGACTTCACTTTGATTTCATTGTGAACATGACTTTTTCTGCCAGTATCATGCTATTTTTATTACAATAGCTCTATACTGCAACTTGAAATTGGGAGTGGTGAAATCTCAAGCAGTACTTTTATTATTCAGTATAGCTCTAGGTATTCTGGGGTATTTCCATATGAAGCTGAAATTGTCCTTTCAAGGTCTGTGAAGATTTGTATTGAAATTTTGATGCAAATTGCCTTGAATCTGTAGATTGTTTTTGGTGAGATGCCCATTTGTATTATATTAATCCTACCTATTCATGAGCATCTTCTGATATCTTCCTCAATTTCTTTCTTCGACATCTTGACAGTTTAATCATACAAATCTTTCACTCCCTTTGTTAATATTATTTGAGGTATTGTGAAAGGTGTTGTTTCCCTGATTTCTTTCTCAGTCTTTCATTTGTATAGGTGGGCTACTGATTTTCATGAGTTAAATTTGTATACAGCCACTTTGATGAAAGTGTTTATTAGCTGTAGGAATTACCTGGTGAAATTTTAGGGGTCACTTATGTATGTTATCATATCATCTGCAAATAACGATACTTTGACTTCTTCCTTTCAAATGTGTATAACTTATTCCCATTTAACTGACTCATTGCTCTAGATAAAACTTCAATTACTATATTTAATAGATTTAATAAATATGGAGAGGATGATCAGCCTTGTCTTGCTTCTGTTTTAGTGAAATTGCTTTGAGCCCGCCCATTTATTTTGATATTGGCAATAGTTTTGCTCTAAATTGCCTTTATTATCTTGAAGAATGCCTCCTTTATCTCTAATCTCAACAGGACTTTTATTATGAAGGGATTTTGGATTTTTTTCAAAGGCCTTTTATGAATCTAAAAAGAGGATTATGTGGTTTTTTGTTTGTTTGTTTTTTAGTTTGCTTATATAGTAGATTGTATTTATTGATTTTTGTATGTTGAACCATCCTAAGAGCTCTGAGATGAAGCCTAATTGATTATGGTGGCTGATGTTTTATTTTTAATCAGAATCATCCTTGTTATAACCTCATACCACCTCCCCTTCCAGTCCCATTTTCCCTTCCTTCCTCTTTCCCCTTTTCCTGAGAAAAAGAGAGCTCCCTTTCCCACCCTCCCCAGCTCATCAAGATTGCATCAAGATTGAGCATGT
Source organism: Psammomys obesus (assembly GCF_907164565.1). NCBI lineage: Eukaryota > Metazoa > Chordata > Mammalia > Rodentia > Muridae > Psammomys > Psammomys obesus. The sequence goes on along the minus strand of NW_026589137.1, from coordinate 11,711,798 downwards.
CCTCTTTCCCTTGGCTTGGCAAGGCAGTAGCACCAGGGCGGTAGTGATCAAAAAGCTATGCAGTTCTTACTTCCCTTATTCGAGTCCCCATATGAAGCCCTAAGTTGCCCTTCTGCTACATCATTGTAGGGGACCTAGGTCCAGTTCATGCATGGGCCTCGATTGATGCTTCAGTCTCAGCAAGCCCCTCTGGGCCCTGGTTTGTTGGCTCTGTTGGTGTTCTTTTGGAGCTCCTGTCACCTCTTGGTCCTTTTCTCTAATCTTTTTTATGTGATCCTAGATTATGTTTGCAAGTATTTTTCTGAGTATTTTTGCATTTATGTTCATAGTGTAAATTGGTTTGGAAATCTCTTTCTTTGTTGAGTCTTTATGTGATTTGGGCATCAGGGTAACTGTGGCCTTATAAAATAAATTTGGCAATGCTTTTTTGTTTCTATTTTGTGGAATAATTTGAGGAGTTTGGCCATTAACTCTTCTTTTAAAGTCTGTTAGAATTCTGCACTAAAACCCTCTGGCCCTGGCCTTTTTTTGGTTGGGAGACTTTTTTAATATAATATTTTATTTATTATAATTTACTTTGTATCCCAGTTGTAGCCTCACCCTCATTCCCTCCCAATCCTGCCTTCCCTTCCTCCCTCATCTCCTCCCATGCCCTTTCTCCAGTCCACTGACTGTAGAGGACCTCCTCCCCTTCCATCTGACCCTACCCTTTCAGGTCTCATCAGGACTGTCTTTCATAGTCTTCCTCTATGGCCTGGTCAGGCGTATCCCCCCTCAGGAGGAGGTGATAAAAGAGCCAGCAACTTAGTTTATGTCAGAGACAGCTCCTGCTCCCCTTATTACGGAGCCCATTGGAGACTGAACTGCCAAGGCCTACCCCTGTGCAGGGATTCTAGATTATCTCCATGAATGGTCCTTGGTTAGAGTATCAGTCTCAGAGACTTTTAATGGATGCTTCTATTTCCTTAGAGGTTATAAATCTATTTAAATTGTTTATCTCATGTTGATTTAACTTTGATAAGTGGTGCCTATTGAGAAATTTAGCTCTTTCTTTCAGATTTTCTATTTTGGTGGAGTGCAATCTTTAAAATATGTTCTTGTTTCTCTGGATTTCCTAGGTGTCTATTGTTATGTTCCCCTTTTTATCTCTAATTTTGTAAATGTGGATGGGGGGTTGCCAATTTTATTGATTTTTTTCAAACATCCAACTTTTTGATTATTTATATCATTTGTTTCTTTTGTTTGTTTAATTTAATTTTATTGATTTCAGACCTTACTTTGATTGTTTCTTTCCATCTACTCCATCTGGGTGTGATTTTTCTTTTTCTTCTAGAGCTTTCACGTGTGATATAAAATTGCTAGTTTGAGATCTCTCCAATTAGGCATTTATACCTATGAACTTACTTCTTTGAACTGACTTCATTGTGTCCCATTATGTTGGGTATGCAGTGTATTCATTTTCATTCCATTCTAGAAATTATTTTTTCTTTAATTCTATCTCTCACCTATATTTTACTCAGTAGAGAGCTGTTCAGTTTCCATGAGCTTGGAAATGTTCTGTTGTTTCTGTTGTTGTTAATATCTAGCTTTAATCCATTGTTGTCAGGTAAGATGCAGGGGATTGCTACAATTTTCTTGTGTCTGTTGAGACTTGCTTTGTGTCCAAGTACATGTCCAATTTGTGTTTAATTTTGAAGAAAGTTCTACGAGGTGCTAAGAAGGTGTATTATTTTGTGTTTGGGTGAAATGTTCTATAAATATCTGTTATGGCCATCTAATTTCATTTATTTAAATGTTTCTATCTATCTATATATATATTTATTTATTTATTTTTACTTAAACAGTCTTTAATGAACCTTGTATATGAGAGGCCTCCACTCCTGCATCTTCTCGATCATTTCTTCCTTGTATGTGCCCTTCTCCTTTCCTACTTGTCTAAACTTCACTTCCCTTTCCAGGATCTTCTTGTGGTCTTTGTCCAGCTTTACACTGGAGATAGCCAGCTTGTTTGGGTAGATTCCCACGTGGACAGTTGTGCTGTTAGCCTTTTCTGGCTGCACTCGCTCAGTGTAGAAAACATACTTCTTCCTGTACACCTGGACCACTTTGCCAATCTGCTGGTCTTTGTAGTATCCTCAGACAGCCTGAACTTCATCATCCTTTTGAATGGGTGTGGTTTGTAGAACATAGTACTTCTGTCTCAGCACTTTGGAAAGAGGAGAAGACATGATCTTCCTCTGAATGTGAGAAGGTGCATTGGATTGCCATTTGCTAGTCTTTCTTTGGTTAGAATTCATGAAGAGATTAAACTTTATTTTGGCAGCTGCGACCCAGCAATGGCTGCAAAGGGAAACAGACGGCCACATGGTGGCTCACAACCTTCTATACTAAGATCTGATGCTATCTTCTGTTGTGCAGATGTTTTTGAAGACAGCACACTCATATACATAAAACAAATAAATAAATGTTGAAAATGGCCATTTATTTTTTAAAATCACTTAGCTAAAGCATTTCTCTGTTTAGTTTTTATGTAGATTATCTGTCTGTATTGATAAGAGAGGGGTGCTGAAGTCTCTCATAATTTGTATTAGAGGGTAATTATGTGACTTAAGCTATAGTAGTATTGCTTTTATGAACTTGGGTGACCTTGTGTTTGGTGCATAAATGCTAGAGTTGCAATGTCCTCTTGGTGCATTTTTCATTTAATGAGTATGTGGTATTCTTCCTTATCTCATCTATTTTCAGTTTGATGTTTGTTTTTATCAGATATTAAAGTGGCTATACCAGTATGGTTCTTAGGTCCATTTGTTGTGATATGATTTTCCAACCCTTTACCCTCAGGTTAATGTCTACCCTTAATATTAAAGTGGGTGTCTTGGATGTTCCAGAAGAATGGATTTTGATTTCTCAACTATTCTCTTACTTTATTTCTTTTTATAAAAAATTTATACCATTGATGTTGAAATATATCAGTGAGCAGTGTTGATTGTTGATTCTTGTCATATTGTTGTTGTGAGGGGTGTGTTTGTGTGTGTGTGTCTATGTGTGTGTGTTTCCCATCTTTTGACTTTCAGGTCTTAGATTATGTATTCTTTGGTTCTGTGGGGTATGGTTACTCTTTTTAGGTTGAAGTTTCCCTTCTAGTGCCTTCCGAAGGGTTTGATTTTTAGATAGATAATGCTTAAATTTGGTTTTATTATGAAATGTTTTATTGTCTCCATCTATTGTGATTGAAAGTTTTGTTAGATATGGTAGTCTAATGTGATATCTGAGATCTCTTGGAGTTTGTAGAGCATCTGCCCAGACCCTCCTGTCTTTTAGAATCTTCATTGGCCTTTAGAAAATGCAGATTTTATTTGATTATTTTTCATTGCAACTTGTAATATTCTTTCTTTGTTCTGTATGCTTAGAGTTTTGATTATTATGTGTCAAAGCGATTTTCTTTTCTGGCCTGGTATGTTTTGTATTCTGTATGTGTCTTGTACCTTGATAGGCATCTGTGCATTTCGGTTAGGGAAATTTTTTTCTAAGGGTTTGTTAAAAAATATTTTCTTTGCTTTTGTCCTGAGTTTCTTCTCTTTACTCTAGTCCTATTATTCACAGATTTGAATTTTTCATAGTGTCCAAGATTTCTTGGATATATTTTTCAGAATTATTTTAGGCTTAACATTTTCTTTGATTGAAGTATCTATTTCTTCTATTGTGTCTTCCATACCTGAGATTCTTTCTTCCACATTTTGTATTCTGTTGGTGATTTGTATCTGAGTTTCCCATTCAGGTTCCTAATTTTTTTACTTCCAGATTTCCCGCAGTTTAGGTTTCCTTTATTGATTCTATTTCAACTTTCAGGTTCTGAGCTGTTTTATTAATTTTCTTCCACTGTTTGTGTTTTCATATATTAAGAGATTTATTCATTTCTTTTCTAAGGACTTTTATCATCTTCATAAAGACCATTTTAAGTTCTTTTTTCTCTTGCATCAGTTATGTTGCAATTCTCAGGGCCTACTGTAATAAGGTTGTTGGCTTCTAGTAGGGACATACTGTTCTGGCTACTATGGGTTGTGTGTTCATGCTTAAATCTAGGCATCTAGGTTTGGAAAGACTGTAATTCTAGGGGCTGAAATCTGATTTTGCCTTTGTTAGGTTGGTCTTTTGTTCCTTGACTTCTTTTGCCCTCTCCAGGTATTAGGAGGGTGTGTTAACTGTGTATTCCTTGGTAAGGAATTTTTCTGTGATAATGATAGGAGTTACCACTGGGGTTACTACTGGGGTTTCTGGGTAAAATGTATTCCTTAGTATTGGGAGCTGACACTTAGGAATGAGGTTTAACTAAGAGGAGATCTAAAAGGATCTTCAGAAACAAAGGAAGCAATATATTTCATCAGGATCTCCCTCTTTCCCTGGGAATAGGGGCAAAGATTGCAGAGAGGTCACAACAGGGAGTTTTCTACAGATCTGGAGATGAGGCTGTAGCATTGGATATGGAAGAGAGGAAGGAGAATGTAGATCTGAAGCTCACTTACCTGATCAGCTTGTCACTTAGTTTTCTGTCAGGCCTGTCTTGTAAGTTACCAGAGAAAGCTTACTAGAGCTAGGGTCTGGGACTGCAGGATCAGTGGGAAGAAAGTTTGGAAAAGAAAATCTGCATAATCCACTGAAAATGTAATTTTAATTCATTCTAGTATTTATTTCAAAACAAAAACACATAAGTACTAGCATAGGCATGTTTATTATGGCATGATTTACAAAAACAATAGCCAAGTTATGGAGAAAGGGTAGATTCCCATAAAGAAATGAATGGATGAAGAAAGTCAGATAAATAGGTACAATAATGAAGAAAGTGGGGTAAATAGATACAATGGAGTGAGTCACAGAAATCAAGGAATTATGTTGTTTGTTGGAAAATGGTCAGGAATAGAGAACATCATCTTAAAGCAACAATAAGCCAAAATCACAAAGAAAACTATCACTCATTTCCTCTGAGAAAAATAAGAGAGATAGGGAAATAGAAGTTGAACTGTGAGAAGAGAAAATAGATCAAGGGTAGGATATATAAGGATGATTACCATAGATGTCATCAATGTATATTTATATGCATATATGAATAAACCATAACATCCAATATTCTGTGTAATTAGTAAATGGCCATAATAAAATAATATTGGGAAAGTTCCTGTAAAGATGTCTCATCAAAGAAAACACAAAAGGCTGACAGGTTCATTTTGCTTTGTTTGGCATTTTTTTGCATTATTGGCCTTTTGCCTGTTTGTTTTGATGTTTTTTTTTTTTTTAATGTTCTTATGGGGTATCTTTGTTTCTTGTTTGTTTTCATTTTGATTATTGTTTAGTTTCTAATGAAAGACAAAGAAGGAGAGGGAGAAGAAGGAAGAGAAGGGGAGAGAACAGACAGCTCTGTGTTTAGGGAGGTAGGCAGAATCTTCGAGGATCTGGGAGAGGAAAAACATGATCAAAATGTATAAAAATGATAAAAACACATTCAACATCAGTAATGAACAGAGAAATGCTACTTAAAGTTCCAGCAATTTTTGCTTTTACTGAATGGTAAAATGACATGTGCTAGCAAGGCTGTGCACTAGAGAGACCACCCCTGTACACTATTATTATGAATGTAGACTGGAATATCCATTTATGGTTAACAGTATGGATCTTCCTAAAGAAACAAAATGTTCAAAGAACTTAGTGACCCCACAATACCACTACTGTCTATATATCAAAAGAATTGATATCAGTACATTTAGTACATGTTTATACTTCCAAGTTCATTGCAGCATTTTTCATGCAGCCAAGAGAGGAAATCAAGCTAAGTTTCTATTGGCAGATGAATTTATGTAACAGAATATTGTAAAGATTTTTAAAAGAAAGCAACCCTGACTCATAGTTGAACTCAGATGTTACAATGGCAAATGAAAGAAACTAGGCACAGAAAGACACATGTGTGATATGAACTTACATGTGGTATATAGAAAAGGTGAATCGATATGGCAGGTTTCATAACTTTCACTTGGTGAGGTTGTGTTGATGGATTCAATATATTCCAAATATCCAATGAAAAACAGAGCGACTCTAAACAATAATGCTTTTTTTTTCTTGGAAATCACTAAAAAGTATTGATTTTAAGTATTCACACCACAAAACAATATATTGGAGATAATGAGTATATTATAATATTCAGCTCAATTTGGCTATTATACAACATGCATACATTTCAAAATATAAGCACTTATTTTCTCAATTAAAAGAAGGAAGGAAGACAGAAAGAAGGAAGGAAAGGCAAGGTTTTCCTATATCCTCATCTCGTTGCCTGAGGTGTTCATCTTCTAGGAGATTCAATAGAATTCTTGGAGGCTTGTGACCCTTTTTGTTCCAATACCAACGGTTCCTGTTAAGTGTTTTTGAGGAGAATAATGACTCACCTGAGATTTCTGAAAACAAATATAGCCTGCAAATGATCTTTAATTCAATGTCTGTTTTCTTTGGGTTGTAAAAGAGACTTATCACCCTTCAATAAGTCAAATATAGAAAGGAGTCAGATATAGAAATAAGTCAGAAATAGAAAGGAAGAGAGAAAGAAAGAAAGAAAGAAAGAAAGAAAGAAAGAAAGAAAGAAAGAAAGAAAGAAAGGAAGGAAGAAAGAAAGAAACAGGACAGCGTAGAACAAATGATGGTTCAAGGGCCTCTTCCAGTGATTTCATTTTGCCCCACCTTACTTGCCTGGAATTCTTAATGCAGATCATCTTCTCCTTTTCAAAATGTTATTCTCTTGGTTTCCATGACACTGTACTTTGTCCTGATCTTGTCCTATCTCTGACACCACAACTTTCTCTTGCTGCCTTTGTTGTACCTCACTCATGACATTTTCCCCCCAAATTATATACTTCAGTTTAACATTTGGCCCTTTGCTTTTCTGTATATATACACTCTCTTACATCACTTTAAATGCCACCAAAATGTTTGTGACAGCCAATTTTTTTTCATGGTCCGAATTTGTTTCTATATTCCTTTAATTTTTAACTTTCTGCTGAATATTTCTGTTTGATTTTTCACCTCAACTCAGTGACTAGAAGCTGTTTTGTGATATAAACATATCTAGTAACAGATTATTTTTCCGTTTGCAAAAACTTGACTGTCAATTTTCCTCATTTAGACAATCACAAAATTTTGCCTAGCCTTCTTTCTTAATTAGTCTCATATTATCATTGCCTTTTCCTTCTCACAGTAACCCCTGTGGGTATCATTCTTCCTCTTTCCCGCCTAGATTACTGTACTATTGTGCTTTATACCTAATGCACTATGCTCATCCTCCTTTCTCTGCTGTTTCTTTTTTTTGCATTTTTATTAATTATTATTATTTATTAAAATTTATCTTCTTTATATCCTGGCTGTGGCCCCCTCCCTTGTCTCCTCCTAATCCCACACTCTCTCCCTCTTCTCCCCCTATATCTCTCCCCTAGTCCACTAATAAGGGATGACATCTTCCCCTTCTATCTGACCTTCAGCTGTTAAAAACAAGGAAATCATGAAATTTGCAGGCAAATGGTGGGAACTAGAAAAAATCCTCTTGAATGAGGTAACCTAGAAGCAGAAAGACACACATGGTATATCTCACTCATAAGTGGTTATTAGACATAAGATATAACATAACATTAAAATCTATAGTCCTAAAAAAACTGAATAAGAAAGGAAAGATGCTCAATCTTCTGTTTCTTTACTGTAAGTGAGTCACTTAGGCCTAGTCTCATCTTCTCACTATATATTTCACACATTGTCACTAAATAACTAAATCTATTGTCTCCTGTTTAAAGTCCAAATGCATTATATCCTAGGTGTTTATCTTCACAAAAATATAGCTCAATGGTCTGGCCCAAATGTCTCTTTCATAAGTTCCTAGAAAATTTCAATTTTCTTCACCTCAAAAATCTCTACAATATTGTTGCTGTGGTACAACAAGTATCACTGTTGTGTCAGAATTTTCATTTAGATTTAATCATGTTTATTAATTTCTTCAGTTTATGTCTTCTTTTTTCATAACGTTAAACTCTAAAAATTCTACAAATGACTTTAGTTACAGTTGAGATCTGCTAAGGAAAATCTGAGGATTTTGCTTGATTGAAAAAAACTTATCATTTGGTGAATGTTAACTTCTAGTCTGATTGTTGTCATTATACTAAGTGAGGTTATCATTCTATTGTTTTCTGTTTTTTTTTTTTTGTTGTTGTTGTTGCTTTTGAAACATCAACCTTGTATCTCAATTGCTCCTTTGATGATAGGTTTTTCTTCCCCTCTCCTTTTTTTTTTTTTTTTTTTTTTTTTTTTTTTTACTTCAAGGTCCTTTTCTTTTAAGAGTATCTCTTTCTAAAGGTCTTTATATTTCTAGTACTCTTAGAATTTACGGATTGAAATTTTATCATTACTGAAATTGTGTCCCTGCTCCATATTTTTCTCCTCTCTCCTTTTCTATTTTTCATTGTGTCTATTTAGTAAACAACTTCATATACTCTTCAGTATTTTGGTGTAAGTATTGTGATATAAGGCATGAAATCAGATAGACTTGTCTAGTTTGTTAATTTTTTTTCAAAATTACTTCCTTGGGCTGGGATCACCATTCGGGTGTAAAGCTCTGACTAGCATGCAGCAGGCTGAAGACTCTGGGTTTCACCTACAGCACCTCAGGTTTTGTCATGTCTTCCAGATTCTTTGTATTCCACATGTCAAGGTCTGAATGTTTCTGTCCCTTTAAATTTCAAATACTGAAACTTAACTCCCCAAAGGATGTGTATTTCTTCTAGACATCTTAGTAATATTTTGTAATGCAGTCGTGTAATCCCTGTCTTAAATAATTTCTCTCTTCTTGAGGAACATAAAAACTTCTTTCCTTGATGGTTGGGTCTTTATACATTTCCCTAATCAACATTTGACTCCAATATTTCAACAAGTTTATTAGAATTTGCCTGCTCCTCTTGTTCCTCCTATTTCTTTTTGTCATCTTAGTGGGAGTAAGGGAGTACCACACTGTGGTTTTTTATTTCTTTTTCCAAAGAATTGACATTGCTGAGGATCTTTTTTGTGTTTGTTGACAATTTGTAATCTTCTTTGGAGAAATCTTTATTCATGATCTTTGGCTGTTTTTTTTTTTTAATTCAATTGTCTTTCTATGGTTGTTTTACCTGTTCTTTATGCCATAATCTGTAAACTTTCTGTACTGTACTATGAGTCATTGTTTCCCTTTGTTGATTGTATCCTTTGGTTCATAAATGTTTTATAATTCAATGAAATCTAAAAGTATCTGATTTTTTGTTGTCTATTCCCTTTAGTATCAGAGTGAGGAAAACACTGACAAATCGAAAGTTATGAAGATTTATATCTATGGTTTCTTCTTAAGGTTTTGTTTTACCTTTGATATTCAGATTATTTGATACATTTGTAGAATTAATTTTTCTCATGTTGAGTTATGTTGTATACAGTGTAAACTTTTAGTTTAATATTTTTGTATATGGTTGCCCATTTATTTTAGTACCATTTTTTGAAGACAGTGTTCTCCTCATTGAATAGTCTTGGTACCCTCATTAAAAATCAATTGGTCATAATATTTTTAAATTTACTTATTCTATCACATGTATCCTTATGCTAGTAATATACTTTAGTTAATACTGTTGCATTTATTTGTTTATTGTGTCTGAAAGGGATGCAATGTGTATGGCTGTGTGTGGATATGAGAGCAAACACCTTGTCAAACTGTAGTCAAGATTGGTGCCAAGTGCTTTATCCACTGAACTTTCTCATCTCTCCAGGAACATCTTTTTTATTATTCTGTCTTTGTTGCAAATGTGAGTCTTCCATCTTTTTGTTCTTCTCACTGTTGATACAAAAGACTTAAAATCAGTGGGTATTGTTTTAAAGGTTAGCTAGGTGAACACATGTCCAGTAATGCCCTGAGGGGAGGAACTAGACTTACTGCATTCTTTCCCCACCCTCTAATTATACAGTCGTTAGGAAATCAGCCCATAGGACCAAGCCAGAACTGTTTGTAGTCTTGGCGCCTGAAGTGAACCAATCATTTTAAAAGTCAATTTCCCTACCCAATCATGTAATGCCAAAGCATGTACGTCACTGCGTTTTTTTTTTCCCCTTAAAAACTCTGTACCCCTAGACTTTGGGACCGCATTCCTCTCCTGTTTCCACGGGAGGTTTGCATCCCATGTTCAAACGCATATACAATTTAAAAACTTCATGTATTTACAGTCGAGTCTATTTATTCCTGGTCTTTTGAGGTTTGCGAACTGGACATAATAGTACTTTCTGGTGACTGCTGGATTCCTGGGGGTTCAAGGTGGTGGGTGAAACTCCCTAGGCTGGAAGCTTGATGTTCCTGTAGGAACCCTTCTCATATTGGTGGGTATTTTGTCTCTAACTGATGGGTGATTCTCAGGGAATTGTCATGGCTGTCTTATTGTATATAATCCTGTGGCCTAACTGGACTCCTTAGGAGCCCAGGGGATCTCCTTTCACCAGGGGACATCCCAGAGACAGCTGCCCTGCCACTGGCTGAGCTGCAGCTGTGCAGACACTGTGCTCAGATACTGTTTTCTGGACACAGCCAAATTGAAAAATCAAGGATCCTAGGGAACCCAGGGAGCCCTAGGGAGATTGAGCTTTGGAGCAGCATCTGGTGCTGTTCCTGTGACTCCCAGGTGTCTGAAAGCCTGAGGCTGGAGCTCTGTTTCTTAGTACCTAGAAGGTACTCACTTGCCTGTGAGCACAGCACACAGACATGTGTCTAGATACTTAATACACCACCCCTGATGGAATCTAGAAGCCTTTCTGAGGATTATCTGGGTGTCCTGAAGTTGGACCGATAGTTTCCCTCACCATGGGGTTTCCTCTTACCTTGGGAACACAATCACTGGTGTTTGGGGCCAATAGTTTGGTCTTTTGGTCACTATGCAGTCACTGCTGTCCTGCTGTTCAGACACAGTATGTGATTGGTACTCCTATCTTGGATCTCAATTTCAGCAATATTTTATAATTTCTAACATTGTCATATCCACTTTTGCTAAATATATATCTATGTTTTTTATTGTTTTTGATGCTGTCATATAAAGAATTTGAGCCAGGCATGGTGGCATGCTCACAAGTCAAAGACAGGCAGATCTCTGTGAGTTTGAGGCCAGCCTGGTCTACAAAGTGAGTCCAGGACAACCAAGGCTACAACAGAAATACCTTGTCTCAAAAATATAAATAAATAAATAAATAGATAAATAAAAAAATAAATAAAAGGAATTTGTATTGATTTTCTTTTTAAGTTATTCATTTCTAGTGTATTACATATAGCTAATTTTATGTATTGTTTTTGTAGTTCACAATTTTGACAAATTTCATTTTATTCATTTTATATTCTTTGTTGACATTTTATTTGCTAAGGCTTTCTGTTTCAAGGACGTTCATAATTGCTTTTTTAGTGATTCAAATATTGTTTTATATGCTTGTGACCTTATATCCTAGTAATTATGCTTGAATAACATCCCAGTGGCAGAATTATAAAATTTAAATGAAAAATGTGTTGTCCTAGCATGTATGATTGTCAGGCCTGACTGGCAGCTGAACTCAAGTTTCTTTGCTTCAGAGAGAAAGAAGACATATCCACCAGAGGCAGTTTTGGGTATGCAAAAAGATCCTACTATGTCCTATCATCACTGTGGGTCTGGCCATACTGCTGCCATTACCTCTTAGGCCCCTTTAGGAGACTAGTGAGGCCCTCATCTGTCCTTCCCCCATGTTGACAAGTCTTGGGAATACTTGGTGCCATGCCCCCAAGACTGTGTTGGGTCAGTACTGCAGACGTCTTTTCACCTGGAAGACAAGTCTATTTTTTTTTCCTCCAGCAGTGTGTGCTTTTCCATGTTCTGGCTTATGGGCCTCTGGTAACTAATATTCTCCATGTGCATCCATATCAGAGAGGACATTTCTGCTGCTTCTGATAGTTGTTGTTGTTTTCCATTTTGGCTTCAAACTGCATAACCTTCTCCTAGAATGACTCCAACTTCTCAGTGAAGCTGAGTACCTCTACCTGGTCCAACAAACAGATGGAACACTCTGGTCTCTTTGAAAACCACCATGAAACAGAAATCTGGTGGTTAACCTTCCCAGGCAGTCTAGGCCCTGAGTGATGTTGTCTATCTTGTCCTTCAACTCCCCTTGTTTGCCAGATAGAACTTGGCTTTTAATGTGGCTCAGGTCAGAAGAAATAAGTCTGACAACATTCTTTGGTTCTACTCTGCATCTTCAGTTGTAGTTACACATAAAAACATTTTCTTCACAATACTGACACTCCTACTGTAGCTTGTCCAAATCTGCTGCAGAATTTCTTAGACATTTTTCCCACTGCTAGAACTCTTGCAAATTAGGCTCTGTGGTGGTTTATATGAGAGTGGTCCAAATAGGCTCATAGATTTGAATGCTTGGTCACTAGGATTAAGACTGTTTTTAGAAGGATTTAGATGTGAGACCTTGTTAGACTAGGTAGCCTTTTTGGAGGAGATTTGTGTCAGGGTGTGTTTTTTCAGATTTCAAAAGCTCACACCAGGCCCAGTCTCTCTCTCTCTCTCTCTCTCTCTCTCTCTCTCTCTCTCTCTCTCTGCTATTTATGGATCAGGATGTAAAGTTTTTGGGTACTGCTCAAGCCCCATATGGGTGTGCTTTCCAAGAGATGATCACAGACATAGAATAATCTTCTAAAACTGTAAATAAGTCTCCAATTAAATGATTTCTTTTGTAAGATTTGCCTTTGTCATACAAAGGCAAATTTTGTCTTTTCACATCAATAGAATAGTATCTAAGACAGGCTCACCCGAGCCATCATTTTAGGCATCACTGTTTTCATGTGTCACTTTGGTACTACTATTCAGTCCAGTCCATATCTGGCCAAGATAACAATGTAATTTCATCTAAAATAGGCTCTTTCTTTCTCATTCCCACTTAAAATTTGGCTTTGAGATTCTTCATCTTCCTTTTTTTAATTTATTATTATTATTATTATTATTAATTACACTTCATTAATTTTGTATCCCTCCATAAGCCCCTCCCTCCTCCCCTCCCGATCCCACCCTTCCTCCCCTTTCTTCACGCATGCCCCTCCCCAAGCCCACTGATAGGGGAGGTTCTCCTCTCCTTTCTGATCTTAGTCTATCAGTTCTCATCAAAAGTGGCTGCATTGTCCTCTTTTGTGGCCTGGTAGGGCTGCTCCACTTTCAGGGGGAGGTGATCAAAGAGCAGGCCAATCAGATTATGTCAGAGGCAGTCCCTCTTTCCATTACTAGGTAACCCACTTGGACACTAAACTGCCATGGGCTACATCTGTGCAGGGGTTCTAGGTTATCTCCACGAATAGTCCTTGGCTGGAGTATGAGTCTCTGCGAAGTTCTTCCTTTTTTGTACCTTCAAACCATCCTGCTGTTTGGCATCTTCAGACAAGGGAGATAACAGATTTTATCTCATAGTTACTTCAGCCTCCCCATAAGAAACTCCTGCCTCTCCCAGGCTTGGATTTACAGATGACTCAATTCCATTTTCTTACCAATACTTGCTGTTCCTTGCCTGGACTTGAGTAACATGGGCAACCATAGAGATAAGGAGATCCTGGCCTTAGTGGCCCTGATATCTGCTTCCTCTATAGTGTCATCTTTCTTTTTGACATCGGAAGCCAGCTCCCCATACTGACCCCTCCCACCTCTGGGCCATACTTCCTCACCTTCCCCAAAATCTCAGAATTTTTTTCTTTTATTAATTCTTCTCTCATTTAATGCATATTAACCTCAGTTTCCCTTTTGTCCCCTCCTCCAGGCCTCTTCCTCTCCCCTCTTCTCTCCCACAGATCCACTCCTTTAAAAAAAAAGTAAGCCTCACAGAGACATCTATGAAACATGGGATAATAAGCTTGAATAAGACCAGGCACATAACATCATATCAAGGCAGGACAAGACAACCCAGTAGGAAGAAAAGGGTCCCACAAATAAGCAAAAGAGTCAGAGACACTCCTCCACTCCCAGTGTTGGGATTAAAATGAGAATACCAAGCTACTCAGCCATAACATATATGCAGAGGACCTAGCTTAGATCAATACAGGGTCTGTGAGCTCTCTGAGCCCCTCACCCCCCATGAGTTGATTCTATAGGCCATGCTCTTGTTGTGTATCCCCGACACCTCTGGTTCCTCTGATCCTTCTGACAACTGCTGTGCAGGACTCCCTGAGCTCCTACTGCTGATTGACTATGGTATTCTTCATCTGCTGCTATCAGTTACTAGATGAAGTTTCTCTGGTGTCTTTGTAGACAATTCCTAGTAATGAAGGAAATAGGGCCTGAATGTGTCATCTTCTCTAAGCAGGGAAGCCCTCAAGTGGAGGGATGTGAAAATGAATCCAACAACAAAACCTTCAACCTACCATTTGTCCTTCCTGAAGAGTGTGCAGCATAATTGTTTTTGATGTAGTTTTTGTGATGAATGCTTTAAGTCCTCTTAAATCTACTTCCTACTTAAAATTTCAGCTCAATTGTTTTCCTCTAAGGCAGTTTCAGGTAGAAGTAGAAGTTATTTATTCTTTAGCCTCCATTTATGCTTACATGGATTACCATTCATTCATTACTGCTGCATGAAGGTGAGAACTCTTGATTTCCACTCGGACTACAGGAATACTTCATTGGAAAGAAGTATTAGATGATTGCCAGTGCACTTCTCCATGAGAATTCCATTCATACCATAAAATGTGAATCTCAAAAATATCTAATAATATGACAAAAAGCCTCAAGATTTTTCTGAGCCCTTCTAATACTATTGATGAAAGAAGTGATGGTGGTGTTTCTTCCAGGTAGTGGTAAATGACTGGGTTCCTCATATGGGTTCTAGTGACACTTAGGTAATAAGAGTTCACTAATGCTTAGCAAAAAATGAAATACAAGCTTTGTACTTGGCTTTCTATGGGACCACCAAGAAGCACATTTTAGTTACCTTATTGCAGCTTAAATAGAATAGCCTTGCTGGTGTAGGAGGCAATGCACAGACTTTTTTTTTCAAGTTTTCTATTCTATGAAAGAACTAGTCCTTTAACTATAGAAAGAAGGATTTTTTTGAGTTTTTTTTTCTGTCTGTTCCCATTCCATTTTGAAATTTCTGATTTCTTTAGCACTAATATGAAAAAGAGAGAAAGAACTAATGAATGAAAGAAAGATTTAAAAAATCTAGGGTATTTCTTATATCCTAAGCTTTCCAATCTGTTTTTCTACTCCTCTCTTTTGAGTCTATAACATATGTATGTACATACATATATACATACAATTATATATATAATTATATAGTATATATGTATACTATATATTAATATATATTTATATATAATTATGTTATATATAATTATATATAATTATATCATTTATAATCCAATCAAACTTCCTGTCTTTCAGACAGAAAAGAATGCTGTTGCAATAACATGTATTCATACTTCATCATGTTGCATCAATAATGAAACCAGGAGCAAAAACTATCCTCATTAATGTGTTGACCCAAATATTGATTTCATTCTGATAGAAAGTTAGCATACTCACTAAACTAATTGAAGAGAGAAGGAAGGGAAGGAAGGATCTGATTACACTGGTGGAAAGGGCTTTTAGCTCTAACAGAGAAACATCATATTTGCTTCAGAGTAAATACTCAGTCTAATTTCCCAATTCCTTAGCATGGATTTCATAGTCCATAATTTTTATCTTCATTTACTTCTTCACCCCCACCTCACTACTTCCATCCCTGTCACCTAAAACCCAGGCACAGAAAAGCCTTTCTTTTTCTTTCAGTTGACCCTACTCTCCTACATAATTTAGGCAAACATTTTACCACTGACCTACCCTCAGCTATACTTGAAGTCCTTTCATAAATCTAAACTTCAGGATAGGAGCTCCACAAGGACCAAATATATCTGGGCACAGGGTCTTTTCTGAGACTGACATGCAACCAAAGACCATGTATGAATGTAACCTAGAACCTCTACTCAGATGTAGCCTGTGGTAGCTCAGTAACCAATTGGTTTCCCATAGTGAGGGGAACAAGGACTATTTCTAACAGGAACTCAATGACTGGCTCTTTGGCCTCCTCACCCCCCAAGGGAGGAGCAGTCCTGTTAGGCCACAGAGGAGAGCTTTGCAGCCAGTCCTGAAGATACCTGATAAAACAGGATCAGATGAATGGGGAGGAGGTCCCCCCTATTAGTGGACTTGGCACGGGGCACGGTGGAGATGAGGGAGGGAGAGAGGGACTGGGAGGGAATGAGGGATCGGGACACGGCTGGGATACAGAGTTAATAAAATGTAACTGATAAGAAAAAAATAAAATTCAAAAAAAAAATCTAAACTTCAACTTTGTGCAAGTCCCCAAATTTGAAATGCCTTTCTTATCTTTATGAACAAGCAACTCCTTCAAAACACAATTAAGATGTTATGATATTTGTGAAGACGTTTGTCCTCACAAGAAAGATTGATGCACTAAACAAAAACAGCAAATAGTACTTTTGTGATTCCATGGTATTTTCTTCATGCTTCAATAATAACACTTCTCACATCACTTATTGTTAATTACTGACATGTTTCTCCCACTAGACTGAAATATTCAAATGTCTCCTTACACTTTGTGTACTTAGCATCTAGTGAATAACAAACTGTGACTATGTACTAAACATTGGGAAGGTGTTTACTTCTGGGCCACACAACTCAATATTTTTTTGTTCTTAAATGTCAGTATAATATAAGATAAAAAGAAGTTGGCGTGTAATATACATGATTTACAAGAAATGGTGTGACATGCAGACATGGTGTTCTTGTACAGCTACTAAATCTGATATCTCAAAATTTCAATACCCCTGAAGAATCTTGTTTACATGCATACACAAGCATTGTTACTTCTAATTTGCTTTTTTTGATGCAGCATGATTTCAATTTTTGCATGTAGCCCTGCAAAATTAACATAATTATTATGGACTCTAAAGAAAAGTAAATAATTGTGTTTCTACTACACATATCAAATCTGCATTTTGTCTACATAGACTCTAGGTAAGTCTATGGGACAAAAATATGAACTTTCATTTCAAATGTGGTACTTAATAATTTAAATATAATAGGAGATTTATTCATTCACTTTTATTTTGAGAAAAAATCTCTCACTATGTGGTCCTGGTTGACCCGAAACTATCTCTCTCTATATATATTTGGCTGACTTTCAATATGCAGAGATCTATCTGTATGCCATCCAAGTCATAGGGTTAACGGTATCACCAAGGTCAGAAAGATGTTTTTATTAAAGTTTAAATTTGTAATACTGGGGAGATCCAAGATGGTGGCACCAACCATGCCAAATATCTAAACAGCAGCTCAGCAGTGAGATCAGGGTGACCAGCAGGCTGTACTGTGGACTCCCAAACCCCAATGTCTGTGTTTCCCAGGTGAGTGGAGTATCCACAGGGATACTTGAAGTCCATCTTCAAGCCACCTAGCTAATAACAGAAAAAGTTCCCAGGCTACCACTTAGCACTGCCACAGCCCTAAGCCACCCGCCCAAAACTAGCATCTGTGGATATCTTCCTGTAACCAGTGTCTGGTGGCTTATACATTGGGTACTCACTTTCACTGCCTGTGTGGAGTGAATACCTTCCTGTACTGAGGGTGAGGCTCCAAACCTGGGTGCCGATTCTCACAGTTCTGCCGACACCGTCTGGGTACTAGACGCTCCTAGTTCCAAACCCAGGAGACTACATTCAACAATCTGTGGACACCTTCCTGGTATCAGTTGCTAGTGGTTCTCACTCTCACCGCCCTATGGAGGGGATAAATTCTGGAACTGTGAGTGAGGCATGGCTCCACTCTGGCTGCTCTCCACCTAGTTGGCTCACCTGAATCATAATAAGTTAGTACAGCAGAGACAGTGAACACAGCAAACCTGAGCAAGGCGTGAGACCCAGATTCCATTCTCCATCAACGTAAGGAAGCCTGTGGGGCACTGGAGCAGCTCTAGGCAACCTGGATCCCCCTAGGCCAGAAACAGGGAACCCAGTAAAGACAGAGAAACTAGCAGAGCTAAGCTATGCTACCTGACCCAAGTTCCACTCTCCTCCTCCCCAAGGAGACCTCTGGGGCACTAGAGATGCTCTAGGCTAGGCTAGGAGATCTTTCTTCCCATTCCCCAGCTACCTGGCATAAGTGGGTCACAAATACTGAGCCAGCAGAGACAGTGGATCCAGGGAAGACTATTCCAGACTCCAGAAAAAGCTGGATTCAGTCTGCAGTACAAGCTCCAGGAACAATCAGTTAAGGCTACAGACAACCAGATGGCTAGAGGCCTGCATAAGAACACAGGCAAGAAAAACCAGGTCATCATGGCTTCACCAGATCTTCAAAAATCAATGGATATTCTATTACAGCTGAATCACAGAAGAATGATCTTAAATCTATAATTACGCATTTATTCAAGGCACACAAAGAGAAACAAACAAAAAAAATAGAGGTACATAAAGAAAAAATGAACAAAAAAAAATAGAGGCCATCATGGAAAAACAGAAATCCACATTCAAACAAATGAAGAAAATGGTGCAAGACATGGAAACAGAATTAAAATCAGTAATGAAAACACAAACAGAGAAAACCCTGAAGTTTGAGAACTTAGAAAAGAGATTAGGAACTGCAAATGTAAGCATCACCAACAGAATGCAAGAGATGGAAGAGAGACTCTCAGGCACTGAAGATAGAATTGCAGAAATTGATACATCTCTCAGAGAAAAAATAAAATTGGAAAAGTTCTAAACACAAAATATCCAAGAAATCTAGGACACCACAAAAAGAAGAAACCTAAGAGTATTAGGAATAGATGAAAAAGAAGATTCCAGGTTCCAAGACCCAGAATATCATCACTAAAATCATAGATTAAAATTTTCCCAATGTTAAGAAAGGGATGCCCATAAACATGCAAGAGGCCTACAGAACACCAGATAGAATAGAGAAGAAAAGATGCTCATCCTGCCACATAATAAACAAAACACTAAAGCTATAGAACAAAGAAAAAATATTAAAAGCGACAAGGGGAAAAGGCCAAGTAACATGTAAAGGCAGATCTTTCAGAATCACACTAGACTTCTCAACAGACTATGAAAAACAGAAGGGCCTGGGTGGATATCACACTGACACTAAGAGATCACAGAAGCCAACACAGACTACCATATCCAGCAAAACTGTCAATCAACATAGATGGAGAAAACAAAATATCTCACGACATAACTAAATTTAAACAATATATACGCAGCAATCCAGTCCTACAGAAGATACTAGAAGGAAATTCCAACCAAGCAAGGTCAAATACGCCCCCCCCCCAAAAAAAAAAAACAAAAAAACACAGGATAAAGATACCACCACAAAAAAAGTAAAAGAATAAAAGCACACAAACACACAATCACCACCAACTCCTCAATAAAAGAAACTAACAATCATTAGTTATTAATATCTATTAACATTAATGGTCTCAACTCTCCAATAAAAACACATGGAATAACAGAATGGTCGCAGAAACAGGATTCAACATTCTGCTGAATCCAAGAAACACACCTCTGCAACAAAACTAGACACTACCTCAGAGTAAAGGGCTGCAAAAAGTTTTTCCAAGCAAAAGAACCCAAGAAACAAGCTGAAGTAGCCATCTTAATAAAATAGAGTTTCAACCAAATTTAATCAAAAGAGATGAAGAGGACACCTCATTCTCATCAAAGGAAAGAATCCACCTGGAGGACATTACAATCCTAATAATCTAGGTGCCAAACACAAGGGTTCCTGCATTTGCCAAACATTATTAAAGCTTAAATAACATATTGATCCCAACACCTTAATAGTGAGAAACATCAACACCCCACTCTGGCTAACGGACAAATCATTGAGACAGAAGCTAAACAGAAATAATGACACAGAAATATTAAATCAAACAGACATAATAGATGTCTACATATTTTTTTTCACCAAAATACAAAAGAATACACCTTCTTCTCAGCACCTCAAGGAACCTTTTCCTAAACTGAACATATAGTCAGGCACAAATCAAGCCTCAACAAATACAAGAAGATTGTAATAATCTCTTGTATCATATCAGACCACCACGGTCTAAAACTAGACCTCAACAATAACAGAAAGAGCAAAATCCTGCACATACAAGGAAAATGAACAACTCACTACTTAATGACAAGTGGGTCAGGGAGGAAACAAAGAAATTAAAGACTTCCTAGGATTCAATGAAAATTAAGGTATAACTTACCCTAACTTATGGGACATAATGAAAATGTGCTAAGAGGAAAGTTCATAGCACTATGTGACTTGATAAAGAAATTCCAGGAATCTCATACAAGCAATTTATCAGTACATCTAAAAGCACTAGAAAAAAAATAAGCTCACCCAAGAGGAGTAGACAGCTGGAAATAATCAAATTCAGGGCTGAATTCAATAAATAAGAAAAAAAAAGAGAATAATTCAAATGATCAACAAAACCAAGAGCTGGTTCTTTGAAAAAAATCAACAAGATAGACAAACCTTAGATAAAATACCTAAAAGGCAGAGAGACAGTATTCAATTCAACAAAATCAGAAATGAAAAGAGGGACATAACAACAGACACTGAGGAAATCCAAAGAATCATTAAGGGCTACTTAAAAAGCTTATATGCAAAAAAATGTAAATGAAATCTCTTCATTGATTCCATTTACCAAAGCTGAATAAAGATCAGGTAAATAAATTAAATAATCCTATATCACCTAAGAGAATAGAAGCTGTAATCAAATGTCTTCCATTCAAAAAAACCCCAGGGCCAGAACATTTCAGCACAGAATTTTACCAGACCATAAAGGAAGAGCTGAGTCCAATACACTTCAACAAATTCCAAAAAATAGAAACAGAAGAAACGGTACCAAACTCATTCTATGAGGCCACAGTCACCTTGATACCTAGACCACACAATGACCCAACAAAGAAAGAGAGCTTCAGACAGATCTCACTTATTAAAATTGACACAAAAGTACTCAATAAAATACTTTCAAACCAAATCTAAAAACACATTAAAGATATCATCTACCATGACCAAATAGGCTTCATCCCACACATGCAGGAGTGGTTCAACATATGAAAATCCATCAATGTAATCCACCATGAAAATAAACTAAAGAGAAAAACCACATGATCATCCCCTTCGATTTTGAAAAAGCATTTGACAGAATGCAACACCTGTCTTGGAGAGATCAGTGATACAAGGCATATACCTAAACATAGTAAAAGCAATATACAGCAAGCCTATAGCCAACATCAAACTCAATGGAGAGAAACCTAAATCAATCCCACTGAAATCAGGGACAAGGCAAGGCTGCCCACTCTATCCTTATGTAGTCAACATAGTACTTGTATCCTTAGCTAGAGCAGTAAGACAATTAAAGGAGACCCAAGGGGCTAGAAATCAGAAAGGAAGCAGTCAAAGTATCACTATTTGAAGATGATATGATACTATACATGAATGTCCTGAAAAAATTCTAGCATAGAAGTGCTTCAGCTGAGAAAAACCTTCAGCAAAGTTGCTGGATACAAAATTATCTCAAATAAATCTAAAGCCTTCCTGTATTCAAAAGACAAACAAGCTGAGAAAGAAATTAGGGAAACAACACCCTTCACAATAGTCACAAGTAACAAAAAATACTTTGGTGTGAATCTAACTGAGCAACTTGAAATTCTTGTATGAGAAAACAAAAACAAAAACAAAACAACAACAAAAAACTTGAATTCCCTGAAGAAAGAAATTGAAAAAGTTGTCAGAAAATGGAAAGATCTCCCATGCTCATGGAGAAGTAGGATTAACATAGGGAAAATGGCCATCCTACCAAAAGCAATCAACAGATTCAATGCAATTCCCACCAAAATTCCAAGACAATCATTTAAATACCTGGAAAGAACAATTCTTCATTTTATATGGAAAAATGGAAAAAGCCAGAAGAGCTAAAGCAATTCCGTACAATAAAAGATATTCTGTAGGTATCTCCATTCCTGATCTCAAGCTGTAGTATAGAGCAACAGTAATAAAAATGGCATGGTACTGGCATAGAAACACACTGTTGGATCAGTGGAATCCAAGGTCCCAGAAATAAACCTACCCACCTACAGATACGTGATTTTTGACAAAGATGCCAAAACCATACAATGGAAAAAATATAGCATCTTCAACATGTGGTGCTGGTCTAACTGAATATCTTCATGTAGAAAAATGCAAATAGACCCATGTTTATCATCCTGCACTAAAGTAAAGTCCAAGCAGATCAAAGACCTCAACATAAAACCAGACACACTAAATTTCTTAGAAGAAAAAAAATGGGGAAGAGCCTTGAACTATTGGCACAGGAGACAATTTCCTGAACAGAACACCAACAGCGCAGGCTCTAAGATAAATAGCCAATACATAGGACTTCGTGAAACTGAAAAGCTTCTATAAAGTGAAGGACACTGTTAATATTAATGACAGCCTACAGACCGGGAAAAGATCTTCTCCAACCCTACATGTGACAGAGGGCTAGTATCCAGAATAGATAAAGCACTGAAAAGTTAAAAACCAACAAACCACATAATCACATTTCCGGGTCACAGAGGAAGACAATGCAGACAGTCCTGATGAGACCTGATAAACTAGGGCCAGAAGGAAGGGGAAGAGGACCTCCCCTACTAGTGGACTAAGGGAGGGGCATAGGAAGAGAAGAGGGGGAAGGACTCTATTCAGAGGGCTTAAGGGAGGGGCTACACCTGGATACAAAGTGAATAAATTGTAATAAATTAAAAAATAAATGAAAGAAAAAAATTTAAAATGGGGTACAGAGATAAACAAAATTCTCAACAGAGGAATATCAAATAGCAGAGAAACACTTAAAGAAATGTTCAACATCCTTAGTCATCAGGGAAATGCAAATCAAAAACAACCCTGAAATTCCACCTTACACCCATCAGAATGGCTAAAATCAAAATCTCAAGGGAAGACACATGCTGGATAAGTTACGGAGAAAGAGGAACCTTCTTCCACTGCTGGTGGGAATGTAACCTTGTGCAGCTGCTTTGTAAATTAATCTGGAGCTTTCTCAATAAATTAGGAATAGTGCTACCTAAAGATCCAGCAATACCACTCATAGGCGTATATCCAAAAGATGCTCAACCATATGACAAGGACATTTGCTCAACTATTTTCATAGAAGCTTTGTTCATAATAGCCAGAATCTGGAAACAGCCTAGATGTCCCTCAATTGATGAATGGATACAGAAATTGTGGCACATTTACATAGTGGAATACTACTTAGCAATTAAATACAAGGAAATCATGAAATTTGCAGACAAATGGATGGAACTAGGGAAGACCATCCTGAGTGAGGTAACCTAGAAGCAGAAATACACATATGTTATATACTCACTTATAAGTGATTATTAGCCTTATAATATAGGATGAACAAACTATAATCTATAGTCCAAAAGATGCTAAACAACAGGGATGACTCTAGAGAAGAGGCTGAAACCTGTTTCAAAAGGGCAAACAGGATAGACATTTGAAGTTGGAGAAGACAGGGAACAGGACAGGAGCCTTCAACAGGATGCCTCTGAAAGACTCTACCCATCAGGGTATTGAAGGAGATGATGTGACTCATTACCAAACTTTGGGCAGAGTGCATGGAACATTATGGAAGGGGAAGATAGAAAGACCTGGTGGGGACAAAAGCTCCACCATAAGGATACTAACACAGCCAAAAATTCTGGGCCTCATGGAGCTTGCAGAGACTTATACTCCAACCAAAGACCATGCATGGGGAGGACCTAGAGCTTCTGCTCAGATGAAGCCCATGGGCTCCTCAGTCTCCAAGTTGGCTTCCTAGTAAAGGGAAGAGAGGTTGTCTCTAGCATGAACTCAGTGGCAGGATCTTTGATCACCTCTCCCTGGGGGTGGAGGGTGCATCCTTGGAAGGCCACAGAGGTAGATGATACAGCCAGCCCTGTTGAGGACTGATAGGTTAGGGTCAGACAGAAGGGGAGAAGGTCCTTCTCTATCAGTGGACTAGCAGAGGGGAATAGGAAGAGAAGAGGGAGGGTGGAGGGAACTTGGAGGAGATGAGCTACAACCAGGATAAAAAGTGAATGAATGTAATAATTAATTAATTAAAGAAATATATTTATAATATTGGCTCAATAATGAAGATTTAAAGACTGGAAAAATATGGAAGCTCTAATTAATGGGAACTTGACTTGGCTTTAAAAACACAAGGGAACAGAGTCAAACAAAATTTGAAAGTTAACTTAGATATCTATCTATAATATGGTTATGATCACAGTGGCATGAGTGAAGAGCCAGAACAATATTTCCAGCAATGTAGATAGAAATGTATGAGGTTTTTTTTCCAATTTGTATTCTCAAAAGAGGTGTATCTCATTGTAGTCTCTCTGTCAAATCCTGAATCAACTAACAACTTGTTAGAAATTCAAACTCTGACTTCCCATCCAAGACTTTCTGAATCAGAAATGCCAGCTGACAGCTCAGCAGTCTGTGATAACATAGCCTACAGGAGAGTCTCTGAATCACTCCTCTGTTTTGGTGCACTCTCTAAATTCACTAGATAATTATATGTCATGTTCCCTCCATTTTTCCTGTACAAGGTTGATTATATATTGTATTCAGGGTTTGGTACTTTTATAAGGATTAGCTTAGCTCCCGTTGATTCTGAGGATATTGGTACTTGGGTTCATTGCCCAGAAGACCAAGTTTGGTTCTCCATCCTTGAATCCTCAACCTCAGAATATAAGCTTAATCTTATCAGTGCGAGACAACCAGAAAAACACTCTGACATAATAAAAATCATATATATTGTCTTTGGGATATTTAGACTATGTGTAGGAATATTTTTTTAAAGAACAAAACCAAGTTACACAATTGTATTGTTTGTTCACTCTCACCATGTGGGGAAGGAGAAACATTGACTTTTCAATATAGAATGGTCTATAAAGATAAAATAAAAATGAGATTCATATTTATTGGTATCAAAATTTTTCTTAATAGAAAAATTACAAAACAGCATACTTCTAGAAATTCTGAAGAGGTTTCCATATTGACAATGGTTTAGATTGCATAGGTCATGTATTTCTTAAAAGCTGATTAGTTGTTAGCATCAAACTATGCGTGTTATGCTGAATACATTTTTAAAGCCATCAATAAACACTGTATTTTATTTAAAGATAGTCATACAGAAGTGTAATGGTTCATGCATTTTAGTTTGAAAAGACTCAAAAATCAAGATAAGTTGTTATGTGATAAAAGAAGTGAAATGGTTATAATTATAGAACCAAAGTAGTAAACACACAGGACTTCACTAAACTTTTCTTTCAATTTTTCTGGGCATTTGAAGTTTTTCACAATAAACTTTGCAACCTTTTTCTGATGCTTCATAACTTTGAGTTAGTCATAACATCTGTATACTAACAGAGTTAATATAAAGTTACAACAGTATTTATGGTTGACATGAAAACATATCCTCTCACTTAACTGAACAAATCATCTTACAGAAAATTGTATACAATATAATCTCATTTATGTAAAAATAATACATTTATCCAGACAACTTTATTGTCTGGAAGGACATATATGGTCTAACACTGAAAGACTTGAAGGGATGGGATAATAAGCTTTCATTTTTATTGTGAACAATTTTAATGTTTTGCAATATTCGTGTATACTCAACAAATAATACAATGAACATTCCCATTTAAATTTTTAATTAAGTGGTTTTAATGATGACACATCGTATAATTTAGGGTGAAATGGGAGCTATCAGAACCTCTGCTTGAAAAACTTTGGGATCAGGAGTACCTATTTCAAGAGACAGTCTGTTACACTGTTAGAATAAGCCCCAATGGAAAGGTCTTTTTAACAAGATGAAGTGCTGTTTCAAACAAAACAGCATTCTACTCTATAGTGATCTCAGGGGAAAAGGGTAGCTGAGACAACTGACCAGCATAAGGAATGTGCTGTAGACATGGAAAAGAAAGACCAATAGGTTTTTGAAAGACTGCAAGCTGAATGCAAAGATCTTTAGCCTAGACACTGACACCTGGTGTAACTGCTGACCAATTCATTTGTGCTAGCCTTCTGGGACCTTTGATTGTTCACAGCAGGTGTGGCTGTGTTATCTTGTAAGGGACAGTGTCAATTTGGTGATTCTGCCTAGCAGAAGTACTGCTTGGTGCTGCCAACCAGGACCAAAATGCATAGTCATGCCACTAGAAATCCTCAGCAATCAGAACACAGTTAAGTTGTAATCAAGTCATCAAGATGATGATTATTTCTAAGGATGTAGTTTTGCCTGAGATACATGTTTGAGGAAAAAAAAAAACTTATGAAGTTTTCAGATGAAGGTAAATTACCCAAGAAATCTAAATAATCTCTAAGACACAGTTCAGTACAGAAAGATCTTAATCAATTAGGAAAAAGATCTCTACAATCACCAGAAGGAATTTAAAAGGAAAACTCATAAATTGTTAGTTTTAGTGTGGACCTTCCATTAAGCACTTATTTAAAAGGGAAAAATGGGCAGAATGAAAGTGATCAGCATTTAGAAGAAGCTAAACCTTGAAAATATTGTGGGGGAACACACCCAAGAAAATCTCAGAATAAATGTATTTGAAAAACATTGAAATCATATTTTATAGTATAAATGTGTCAGATTTCTCTCTTTCTCTCCTAATTTCCTAATCCTTCCTAATATTTTCTAGTTCTTACATATTTATCCATTTTCAAATTTCTAGATTTCTTTTACTTGCGTGTGCATACACACAAATGTGCCTGCAAACATCCACAAGGGCCAGAAAGAAGATTTGGATTCCTGGATCTGAAGCCATAAGTGTTTTTAGCCACCTGATGTGGGTGTTGGAAGACTAAGTCTGGCCTTCTCATAGAACTGTAAGGACTCCTCACTGCTGAGCCATCTCTCCATCACTAATATGCTTCTCCTATTCTAGAAAAAGTAAGCATAGTATAAAGACATAAAATAAAGTCTAATGTAAGTTATAATAAATGACATTCTGCTATCATGCATACAGGCAATGTTGTACAAACTGAAAAAAGTTTATATTTATATATTTAGAAATATAAATGTATAAATAAATATGTACATATATATCTGTAAAAACAATTTACAAGTAGTCTTGCCAGGTTGGTTTTGCTCACTGCCAGCGCTGTGACTTTTGTGGGTGGCTTGTTTGGCTTTTCCTGTCTTCTCCAGTGCATTGCTGCAGCTCAGGCTTCAGGCCTGATCCACCACACCATGGCTTTCACTTTGGAGGAACTGCAGAAAGACCTAGAGGAGGTCAAAGTATTGCTGGAAACTCTCATAGGAAAAGAGTATGAGATACACTTACAAGTGAAAAGTCCAAGACTGAGATGGAAATAAAGAACAAGATGCAACAGAAGTCACAGAAGAAACCAGAACTTGAAAATAAAAAGCCGGCTGCTGTGGTTGCTCCTCTTAACAACAGAATACACAGTGAAAATCAGCAATTATGGATGGGATCAGTCTGTTAAGTTTGTGAAAATCTACATTACCTTAACTGAAGTTCATCAGGCTCCCACTAAGAATATGGATTACACGTCACAGAAAGGTCATTTGATCTTTTGATGACAAATATCAATGGCAAGAATTACTTAATGATTATGAACAATCTTTTGAAACCCATCTCTGTGGAAAGCAGTTCAAAAAAAGTCAAGACTGTGAGTTATTATCCTATGTAGAAAGAAAGGAGAAAACACATGATGGGACTACTTAACTCAGGTGAAAAAATAACACAAAGAGAAAGAAAAGTCTTCCTGTGACACTGAAGGAGAGCCTAGTGAGGGAGTAATGAATGTTCTAAAGAAAATTTATGAAGAGGGGGATGATGACATGATGGGGATGATTAATGAACTATTAATAAAGCATGGGTGGAATCCAGAGAGGAGCAAGCTAGAGAAAACACAGAATTTTGAGACTTTTAAGTCCTTATGGGAACTGTGATGTTGAATGCTCATGTTTCCAGTAAAAGAATGTTGTTGAACTGCACATAAAATTGGACAGTAAACGTTATACAGTCTTCTAAGGAAAGACAGCAAATTCTCCATTTCTTACTGGAGGATTTAATTTAAATATGCTTATTAAATTTTTTTCATTATCACACCAGTCATTTTGTTTAAGAAAGGGTTATGTTATTCTTTCTGAAATGTAAAAAACAAATCTTACATAATGAAAATGTTACAAATTTTTGTTCTGGCTGGAAACTAGAAAACAAGTATTTACAAGTATTTGCCTACCTATAACTCACATTAACTTCCAGTAATATAAAAATAAAACCAAAGTTTTTGCATAAAATTCAAATTCGTATACAAGCTTGCAAGTTAGTATAGAGCTGTTACTCATTATTACCAGCTTAAGCAAGGTGTGTGTGTGATGTATTACCATGTACTACTAATCGACTTAAGTATATCTATGAATATAAAATTTAAAAAAAATACAAATGACAGAAATAGACAAGCATCTTGTGTTGGTTAAATACTGCCGGGAATCATATACATACATACAAACATACATACATATATATAAAACCATGATGAAAAAACTTGAAATTCTATCTATTCCTTTGTTCAATAAAGTTGGAATTTTACTTAAAAACAGTAACAAAAGAGTGGCCATGAATTTGCGAGAGAACAAAGGGGTGAAAGATAGGGGTTGGAAGAAGAAAAAGGAAGGAGTAAATGATTTAAAAATAGTATTGAATAGATCCATATTTATCACCCTGCACAAAACTAAAGTCCAGGTGGATCAAAGACCTCAAGATAAAACCAGATACTCTAAATCGGTTAGAAGAAAAAGTGGGGAAGACCCTAGAACTCACTGGCACAGGAGACAACTTCCTGAACAGAACACCAATAGCACAGGCTCTAAGAGCAACAATCAATAAATGGGACCTCATGAAACTGAAAAGCTTCTTTAAAACAAAAGACTTTGTTGTCAGAAAAAAACGACAGCCTACAGACTGGGAAAGGATCTTCACCAATCTTATATCTGACAGAGGGCTGATATCCAGAATATATAAAGAATTAAAGAAGTTAAAAAGCAGAAAATCAAGTAATCCAATTAAAAAATGGGGTACGGAGCTAAACAAAGAATTCTCTGTAGAGGAATATAGAATGGCAGAGAAACACTTAAAGAGATGCTCAACATCCTTAGCCATCAGGGAGATGCAAATCAAAATGACTCTGAGATTTCACCTTACGCCCATCAAAATGGCTAAAATCAAAAACTCAAATGACAGCACATGCTGCAGAGGTTGTGAAGAAAGGGAACCTTCCTACATTGCTGGTGGAAATGTAAACTGGTACAACCACTTTGGAAGTCAATCTGACATTTTGTCAGACAATCAGGAATAGTGTTTCCTCAAGACTCAGCTATACCACTCCTAAGCATATATCCAAAAAGTGCAACAAGTACACAACAAGGACATTTGCTCAACCATGTTTGTAGCAGCTTTATTTGTAATAGCCAGAACCTGGAAACAATCCAAATGTCCATCAACGGAGGAATGGATACAAAAATTGTGGTATTTTTACACAATGGAATATTACTCAGCAATCAAAAACGAGGAAATCATGAAATTTGCAGGCAAATGGTGGGATCTAGAAAAGATCATTCTGAGTGAGGTATCCCAGAAGGAGAAAGACACACATGACATATACTCACTTACATAGACTTATAAGATATGATAAACATAATGAAATGTATACAACTAAAGAAGATAAACAAGAAAGAACAAGAAAGAGGACCCGGAGTAAGTTGATCAATCCTCACTTAGAAAGACAAATGAGATGTGCATTGGACATACGAGAAAACAAGTAACAGGACAGGAGCTCACCGCAGAGGGCCTCTGAAAGACTCTACCTAACAGTGTATCAAAGCAGATACTAAGTCTCATAACCAAACCTTCGGTAGAGTGCAGGGAATCATATGAAAGAAGGGGGAGTTAGTATGACGTAGAAAGGATGGGAGCTCCACAAGGACCAAATATATCTGGGCACAGGGGTCTTTTCTGAGACTGACACTCCACCAAGGACCATGTATTGATATAACCTAGAACCTTTGCTCTGATGAAGCCTGTGGTAGCTCAGTAACCATTTGGTTTCTCATAGCAAGGGGAACAGGGACTATTTCTGACAGGAACTCAATGGCAGGCTCTTTGACCTCCCTACCCCCCAAGGAAGGAGCAGTCTTGCTAGGCAACAGAGGAGGACTTTGCAGCCAGTCCTGAAGATACCTGGTAAAACAGGGTCAGATGAAAGGAAAGGAGGTACTCCCCAATCAGTGGACTTGGAAAGGGGCAGGGAGGAGATGAGGGAGGGAGGGTAGGGTTGGGAGGGAATGAGGGAGCGGGATACAGCTTAGATACAGAGTTAATAAAATGTAACTAATAATAAAAATTCAAAAAAGAAAAGAAAAGAAAAAATATTTAAAAAGATATTTTAAAATATTATTTTTAAGAGGTAAATGACAAAGAAGAAAGATGAATAAGTAGGGGCAAGTAGATGGATTAGAAATGTGATTTCTGGGGGTTCCAAGATGGCAGCAACCAGTGTATACCATATCTAAGGGGCAGAATATCAGAGACTACAAAATTGACCCCCAGATACAGGGACACTTGGCTTCAGTTGCCAGAATCGGGTCCCTTCTGCTCCCCTGAGAGCAGTGTGTGGATTCCTGGGATAGCATCTCAACCTCCAAACCACCATGGTTCTACTGTCCTCCCTGTGGAATC
This sequence comes from Psammomys obesus, assembly GCF_907164565.1. Lineage (NCBI taxonomy): Eukaryota > Metazoa > Chordata > Mammalia > Rodentia > Muridae > Psammomys > Psammomys obesus. The sequence continues at coordinate 11,680,882 of NW_026589137.1, read as the reverse complement.
AAATGGATTGTAAAATCATGGGGAATCCCAAATGCAGGATCCAAGATGGTGGGACCCAAAAGAATCTGAGTCCCAGAAGCACAGTGTCTGGTAGGCCTGTAAGCCACAGCTCAACTGCCTTTTGAGTCACAAGATACACTGCAGCTGCCATTTGAAGCAGCTGTTCCCCTGAGGCTGCCAACTAAAATGCCTGTACCCTGCATTTCAGGGCATCTATGCTCGTGTCCTCTGCCCTCCAAGGTACCCACGCCCTTGCCCCGGCCATCTGAGTTACACACACTACTGTCCTCCAAGCCACCTGCACCTACACACAAGCCCTTCATGGTACCTATACCTCTATCCTGCAAGCCACCTGTGGCTGTGCCCTGCCTTCTGAAACATCCATCTCTGTTTGGCTGCATTTGAAATGCCAGCACCAACTTCTGTTCTCCCGAACCTCTCTTGTCATTCTGAAGACTATGTCAGACTCCAGAGACAAATGTATTCAGTCTCCTGTGCAGGTTCCAAGAACAAACAGCCAAGGCACCTTTAGCCAAGGTGGCTAAAGGCCAATGTAAGAACACAATCAACAAAAAACAGGATATCATGGATCCACCAGAACCAGCCCCAACAGTGAATATTCTAATGCCGCTGAAACAAAGAAAACTGGCCTTAAATCTATGCTTATGCAATTATTAGAGGCATACGAAAAGAAAAGAAATAAATCTTTCAAAGAAATACAGGAAAATACAACCAAAGAAATAGAGGCCATCAACGACAGATAGGAAACTATAATCAAACAGGTAAATAAAATGAATAAAACTGTTCAAGACTTGAAAACAGAATTAGAATCAATAAAGAAAACACAAACCGAGAAACCCATAGATATGGAAAACTGAGAGAAACACAGTACACATCACCAACATAATACAAGAGATAGGGGAAAGAATCTCTGGCGTTGAAAATACAATTGAAGAAATCAATACATCTCTCAAAGAAAATATTAAAACAGAAAAATTCTTGACACAAAACATCCAAAAAAAATCAAGAACACCATTAAAAGACAAAACCTAAGAATACTCTGAATAGATGAAAAAGAAGATTCCAGGCTCCAAGGTCCAGAAAATATTTTCAAGAAAATCATAGAAGAAAATGTCCTCAACCTAAAGAAAAAGATGCCCTTAAACATATGAAAGACTTACAGAACAACAAAAACACTAACCCAGAAAATAAAGTACTCCTGCCACATAAAAAAAAAAACAAAAAACAAAAAAACATTAAACCTACAGGAAAAAAAGAAAAAGGTATTAAAAGCAGCATGGGAAAAATACCAGGTAAACATACAAAGGTTGACCTATCAGAATCACACCTGAATTTACAACAGGGACTATGAAAGCCAGAAGGACCCTGGGCAGATGTCATGCAGAAACTAAAAGAACACAGATGCCAACCCAGAATACAATACCCAGCAAAACTTTCAATCAACATAGATGGAGAAAACAAGATATTCCATGACAAAACCAAATTTAAACAATATGTAGGCACCAACCCAGCCCTATAGTAGATAACAGAAGGAAAAATTCCAACCTAAAAGTCAACTACACACACTAAAACACAAAATATAGATAGCTTCACAACAGCAAAACCAAAAGAAAACAAGCATACAAACACACTATCACACCAACTCCACCATAACAAGAAATAACTATCATCAGTCACTAACAGCTATCAACATTAATGGACTCAACTCTCCAATAAAAAGACACAGGCTAACAGAATGGTTGAGAAAACAGGATCCAACATTCTGCTACATTCCTGAAATACACCTCAGCAACAAAGATAGACGCTACTTCAGAGTAAAGTGCTGGGAAAGGGTTTTACAAGCAAATGGACCCAGGAAGGTAGCTGAATTAGCTATCCTATTATATTAGACTTTTGACCAAATTTAATCAAAAGAGATGGGGAAGAACACTTCATTCTCATCAAAGGAAAAAAAAAAACAAACCAAGAGACCATCACAATTCAGAACATCTATGTCCCAAATATAAGGGCACACATATTTATAAAAGAATCATTATTAAAGCTTAAATCACACATAGATCCCAAGACATTAATAGTAGAAGACTTCAACACTCCACTCTCCCCAAAGGACAGATCATTAAGACAGAAGATAAACACAGAAATAATGAAGCTAATGGAGATCAGAATCAAATGGACCTAATAGATGTCTACAGAGCTTTTCACCCAACACAAAATAATATATTTTTTTCAGCACCACATGGAACCTTCGCTAAAATTGACAATGTAGTCAGTCCCAAAGCAAACCTCAACTGATCCACGAAAATTGAATTAACCCCTTTTTTATCAGATTGCCATGGATTAAAGCTAGACGTCAACAACAACAAAAATAACAAAAAGCCTACACAATCATGGAAACTGAACAACTCCTTGCTCAATGATCACTGGGTGAGAGAATGAATAAACAAATTAAAGACTTCATAAAATTTAATGAAAATGAGGGCACACCTTACCCAAAGTTATGGAACACTATGAAAGTAGTGTTAAGAGGAAAGTTCTTCTTGTATCTGTTGAGGCTCAGTTTGTGACCAACTATATGGTCTATTTTGGAGAAGGTTCCATGAAGTGCTGAGAAAAACGTAATTTTTTTTGTGTGTGTGTGTGTTTGGGTGTAAGGTTCTGTAAATCGGTTAGAAAAAAAAGGGGGGAATACCCTTGAACTCATTGGCACAGGAGACATCTTCCTGAACAGAACACCAACAGCACAGGCTCTAAGAGCAACAATCAATAAATGAGACCTCAAGAAACTGAAAAGCTTCTGTAAAGCAAAGGACACTGTCATCAAAACAAAACGACTGCCTACAGATTGGGAAAGAATAAAAACTTGGTTGGTTTTTTTGGGTTGGTTTATTGGGAAAGAATAAACCAACCCTTTATCTGACAGAGGGCTAATATCCAGTATATATACAAAGAATTAAAGAAGCTGAAAAGCAGTAAACCAAGTAGTCTAATTAAAAAAAGGAGAAAAGAGCTAAACAGAGAACTCTCTGTAGAGGAATATCAAATAGCAGAGAAACACTTAAAGAAATGCTCAATGTCATTAGCCATTAGGGAAATGCAAATCAAAACGACCCTGAGATTTCACCTTATACCCATCAGAATGACCAAGATGAAAAACTAAAGTGACAACACATGCTGGAGAGGTTGTGGAGAAAGGAGAACCCTCCTCAACTGCTGGTGGGAATGTAAACTTGTACAACAACTCTGGAAATCAATCTGGTGCTTTCTCAGACAACTAGGAATAGCGCTTCCTCAAGAGCCAGCCATACCACTCCTAGGCATATACCCAAAAGAGGCTCAAGTACACAATAAGGACATTTACTCAACCATGTTTGTAGTAGCTTTATTTGTAATAGCCAGAAGCTGGAAACAGCCCAGATGCCCCTCAACTGAAGAATGGATGCAGAAATTGTGGTACATCTACTTTGCAATGAAAAATAAGGAAATCATGAAACTTGCAGGTAAATGGTGGGACCTGGAAAGGATCATCCTGAGTGAGCTGTCCCAGAAACAGAAAGACACACGGTATATACTCAGTCATATATACATATAACATAGGATAAACCTACTAAAATCTGTCCATCTAAAGAAACTAATCAAGAGAGAGGACCCTGACTAAAATGCTCAATTCCCATCCCGAAAGGCAAAGAGGATGGACATAAGAAGAAAACAGGAAACAACCTATGAACCTGCCACAGAAGGCTTCTGAAAGACTTTGCTCTGCAGACTATCAAAGCAGATGCTGAGACTTATGACCAACTGTTGGGCAGAATGCATGGAATCTTATGTAGGAAGTGGGAAACAGTAAGATCTGGAGAAAACAGGAAAGCCACAAGGAGAGCAACAGAACCAGAAAATTTGAACACAGGGGTCTTCCCAGAGACTCCTACTCCAACCAAGTACCAGGCATGGAGATAACCTAGAACCCCTGCACAGATGTAGTCCATGGCAGTTTAGTGTCCAAGTGGGTTACATAGTAAAGGGAAGAGGGACTGCCTCTGACATAATCTGATTGGCCTGCTCTTTGATCACCTCCCCCTGAGGGGGGAACAGCCTTACCAGGCCACTGAAGTTGACAATGCAGCCACTTCTGATGTGATCTGATAGACTAAGATCAGAAGGAAGGAGAGGAGGACCTCCCCTATCAGTGGACTTGGGGAGGGGCATTCATGAAGAAAGAGGCAGGAGGGTGGGACCAGGAGGGGAGGAGGGAGGGGCTTATGGGGGGATACAAAGTGAATAAAGCGTAATTAATAAAATAAAAATAAATTTAAAAATGAGGAAAGTTCTTTGTGAGAATCAACAAGACAAACAAACCCTTAGCCAAACTACACTGTCTCTTTGTCTGTTATTTAGTGTGACTAATCTCTCCAATTTCTTTTTAAAGGCACATTAGCAACTTATCAGATTCCCTGAAAACATTAGGGAAAAAAAAAAGAAACAAACATACCCAAGAGGAGTACATGTCAGGTAATAATAAAAATCAGGGTTGAAATCAGTATATCAGAAACAGAGAGAGCAGTGCAAAGAATCAACAAAACCAAGAATTGTTTTGTTTTTATTTTTATTTTTATTTATTTTTTGTTTTTTTTTTGTTTTTATTTTTGTGAGAATCAACAAGACAGACAAACCCTTAGCCAAACTAAATAAAAGACAGAAAGACAGTGCCTAAATTAACAAAAGCAGAAATGAAAGGTGGAGCATAATGACAGACACTAAGGGAATCCAAATAATCATTAGGTCTTACTTCAAGAGCCTAGAGCAATAAAATTTGAAAATTTAAATGAAATGGACTATTTTCTTGATAGATTTCACCTACCAAGTTAAATGAAGAGCAGGTAAACAGTTTAAACAGACCTATAACCTCTAAGAAAATAGAATCAGTCATCAAAATTCTTTCAACCAAAAAAAGAAAGTCCAGGGACTTATGGTTTTAGTGCAGAATTCTACTAGACTTTCAAAGAAGAGATGCAGAAAAAAAAAAGGCATTGGCAAAATTAAACATGCCTTCATGATAAAAGTCTTGGAGAGATCAGGGATATAAAGGACATAACTAAACATAATAAAGGCTACATAAAGCAAGCCAATAGCTAATATCAAACTAAATAGAGAGAAACTTAAAGCAATACCACTAAAATCAGAGACAAGTTTGCCCACTCTTCCCATATCTCTTCAATGTGTTACTAGAAGGTCTAGTTAGAGAAATAAGGCAACTAAAGGCAAGCAAAGGGATCCAAATCAGAAAGGAAGAAGTTAAAGTACTGCTCTTTGCAGATGATATATTAGTATACAAAAACAAGCTTCAAAATGCTACCAAAGAACACCTACAGATGAAAAACTCCTTCAGTAAAGTGGCTGGATACAAATTTAATTAAAAGAAAATCAGTAGCTCTCCTGGATACAAAAGACAAACGGTCTGAGAAAGAAATTAGGGAAACAACAACCTTTACAATAGCCACAAATAACATAAAGTAACTTGGTGTAACTCTAAACAAGTAAGTGAAAGATTTGTATGAAAAAAAAAAAAACTTCAAGTCTCTGAAGAAATTGAAGAAGATATCAGAAAATGGAAAGGTCTCCCCATGCTCCTCTCTCAGTAGGATTAACATGGTGAAAATGGCCATCCTACCAAAAGCAATATACCGATTCATTGCAATTCCGACCAAAATACCAACACAATTCTTTATTGAACTTGAAAGAACAATTTTCAATTTTATATGGAAAAACAAACAAACAAACAAAAACCAGAAAAACTAAAATCATCCAGTACATTAAAAGATCAAATGGAGATATCTTCATCCCAGATCTCAAGCTATAATATAGAGCAACAGTAATAAAAACAATATGGTACTGGCATAGAAACAGACTGGTGGACCAATGGAATTGAATTGAAGACCCAGAAATAAACCTACACATGTACAGACAACAGATTTTTGACAAAGAAGCCAAAACCATACAATGGAAAAAAAAAAAATCTTCAACAAATGGTGCTGGTCAAACTGGATGTCTACCTGTAGAAAAATGCAAATCGATCTATATCTATCACCTTGCACTAAAGTAAAGTCCAAGTGGATCAAAGACCTAACATAAGACCAGACACACTAAATCTCTAAGAAGAAAAAGTGCAGACGATCTTTGAAATCATTGGCACAGGAGACAACTTCCCAAACTGTATAGCAGTAGCTCAGGCTCTAACAGAAACCAATAAATGGGACCTCATGAAACTGAATAGCTTCTGTAAAGCAAAAGACACAATCAACATAACAAAACAGATAGCTTACAGATGGTGAAAAGATCTTCACTAACCCTACATCTGACAGGCGGGTAATATCCAGAATATATAAAGAATAAAAGAAATTAAAGGCCAACAAACCAAATAATATAATTTAAAAATGAGGTACAGAGCTAATGAGAATATTCTCAACATAGGAACATTGATTAGTAGAGAAACGCTTAAAGAAATGGTCAACAGATGATGGATAGGCTAGGGTTAGAGGGAAGGGGTGGAGGACCTCCCTTATCAGTGGACTTGGGGAGAGACATGGGAAGCAATGGGAGAGGGAAGGTGGGATTGGGAAGGGCTGAGGGAGGGGGATACAGCTGACATACAAATTGAATAAACAGTAATTAATAAAAAGATAATTTTTAAAAAGGAAATGATCAACAACTGTCTTAGTCATCAGGGAAATGCAAAACAAAACAATTCTGAGATTCCATCCTACACCTGTCAAAATGGCTAAGATAAAAAAATCAAGTGACAGCACATTCTGGTCAGGATATGGAGAAAGGGGAACCCTCTTCCATTGCTGGTGGGTGGGCAAACTTGAACAACCACTTTGGAGATCAATCTGGCTTTCTCAGAAAATTGTGAATAGTTGTACCTCAAGATCCAGCTATACCACTCCAGGGCATATATCTGAAAGATGCTCAGCCACGCAACAAGGAAATTTGCTCAACTATGTTCACAGCAGCTTTGTTTGTAATAGTCAGAATCTGGAAACAGCCTAGATGTCCCTCAACTGAAGAACAGATATAGAATTGTAGTACATTTACCCAGTGGAATACTACTCAGCTATTAAAAACTAGGAAATCATGAAATTTGCAGGCAAATGGGTGGAAGTAGAAAAAAAAGATCACCCTGAGTGAGGAAACCCAGAAACAGAAAGACACATATAGTATATACTCACATATAAGTGGAGATTAGCCATATAATATAGGATAACCATATTGTGAGATCTAGAAAAGATCATCCTGAGTGATGTATCCCAGAAGCAAAGAGACAAACACGGTATATACTCACTTATAAGTGGATACTAGACCTAAAATATAGGATAAACATACTAAAATCTGTACACCTAAAGAAGATAAACAAGAAGAAGTACCAGGGTAAGATGATCAATGCTCACTTAGAAAAACAAGTGGGATGGGCATTGGAAGTAGGAGAAAACAAGAAACAGGACAGGAGTCTACCATAGACGGCCTCTGAAAGATTCTACCTAGCAGTATATCAAAGCAGATGCTGAGAATCATAACCAATCCTTGGACAGAGTGCAGGGACTCATATGAAAGAAGGGGAAGTTAGTAAGACCTGGAGAGGACAGGAGCTCCACAAGGACCAAATATATCTGGGCACAGGGTTCTTTTCTGAAACTGATTCTCCAACCAAGGACTATGCATGGATCTAACCTAGAACTCCTGCTCAGACATAGCCTGTGGCAGCTCAGCATCCAAGTGGATTTCCTAGTAAGGAGAACAGGGACTGTCTCTAACATGAACTCAGTGGCGGGCTCTTTGACCTCCCCACCCCCTGAGGGGGAGCAGCCCTGCTAGGCCACAGAAGAGGACATTGCAGCCAGTCCTGATTAGACCTGATAAACTAGGGTCAGATGGAAGGGGAGGAGGACCTCCCCTATCAGTGGACTTAGAAAGGAGCAGGGAAGAGATAAGGGAGGGAGGGTGGGATTAGGAAGGAATGAGGGAGGGGGCTACAGCTGCGATACAAAGTTAATAACCTGTAATAATATAAAAAATAAAAACTATAAAAAAATAAAAATTAAAAAAGTTACAAACCTAAAGAAGCTAAGCAACAAGGAGGGCCCTATGGAAGATGCTTAATTCTCATTCAGAAGGGAAAAAAGAATAGACATTGGAAGCAGTAGGAGAGAAGGAACAGGATGGAAGCCTACTACAGATGTTTTCTAAAAGACTCCACCTCGCAGGGAATCAAGGCAGATGCAGAGACTCACATTCAAACTTTGGACAGAGAACAGGGATTCTTTTGGACAAAGGGGGAGACTGACGGTCCAGGAGGGAACAGGAGCACCATAAGGTGACCAAAAAAAGCCAAAAAAGCTGGACCTAAAGGGGGACTGCAGAGACTGATGCATCAATCGAAGACCATGCATAGGGAGGACTTAGACCTCCTGCCCAGATATAGCCCTTAGAAAGCTTAGAGTCTCTATTTGATTCTCTTAGTAAGGGGAGAAGAGAAAATCTCTGACATGAACTCAGTTGTCTACTCCTTGGTCACTTCTCCCTGGTGGGCCAACCTAGCCAGCCCACAAAGGAAAATGATCCAAAATGTCCTGATGGAAAGGCAGAGGCTAAGGTCAGACAGTACGAAAGGAGGACTTCCTTTATCACTGGACCAGGGGAGAGGTACAGGGGAGGAAGATGGAGGGAGAGTAAGGAAGGAGACGAGAGAGGCCAAGCTATACTATATTACAAGAGCTCAAACTATACTACAGATCAATAGTAATAAAAACTGCATGGTACTGACATAGAAATAGGCTGGTTGATCAAAATGGAATCAGAACAAAGAGCCAAAAATAAACCCGCATACTTATACACACCTGATTTTTTTTTTTTTTTTTTTTACAAACAAGCCAAAACCACTCAATGGATAAAAGACAGCATCTTCAACGAATGGTTCTGGTCTAACCAGATGTCTACATGTAGAAAAAAGCTAATCGATCTGTATCTATCACTCTGCACAAAAGTAAAGTCCAAGTGAATCAAAGACCAACATATGACAGGAGTCTACCGCAGAAAGCATCTGAAAGACTCTACCTAGCAGTGTTCCAAAGTAGATACTAAGACTCATAACCAAACCTTCGGCAGAGTGCAGGGAATCATATGAAAGAAGGGGAGTTTGATGTGGAAAGGATAGGAGCTCCACAAGGACCAAACATATCTGGGCACAGGGTCTTTTCTGAGATGGACACTCAACCAAAGACCATGAGAGGATAAAACCTAGAACCCCTGCTCGGATGTGACCCGTGATAGCTCAGTAATCAATTGGTTTCCCATAGTAAGGGGAACAAGGACTATTTCTAACAGGAACTCAATGACTGGCTCTTTGACCTCCCCACCTCCCAAGGGAGGAGCAGTACTGTTAGGCCACAGAGGAGGACTTTGCAGCCAGTCCTGAAAATACCTGACAAAACGGAGTCATATGAAAGGGGAGGAGGTCCTCCCCTATCAGTGGACTTGGAAAGGGGCAAGGAGGAGATGAGGGAGGGAGGGTGGGATTGGGGAGGGAATGAGGGATACAGCTGGGATACAGAATTAACAAAATGTAACTAATGAGAATAATAAAAAAAAATATTAAAAAAAAAAGACCAGACACACTAAATCTCTAAGAAGAAAAAGTGCGTAAGATCTTTGAACTCATTGGCACAGGAGACAACTTCCAGGACTGTATAGCAACAGCTCAGGCTCTAAGATCAAAAACCAATAAATGTGACCTCATGAAACTGAAATGCTTTGGTAAAGCAAAGGATGCTATCAATAAAATGAAAAGACAATCTACAGATTAGGAAAAATTCTTCACCAATCCTATATCCAACAAAGGGCTGATATCCAGAATGTATAAAGAACTCAAGAAGTTAAACACCAACAAGCCAAAAAATCAAATTTAAAAATGGGATATAGTGCTAAACAGAATTCTCAACACAGGAATATCAAAAGGCAAAGAAACACTTAGAGAAACATCCTTAGTCATCAGGGAAATAAAAATCAAAACAACTCTGAAATCCTATCTTACACCTCTCAAAATGGCTAAGATTAAAAACACAAGGGACAACACAAGCTGGCGAGAATGTGGAAAAAGGGGAACACCTCCATTTCTGGTGAGAGTGCAAACTTGTACAACCACTTTGGAAATCAAAATCAACCTGGTGCTTTCTAAGAAAGTTGGGATTAGCTGTACCTCAAGACACAGCTACTGGGCATATAAATAAATAAAGCTCTACCATACAAGGATATTTGCTCAACCATTTTCATAGAAACTTTATTCCTAATAGCCAGAAACTAGAATTGATCTATGTCTTTCAACCAAGATTGGACAAAGAAAGTTTGATACATTTACACAGCCATTAAAAACAAAGAATCATGAAATTTGTAGGCAAATGGATGAAACTAGAAAAGACCACCTTGACTGAGGTAACGCAGACCCAGAAAGACACACATGGTATATATTCATTTACATGTAGATTTTAGTCATGTAGCTATTATTGGTTATTAATATTCATCATTGATTTATCTTTTAGTTAAACAGTGGTTATTCTTAAACCAGCTGTATACCCAAATCACCACACAAGGACTAGATTTATTTAGTTAACCTAAGCACAATGCTGGGCAATAGTTACTCTATCCTAAACTTCCAAGCCTGGATAGCTTCCTCCCATTCAGATTTCCCACATTATACTTGCTTTCAGTCATATCTTAGGTCCGGTTAATCTCTCCTTGTGGTTCCAGGTCCTGTCCTCTCCAATCTCTCTTCCTGACTCCTCCTACTCTCTTCTTTCTCCATCCCTCCTGACCAGGATATCCCACCTTATTCTCTCTAATGCTCAGCATTGGCTGGTTGTTTTATTGACAATACAGAGAACAAATGGTGGCATGTTTATACAAATTTGAGACAGGTGAATAAGCATCACAATGCAATGTCCTGATTGATCCCAGATAGTGGGGTAGAGAAATCAACATTTGAATGAACAAGGGTAAAATGTATATATTCCACAGGAACATTATACCAACATATAGTACAGGATAGATATACTACAATGCTCAGACCCAAGAAGATAAGTCCAATAGGCATCTTGGCTTCATGTGGGCTCACGAGTTAGGGGAGTGGGGCATATCTCTGACATGGACTATGTTACCTGCTACCTACTTCCCCCTAATGGGACTTCCTTACCAAGCCACAGAAAAGGAAGATGAACGCAGTCCTCATTTAAATTGATGAGATGGGGTGACTGGTAGGGGAGAAGAGATGTGGGAAAGAGGGTGGGACTGGGAGAGGAGTGAGGGCCTATGACTGAGATGTGAATTGAATTAATTAATAAAGAAATCGAATAATAAGAAAGAAATGTGATTTCCATTGAGGAAACGCTCTACAACTGATAAACACTTAACATCCCAAAATCAGTAGCCTTCACATATACAAATTATAAATAGTCTGAGAAAGAAATCAAGGAAGCAATGTCTTTCACAATAACCTCTAATCATATAAAGTATCTTGGGATAAATCTAATTGGGAAAGTGAAAGAATTTTATAATGAAATTCTTCAAATCTTTAAAGAAGGAAATTTAAGAAGATATCAGAAAATGGAAAATTTTCCATGCTCATGGATTGGTAGGATTAACCTAGTAAAAATACCCATCCTACCAAAAACAATCTACGGATTCAATGCAATTCCCATAAAAATTCCAACACAATTCTTCACATATCTTGAAAGGACAATTTCCAGCATTATTTGGAAACACAAAGACCTAGAAGAGCTAAAATTATCCTGATTAATAAAAGTACTGCTGGAATTCCCCAGCAGTACTTTCTCCAATTAAAGTTACACTACAGAGCTATTGTGATAAAAACATGTTATCGGCCAAAAATAGACATGTTTATCAATGGAATCAAACTGAAGTCCTAGACATAGGTATAGCATACACACCTACAGATACCTGCTACTTGACAAAGAAAGCAGAAATATACCCTGGAAAATAAAGCCAGCGTACTTTACAAATGGTTCTGGTTAAACTTGATTGGCTACAGGTAGAAGAATACAAATAGATTCATATTTATCACCTTGCCCAGAACTTAACTCCAAATGTATCAAATGTAAAACCAGATCAACATAAAACCAGATATCCTAACTATGATAGAAGAGAAATTTTGGAATAGTTTTGAATTAATTGACACAAGACTTTTGAATGAGACCTATATCAAGGCACTAAGAACAACAATTAATAAGCAAGACTTCATGAATACAAAATGCTTCTGCATAGCAAAGGTTACCATCATTTGAACAAAATTAGAAGTTTACTGAATGTTAAAAGATGTTTATCAACTACACATCCAATAGAGGGTTAATATCTCAAACATATGAAGAAACAAAACAAAACAACCTATCAATCAAGAAAACACATAACCCAATTTAAAAACGGTGTACAGAACTAAAGAAAAAGTTCTTATAAATAAGAGTAAAAACTGGTATTGTTACTTGGGAGTATAATTTAATAATGTCTGTTAAAATGAAAGATATATAAAGCTTGTAACTCATTTAACTTCTCAATTTTGCTCCTTGCTATACGAGGAACTACTATTATTCAGTTCTCTCCTTGGCACACGATAAGAGTATATAGTTTCTGGTTCTGTTACTGTTATTTGAGACTGTATGTATAGTTCTGTATAATGAGTTAGTTGTTACTTCTTTGATAAGTGTGCAACTATCAAAAGTTTCCTTTCTTCCACGATGGAATAAATCAATGATTAATATAATGCAACAGTTTCTTATATTATGAAATAAACCTCTGTATGACTACTGTTATCAGAGCCCCTTCATCACCCTCAGTGTATGCCATATACCTTTGTATTGACCAATATGAAGACAATTCTACTTAATGCTACATACTAAACATATATGAAATGGTATACATAATAAGAACATTTTTTGTGCAAAATTAAGTGAAACCACAGCATAATATGTCTTTTAGAACTGTCCATATGTGTTTCTAATATATACATATGAGTAAAAAATACATATTGTAATGTTCATTCAAAATAGTGTTTATTTAAGGACAAGATTAATTAGGCTTGACTTAGAAGTAATGCAAAAATGGATTACTACTCTAATAGGTTTAGGCATTTAAAGGAAGAATATGTTAACTTTAAAGCAAATTATACCTTCAAAAACAATACAGAGCAGAAAAGTTTTTACTGTTCACAAAAGAATAAATCTTTTATATTGGAGTTTTAATACCTCGGTGGAATATAAATTCAGTGCAGGATAATTTGGTTGTATAAATCATATGAAAATTCATATGTTAGATTACTATGATTAGGTATTCTAGATACTTTGTTAGGAAATTTGTTCATTTAGTTGTTGAGCATTCCATCTATAGAATGGAACATTGACAGAAATTTAAACAAAATATAAAGCTCTAGAGTATTGATATGGATACCTGTCTATAATAAATTATGAAAAGGCACAATGTAGAAAACATTTTATATAATATATTACCCTTCACATAAGTAAAAGTAATGTGTGAGTACCTGTGCGTCTCTGTGTGTGGCTATGTATATGTGGTGTGTTTGCTTGTGCATGCAAGCATGCATCTGTGTGTGTAGTCCTCTTCCCCAAACTAGCAAATACAAAATCAGAATGCCTATCTCTTCAGATTGTTAATCTTGTATAAGATAAGGAGGTAGCAGTGGGTCTCAGTATGCTAGGAGTTGGAAAAGATAGCCTGTACAAGCCCTAACAAAGCTCAAGAAGATTTTGATTTTACACAAGAAAGTTAAAAGTACAATGACAATTAAGGATTGTGTTTGCAGAGATTCCTACAGAGGACTTAAAAACATTGTCTGGGAAACACGATAACATGAAAGCAAGAAAAAGAAGATAAAGTGATGCAAAAGAGACAAAAGACACTACTACATATGTAGGTACTGGAGAATCCATTGAGCCTGGGTAGAAAGACATTTTTTTTTTACCTTCCTTTGTGCTATCTTTATTTTTTTTAATTTTATTTTTTTTTCTTATCAGTTACATTTTATTAACTCTGTATCCCAGCCGTATCCCGCTCCCTCATTCCCTCCCAGTCCTTCCCTCCCTCCCTCATCTCCACCCTGCCCCTTTCCAAATCCACTGATAGGGGGGGACCTCCTCCCCATTCACCCGATCCTGTTTTATCAGGTATCTTCAGGACTGGCTCTTTGACCTCCCCACCCCTCAAGGGAGGAGCAGTCCTGTTAGGCCACAGAGGAGGGCTTTGCAGCCAGTCCTGAAGAAAGAAATTTTTGAAAGTACAGGTCACATGAGAACCTTGATCAGTCTTAGCCCATGGACGTGCAGTGGTTCACTTGGTAGTACAACCTTCTGAAGTAGAATATTAGATGACTTCATATTCCATCTATAACTGGTACTTACAAACACCCAGGTTTATTCTGTGATTAGATTTACCTGGAATTCCTTCAGTATCACAAATCAGAAATTGGATACAAACTCAGCCTGGAAGAAATGATAAGTTACATTATAATATCTATGTAAGTTTGCATGTGAAAATGGATGTTTCTGGCTATCCAATGTTACTACTAGGCAAGTTGCAATATGGAAATAATGGGAAAAGTTTCCAAATACCACTGAATTCACAATGCAAGCAAACTATGTTGAGCTTTTGTCAATATAGTTGGAGGGTTTTGTTTGTTTGTTTTTGTTTTTCTCTTTATTATTATGTGGTGATTCTTACTCTGCTACATATTTTTATCAGATTCTTGACCCACAATGAGATTATCATGCTATCACAATTATGGCAGTACTTGTCCTGCTTTATTCAGTAGCAAGATTAAATCCACCAGACACATTTTATCTCCAGTTGAATCATAATATCATCAATATCCTTTTATGACCCCCAAATAGAAGCCTTTTCTAAAATAATTAAATATAAACATGAAATACAAAGCTAAACTGTTCATGCCGAATGCTGCTATATGGGTTACCTGTTCTAGAAACTACTGAAACCTCAGATCTGGGAACATATTGTGGTGTGCTTGCCTAGAATGCAAGGAATCTTGACTTCAACCTCAATACTGTATAAACTTGGTGTGTTGCACTCAGGAGGTGGAGGAAAGACAACAATACCATTAACATCATCATCCTTACCTACATAGCAAATTTGAGAACAATCTGGGCTACACGGACCCCTGCTTCAAAAAATATGCAAGTCTTAGGACCCTACCCCAATTCTGTTAAACCAGTCTCTATGAGGATTAGACCCAAGAATGTGTCACTTTAATAAACTTTACACATTCTTTCTAATCAAATGACAGCCTGTATGATGGCTGTGGAAGCAGAGTTAAGAGAGTAAAATAATGAGAGAAATATTTTTCTCAAAGAAGTAATCACTTTAAAAATAATTAGATGTGTGGAACACGTGGTTGGGTGAGATGAATATTTTCCTAAGTTACCTGTCTAAGGATACAAGAAAAATGACTAACTTTTCTATTTATGATAGGAAAAGTTTAAGCTAGAAGATAGATATGTATTGCTGCTGATGATGATGGCAATAGACATCTGCTAGATATCTTTTCAGAAATTTATTAAAAGTACAACTAAATGTTGAAATTTGTTGAATTTTTCTGTCTCTGCAAGTCTTCATATGAATAATTCACACATCAGAATAAAAAGAAAAGCAGGCCTTTGTCAAGCCATGCATGCGTCTTCTGACTTTTGGTGCAGAAAATATGGTTGCCTTAGTTATACAGCACTGAACCCAGGGATTAAGTGCAGCACAGACAAGTAGATTTGTGTGTCATCCATGAAGACAATAATTGAATCTAGGAGATGAAGGGTATTGACCCTGGCAAAGTAAACTCATCATATTCAAAGCTGTGCAAGATGATGGTTTTCGAATTTCATCAGAAGTCAATGTCATGGGCTATCAGCACTTAACTGCTAATCTCTCTTGTTAGCACTTTCAGCTTGGCAGATTTATTAATTCAGTCAAGGAAGAGGCACATCCATCTCTCTTGCTGACAACTTTTAGACTAACTAACTTTTGTCTTCTCCTAATGAGAAGGACTGTAAGTCCTGGTTATTCGGGGAGCTCTAACAGTTTTTCCAAGAACAGATAGTGTTTGATTTGTATAGCAATGAAAACAAAAGGCCCTAGTAAGAATCTTAAGGCCAATAGGAAATGATTTCATGTAGAAGTGTGGAAATAGACTCTATAGAAACAGCCAAAGATATGAAATTTAAACCAGATGAAGACTAATATTCCTGAGGACCAGACTGAAGATTCCATAACGATTCATGGTGTCAACATCAGTGGAGACGGATGTGATACGAAAGGCTGCCCTTTGATGTGTCACTGAGTTTCTCAGGAACCCTACCAAACCATTTGGAGGGTAGGAAAACTATGATTTTTAATCCACAGTATTAACAGTTCATTCCAGGAATTTGATGATGACAATATAGAAAAAAAAAAAAGTCTGTTGACACCTATGACATACGTGGCCATTGAATTCACTATCTTATTTCCCCCCTCACAGCTGTGATGAGGGAACAAAAGTTGAGATCAGAGAGATAAGAGGGGCCTAACCCTGAGAGAGACCTCTCTCAGGGCTCCTGGAAGCATTATTAAATACTAATAAGACTATTAACTCTAAGTTTTTAAGTTAAGTATTCTTTGTTTCTTTTGTGAATGAGAAAAACTATTGGGTGCTGGCCATCTGGCCCCTTGAATGACAGCTGACAAACAATTTCCTTATTCCTAGCTGCCTGGAACAAGTTGCTGTCAGCCAAATAGGCCCTTCTTTGGCAATCCTGAGAATGTTCTCCACTGTTCCGTACATTATATGATAACGCTGAGGAAACTTCACTTCAGCTGCAGGGCTGCTGCTAAAGACCTCAGCTTCTGAAGCCTTTGCTTCAGTGATAGTCACTCTGGTTAACTTTCATTAGTTTCGGAAGGCTCTGCTCTGGACAAGACAACTTTCAAATGACTCAACTCATCATCTAGTTATTGTCACTCAGTACAGGAGGGGGGAAACACCTCTCTAGTGACAATAAAATAAGTTTTTGATGTAATAACATGAGCAAGCCTCCTTGTGACTTGTAATCAGTAAGAATGGAATCCATGCATGCTCAAGGCTATTTCATGGACTTGCTAGCCTAGCACAAATGTGCTATAATTCTTTCCATATACATATATACATATATACATATATCATATACATATACATGATTTCTTTAAATATATATATAAAGGGATTTCTCATTTGGGTTAACTAGAAGCTTTACCTTTGTTTCTAACCTTGAGAAGCCAGAGTAGCTTTTCTTGAATTGTCTTTTATTGCCACATTAAAAAAAAAAAAAAAGATGGACAGAGTGGGCCAAGATGGTAGTACTAAAAGTGATGAAACCCTTGGCTTCCAGCCACAGGCAGCTTACTAGCAGCTAAGAATAAGCTGTGGAATAATTTCTTAAGCTATAAGGCCCAGAAAGTCCAAGAGTTGTAAGCCCTCTGCTCACTCTGTGACTAAGACAAGTCTGGGTAAAGAATTTCTGAGAGAACACTGACTATAAAGTACTAAGAAGGTAAGAGGTGGGAGACAGCTACAATTACAAGAGGCAAGAGAATGTAAAGATCTGAAGAAGTGAGCTGTGGTTCCCGGGAGAACTAGTTTCAGAGGTGTCAAGGGTTAAGATCAAGGGCTCCAGCAACCAAAGCTGAAGACTGCAATACCAGCTGGGGGAAGTAGGCTACTGAATTTGAAGGCCGAGAGATTTCTTTATCCTGAGCTACCTAAAGCAAATAAGCCTGTAGTTCTTAAAGTGTGGAATCATAGAGTCATAAGCTTTGGTGGTCTCAAGCCTTATCCCTAAGCTAGAGACACTCAAAAGGTGAGAGCTACCAACACTGAAGAAGTTGTCAGTCATGATTTCACCTAAACAGAGCAAAAGAGCACTTAGTTTGTCATTGGTAACACAGAGATATTACTGCTACTTACACTCATTTTAATGGGTCTTTTGAATACAAGGGGAAAAACAAATTGCAAGTGACAGAATTTGGATATAAACTTAGTTCATCTTATACCAAAGCTCGTGTGCTTTCTAGAAAGAATATAGCCAAATAACATTTAACAGGATTTTGTTGTATATCAACCTTTTATATTTTAGGTTCACACTTTAAACACAGGAGCTGCAACTTGGTTGATTTGTAATATTACTTATTTGTTTGTGTGTGTGCATGCACATACGTGCACCTGTGCATGTGTGCTCTTCACTGTGTGAGAGTGGAGGTCAGAAGATAACTTGCTACACTGCTAAGTGGAGTCTTTCAGAGACCCTCTATAGTAGGCTCCTGTCCTGTTTCTTGTTTTCTCCTACTTCCCATGTCCATCCCATTTGCCTTTCTAAGTGAGGATTGATCACAGAGGAAGACAATGTAACCAGTCCTGATGAGACCTGATAGGCTAGGTCAGATGGAAGGGGAGGAGGACCTCCCCTATCAGTGGACTAGGGGAGGGGCATAGGAGGAGGTGAGAGAGGAAGGGAGGGGGGGTGGGTTTGGGAGGGATTGAGGGAGGGGTCTACAGCTGGGATACAGAGTAAATAAACTGTAACTAATATAAAAAATAAAAATTAAAAAAAGAAAAGAAGATAACTTTCAGGAGTTACTTCTCTCCTACCATGAAAGTCTCAGAAATTGAACTCATGTCATGCAGGAGCCTTTAACCACTAACTTATCTTACTGGCCAGTGATATTTCATTTATAGCATGAAAAATACCCAAACATCAATACTTGAAGTACATCATTATTCAACTGCCTAGTCCAAATGCATTCATAATAATGACCAATATATCAAGTTACTTTTATGAGTTTTGTTCCTAAATTTTATTTGGAAAGTCATACAACGTAACCCATATCAATGCATCTTAATCCTCGTATTCCTTTTCCTGCTCATCCTAATTAGTGTGGGAGTCACATAACTTTTAATTTTCTTTGCTCTAAGCAACCACGTGTAATAAATCATGTCATTCTTCTTCAGATATTATTTGGTGAGATGAAATACTTTTTGGAAGTTACAATGATATTGCTCCTTTCAATATTTATAACTTCTCCACCAAGATTCTCAGCTTTTCAGTTCACATCTGTCCTCTATGAGAGGAGATGCTCAAAACTGGAAGTATCTGTGATTCCATCTTCTGTGGTGTAGGTGCACTTTAAGATGAACTTCAAAACCTGCTTCACTTTATCTTCCCCTTCCCCACAAGGATTTTTCCTGGGCCCCATAGTAGCAGCAGAAACAGAAAACTATAAAAGCATTTACCGAACCACATACCATGTAATACATGATAGATGAGCTTCAAATACTGATGTGATTTTAAAGTATAATACTGCTTAATCAGAAATAATGACTTTAATGAAGGCATATTATCTTGCTATGGGAGATGGAATAGTGATTTGTTATATTGAAAGATTTATCCCTTGTCCTTTACCACCTCCAACTCCTGTCACCTGGATGCATCTGCCAGGCTTAACCATGCCTTTGTTGTTTATTTGTTTTATTTTCTATAATCATATTTGTTATTTATTCTTTCAGAATTTTGCTTATATTCATCTTCCTCCCCCAACTCCTCCCAATTCACCTTGACTTCCTACCTACTCAAATTCTTATCTTTTTTTTCCAAATCATTGAGTACTAATCATTGAGTACTACCTTTATTGCCCAAATACTCTTAGATGTGTAGCTTGCTCAGGAATATGGCCTACCCACCAGGTATCCCCTCCTTAAAGAAAACTGACTTTACTTTTTTTGGAGCTATCAAATATTAATAGTGCCTGGACTCCAGGTGGGACTGCATGACCACCTACCCCCTCCATGCTAGGATTTTGTCTGGATTGAATTTTTAAAAAGGACTTGTGCATACTTTCACAATCAGTATGAGTTTTTAAGTGCTCCTGCTCTGTTATGTCCAGAAAACACTGTTTTTTGTTTGTTTGTTTGTTTGTTTGTTTTTTGTAATGCATCATCTATGGCTCTTATAATCTTTCTGCTTTCTGTTGGGTAGTGATCTCTGAGCCTTGGGGGAAAGAGTGTGTTACAGACATCCCATTTAGTGCTGAGAACTTTGAAGTTTCTTATTCTTTTTTTTATTCAAAGTGATTTTATTGCTTGTGTAAACAAGAGAATTTATGCCACTAGAGCAGAGGCTATGGATGACTCGTATTTCCGATTGGGTGAGGACCTGCTTAGTTTTATATTAATGAGCCAACCGGTAAATTCTGCTCTCTATCAGAATCAGGTGGAATTTAGCATCCTTGTCCTTTCTGTTCCACTCAATATGCTTTCGGACATCAAAGGCTTTCTTAATCAAATGGTAGATATTCTCAGGAAGATCAGGGCCAAGGTCTTCAGACTTAAGGATTTTCAAGATTTTATTACTAGTCACAAAACGGACCTGTGCCACACCATGTGAGTCCCTCAGGATCACACCTACCTGGAAGGGAGTCAGACCTTTTTTGGCCACTTTGTAAATCTGTTCCTTTACATGGACAGACATTAACTTCAGTGAAATGGGGGACACTGGGGTTGCCTGGCAGTGTCATCTGGGACAAGCCCTTCCCATGAACATGCATGTGACCCATGATGGCGGAGATCTGGCAGCAGAGAAGTTTCTCATTCTTTATGTTTTGACCAGTTGTAGGGCTTGGTGCTAGGTGCCATTTTATACAAACAGAAACTTTTCTGATGAGGGCTGAGAGAGGTATTAATCTATGGGTGTAAACAGTTTAGTAATTAGAAGTCTTTTGATAATATATCCATGTAGCAGAATAACAGTAGTAGGTTCTCCCATAGGGTCTATGAACAGTCTACTCACAAGCCATGATGGTGCTGTCAGATATGGGCTCCGTCTCATGGAGTAGAGTAATTCATTATTACCATAAATTTCATGTCACTCTTGCCCCAGTGGGTAAATAGTACCAGGACAGTAATTATTGTAGTGCATAGGGTTTTTTAATACATCATTTCATGTACATTGAGTTTAATACATTTTTAAAACTTTAATAATCTCTATCAGCCCTCCAAAGCCAATACAAACAAACAACCAAGTTATGAAGCAGTGATGTCTCTTGTAGGAAAATGTGGTAATACCACTTTCAGACAGGACTTTCCTCTTATAAAAATTATCACCCCAAATTTCTTCTACATAAACTAGCTAGACTTGACACTACCTTTATCAATTCTGTTACCCTGATTTCCTACTTCACTAGTCCGATCAACTTCTACTCTATCTTCAATCTCTTCCAGCTTTGCTTTCTTTTACAAGACTCCTGTAATGATATTTACAAAAAGTAATTTTCTTGATATTTTTCACAGTTATATTTATCGACTGGATTTAAATGATTTGTTTACATTAATATCTGTCTCTTGCATCCTCAGTTTCTTTAATATCATCTGACATTGATGCTTTCTTAGTCAATATAGGAACATCGTTCTGTAAATTATGAAATCAATAACCAAAATCTCTTGATAAACATTCTTCTATAAATTATTTTTATTTCATTCCCATTGTATTAAATATTGTACAGAATGCATTAGTAATTAATCAGACATAGTATTTATATAACAAGACACAAAAAATCATAAACTTTACATCATTGGAGAAACTGAGACAACTCATATGGACAAGACTTGAGATTAGATATATATTCCCCTCATCAGTTTTCATAAAATAATAGTAACTGTGTTCAAGCACCTTAAAATGAAATTAATTTACACAAAATAATTGATACTCCAATAAATTATTATTTTTGTCTGTTAAGAGCTTCTTTTAGTATAACAGGTTCTTGTTGTTATCAACTTAGATTACAGTATGTACTTAAGAGTAATAACAATTTGTGGAGAAGGAACTAAAACTAAGAAAAGAGTGTAAAACAATACTTAACCTTATCCAACGACAATGTACCTAAAGAAAATTGTGTTCAGGACATAAGGTCTCTTGAAACCCCTTTATCTAACTTAAGCCCCATTTATTTATTTATTTTTATAAATGTGGTATATAGAATAACTTAATATCACCACTACATATGTATATATATATATATATATATATATATACATATCTAGAAATGTATATGTATATGTGTGTGTGTGTGTGTGTGGTTTTTCAAGACAGGGTTTCTCTGTCTAGCCTTGGCTGTCCTGGATCACTTTCTAGACCAGGCTGACCCTTGAACTCAAAGTGATCCACCTACCTCTGCTTCCTTGAGTGCTGGAATTAAAAGCATATAGCAATGTGCCTGGCTATCATTTTATATTTTTACATTTATTTCATTTTGAGAGTTGTATGCATAAGAACTGTATTTATACCATACCCACACCACCATCTCCTGGCTCCAACTACTCCAGCTCTCCCCCAAACAACTTTCTTAAATTCATGAACTCTTCCTAATTTTTATATTTCCATGCCTGGTACTATAAACCTAGCCAACTGTCCATGGCTGGTGAGGCCATGGATCCTAGAGGAAGCTGCTATTTTCCTAAACAAGTAGAATTTTTAACTGCATTCTAAATATTTACCATATGGCCAAAGATAGGTGTAGCCTTCACCCCTCTTCAAAGTCCCAATATCTTTTTTTAATTTATTACAATTTATTCATTTTGTATCCCAGCTGTAGCCTCCTCCCTCATCCCCTCCCTCCCTATTCTCCTCCCAGGCCCCTACTCTAGTCTCCTGATAGGGAAGGACATCCTTCCCTTCCCTCTGACCCTAGCCTACCATGTCTCACCAGGACTGGCTGCATCATCTCCCTCTGTGGCTTGGTAAGGCTGCCCCCTGCTCAGAGGGGTTATCAAAGAGCCAGCTACTGAGTTCATGTCAGAGACCCTCTTTCCCTTACTAGGGAAACCACCTGGAAACTGAGCCTCAAAGTCCCAGTATCTCAAAACCTTCAATAAGACTCTTAGGCATATTTTCCATCATCCAAGTCTATTCTCAGGAAATTACTGGAAAGAACGTTAAACAATTGTTGCTAGGACACAGCTCCATATCCAGAAGTAAGGGTTTCTTAATTGTTTTCTCTTATTCTTTTTTAGGGCAGCATATAAAATAATGGATTTCATTATGGTATTTTCACACATGCATTGTCATTATGCTTTACTTCTAATTCTCAAATTTGCTTTTAGTGGAGATCAAATCCGTAAGAAGAATATAAAATTTAAGGTGTGTTTTTAACTCAATGGTGATGACTACCTGAATAAGGGAAATAGACCTTGCTTAAAACTGGAAAATACACCATTCTGATCTTTACCTTCTAACCAATGGTCACTTTTGCTTTTCACCTGTTTGTGAGAATGAACACATTTCCCTACTTCATGACAATTTTATTAATTACAACATGAGTGTGTCCTGCTCACCAGTTACACACTTTGAGGGACTATCCAGAAACAAATGAAACCTTTCTTTTCTCCTAAAAAAAAGAATATCTAGTGAGCTTCTGAACATATATTTTTCTCATTAGTATTTTTTTTGGATATTAGTATTTAGCCTCAAACAACTTTAAAAAGATTAGTGTGAACTTCCATTATCAAGATAGAGTTACCTACTTTAAATTGGTAACGTGCCTTTCCACCAGCCTTCCAGTTTAATCTTCAGTAATACATAAAATGGGTTAAAAAATTTTGAATTTCTGTGGAAACAAAGAACTGTGTAAAGAGCCAGAAACAGATTTTTTTTTTCAAGATAAGATTTCTCTGTGCAGCGCTGACTGTCCTGGACATAGCTCTGTAGACCAGGCTGGCCTTGAACTCATAGGTGCCTCTGCCTATGTCTCTTCCTCTTCTGTCTCTGCCTCCTCCGCCTCTACCTCGGCTTCCTGAGTGTTGAGGTCAAAGGTGTTCACCACCACCACAGCCTAGCTGAGAAACAGATTTGATTACAGTAGACATAAAGACTTATCATCCTTCAAGAGAAAATGAAATGTAAGTTTTCAATAAAATTGTATGGAGAAATACAGTGGCTTCAGGGAATGGAGGAGGTATCCAAGAATCCAACACGGAATTTAATTTTAATGCTTCCTTTCCCCCCCGCAATGTGGATAATGAAATTATTGTCTGGGTTTTAATTTATGTTTCCTTTATAATACTGGGGTTCAAATTATAGGCTTCAAGGATGCTATGCAATGCCTATGCAATAACCTACACCCCAAGCTTCCAGGCATAATATGTTCCTATACAAAGTGCATTAATTTCTAGCTATAAAATAGAGTTTCACCTTACTCTCTATCTGAGGCTAGGGTTAGATGAGATACTTAAACTGTCTTTTGGGAAAGGGATTATTGGTATCTAACAAATAACTGTCATTGCAAACGCAAGTCACACAATAAATTATTTTCAATCTAAATAACTGACAAAAGACATCGAGAGTACAGAAAGAATACTCACAAATCAATTATTCTAAGATGAAACATCCAAAATCAAATAAACAAAGATTTGAATAGGCATCTATCAAGACAATTTTCTAAAATTAAAAAAAAATGTATTAGAGATGTTTGACTTCATGAGTCAGAAAAATGCAAATTAAGACAACAGTGAGATATCACCATAAATTGACCCCAAAGTTGCTAAAAGGGAAAGATGGCAAATATCATGAGCAACTCGAACTGCTGGGACTACAAATGAAGATAATTATTCTGGAAAATAGTCTCACACCATCTTGAAAAAACTGAACAACCTAGCAATTTTACCCCTAGCTACTCAGCCAATGTAAATATTCTTGTATGATCAACAAAAGACAGGAGTAAGAATAGACCGTGAAGTCCTATTCAAACCAAATGAACCCTCGTCTCAAATGCCTACCAGCACTATGGATACATACATGTTTACAAACAAAAACTGTACACAAAAGAGTGAATATAAAAATGTTTCTATTATCTGAAGAACAAATACAGGAACCACTAGTACGTAACTATAAGTCAGGGTACAGCTACCTTTAAAGAAATGATGGAAGGAAATGTGAGGGTGGCTTTTTAGATGCTTAGCTTTATTATGTTTTGTTTATCTTTGTTTTCCTTTATACAACTGTTTCATGGGAATGTTCAATTCAGGGAAGTTTCTTGATGTAAAAGCTAAGATTTTTCTCTACTACTTTCGACATGTATTTCAATAATACCTTTGGAAAAAAGTAGCATGCTTTAGGGCTCTGAATTTCCTGGTTAGTCCTAGTATTGGTAAGATATATACTAGCTGGCAATTAGATCATTATTTCAGTATCTTATATTCTGAAATAAATTAATAATTACACTATCAAGTGCAACTTGTATACCTCAGTGGTAGAGTATCTGCCTAGCATGTGTAAAATCTTGATTTTAAGCTTTAATCAGATTACTCTCTCTTGTAGGTGTCTATGTGGTTCAGTTAATGAAAGAATTATTGGAAATTCAGTTAATGAAAGGAACTTGTCTAAACAATGTATCATTTTTGTTGAATTACCACAAGAGACGGAGCCTAATAGTTAATAATATCATGTTATATATTTAAAATTTGCAGAGGGGGCCAAGATGGTGCCACCGGGAGAACACTGTGTCTGAGAAGTTGGACAACACACTCCGTGCAGCGACCAGGAGACTGATCTCTGGGCCCTAAAACAACAGCTATCATGTTTCCCAGGTGAGGGGAGGCTCCCACTGCATGGGGATACTTCTGGTCCACTCTCGGCTGCCCAGCCAGAACCCAGAAGAAATCCCGTGTAACACGGGCTTTGGGTCTCCTGGCTGGAGCCGCAAGCCTGCGTGTCCCGAACACTTTCCCAGGCTGATTGGTGGGCACAACGGTGCCAGAGACTGGAAGTCCCAGTCATAAGAAAACACCACGGGGAAGGAAAATTGTGAGACTGATCACAGGTCACCCAGTCTTTCCCTGGAAGGTCTCCCTGACCGCAGGTACCCTCCACCATCACAACTGAGCTCCCGCCACGCACAGAGAACAGCTGCGTGCCCAGCTCAAAATCCCTACTCCCTCTTGGGAGGAGGCAGGAGGCATCCAGCAGAATCTGCCACAGACCACATTGTTTGTACCCCAACCAGAGATCGGAGCTGAGAAAACCCAATCCTTTCGGGCACTTCCCCAAACACTGCCATAACCCTGCTGCAGCAGAGCAGAAGGATAAAGAGGCACAGAAAGGGTTCACAGTGCCAGAATTCCAGTGTTGCCAGCTGCTCCTAGCAAACAAAATTCAGCTCGGGATCTGGGACTGCGGTCATTCTACACGTCCTGAGATTCTCCTGCATCCAGTGCAATAAGGTCTAGCAGCAAGTTCTATTACCAGCGCCTTCCACCCAACGCCTGGCAAAGAAACCCTGGCTCAGGATCAGACTGAGAAGCCCCAACCCCTTCTGGCACTCCCCTGAGAACACTGCCATAAGCTTGCCCTAGCAGAGGGGAAGGTCAGATGAGAGGGACAGAGAGGCAGGCTGCCAAGGACACAGCACCCTCTCTCCAGCTCACCCAGCAGCCCCTAGAAGAGAAACCCAAGCTCTGGATCTGAGGACACTCAACCCTACCTGGTACTCTCTCGGGATCAAAAAACATAGGTTCTACCGCCAGGCTGCTTCTGGCAGAGAGATCTGGGCCCAGGATCTGGGATTGAGAACACTCAACCTAACTCTCTCCCGCACCACCCCGGGACCAGTCAACATAACCCCTCCTGGCAGAGGGAAAGGACAAAGAGGCAACACACAGGAACGGTGGACACCGAGTCCTGCGGCCACAGTGTCACAGAGCTGACTGTTAGCCTACCCACGCATTTTCTGCAGCAGGACCAAATCAGAGAGTAGAGAGCAAGGAGAACCCCTGTGCATTCTAACTGGTCCTGCAAGAGAGTGAGTGAGCCTTCTAGGGAGAGTTTGCCCCAGACCCAGGGCCTCTCCACAGAAGCAACCAGACGAGATCCCTGCCACCCACACCCCTAGTGTGGGCATCATAGGGATTCTTGGGATAGCGACCCCAACGTTGAAGCTTCTGCCTTGCTGGTCCATCAGTGTAATCCAGGCAAACAATCCCTGGATTTCAGACAGAACTGTGTAATAGTGGCTTGCACGCCACTGCAATAGTCAGAGAATACGCGCATGCACACTGTGCCCACTAAAAGCACACGTGAATAGCATCAGTGTCACATTCCTTACTTAGGCAAAACTGAAACCACAGTGCACACTCCCAAACCAGTGAACCTCTCTCATCTTCCTGAAAAAACAGTCCAGAAAACAGAAAGAGACGATCATAGACCGAACTACAAACTCGAGGAACAAACAGTGAGGGTTTTAAATAACCAGATGGCTAGAGGCAGACATAAGAACACTCCCAACAAAAATCAGGACATAATGACCTCACCAGCAATCCCTCAAAACAATGGACACTTCAATTCATTAGATATACAAGAAAACAACCTCAAAACTATGTTTCTCCAGCTATTAGAGGCCCATAAAGATGAAATGAACAAAGCCCTCAGAGAAATAGCCAAAGAAATCAAGACGAACCAAGAGGAAACAAATCGAGCTCTCAGAGAAATGACCACAAAAATTGAGGCAAGCAGAGAAGAAATGCACAAAGCTCTCAAAGAAATGTCCACACAAATGAAGGCAAATAAAGAAGAAAGAAACAAAGCTCTCATAGAAATACAGGCAATTATACCTAAAGATGTAGAGGCACAATTAGTGATACATAGAGAGGAAACGGACAAAAAAATAGAAGCTGTCATTGAAAAGCAGGACTCCACATTCAAACAGATGAAGGAAATGGTGCAGGACATGAAAACAGAATTAGAATCAATAAAGAAAACACAAATAGAGAAAAACCAGGAGCTGGAGAACATAGAGAAAAGATCAGGAACTACAAAGGTAAGCATCACCAACAGAATACAAGAGATGGAAGAAAGAATCTCAGGAGCCGAAGATACACTTGCGGAAATTGACACGTCTCTCAAAGAAAAAATAAAATCAGAAAAGTTCCAAACACAAAACATCCAAGAAATCAAGGACACCATGAAAAGACAAAACCTAAGGCTAATAGGAGTAGAAGAAAAGAAGACAACAAGCTCAAAGGTCCGGAAAATATTTTCAAGAAAATTATAGAAGAAAATTTTCCCAACTTAAAGAAGGAGATGTCCATAAACATACAAGAGGCCGACAGAACACCAAGTAGACTAGACCAGAAAAGAAATTCTTCACGTCACATCATAGTCAAAACGCTGAACCTACAGAACAAAGAAAAAATTCTAAAAGCAGCAAGGGAAAAAGGCCAAGTAACATATGAAGATAGACCTATCAGAATCACACCAGATTTCTCAACAGAAACTATGAAAGCCAGAAGGGCCTGGACAGAAATCATACAGTCCTTAAGGGACCACAGATTCCAACCCAGACTACTATACCCAGCAAAACTTTCAATCAACATAGACGGAGAATTCAACATATTCCAAGACAAAACCAAATTTAAACAATATCTACATAGTAACCCAGCTCTACAGAAGTTACTAGAAGGGAAACTCCAAACCAAAGAAAACAACTACATCTAAGGAAAAAGAGGAAATAGATAACTACACAACAAAAAAAAACCAAAAGAATACAAGCAATGAAATTCAGTGACACCACCAACCCCACATCTAAAGTAAGTAACAATTGTTGGTCACTAGTTTCTATCAACATCAACGGACTCAACTCCCCAATAAAAAGACACAGACTAACAGAATGGTTGCGGAAACAGGATCCAACATTCTGTTGCATCCAAGAAACACACCTATGCAACAAAGATAAACACTACCTCAGAGTAAAGGGCTGAAAAACTGTCTTTCAAGCAAATGGTTCCAGAAAACAGGATGGAGTAGCCATCCTAATATCTAATCAAATAGACCCAAGTTAATCAAAAAAGATAAGGAGTGCCACTATATTGTCATCAAAGGAAAAATCTACCAAGAGGACATCACAATTTTGAATATCTATGCCCCAAATACAAGAGCACCTACATTCGTAAATGAAACAATATTAAAGCTTAAATCACACATTGATCCTAAAACCCTAATAGTGGGAGACTTCAACACACCACTCTCACCAAGGGACAGATCAACTAGACAGAAAACAAATAGGGAAATAAAAACACTTACAGAGACCCTAAATCAAAAGGACCTAATAGATGTCTACAGATCTTTTCATCCAAACTCAAAAGAGTATACCTTCTTTTCAGCACCGCATGGAACCTTCTCCAAAATAGACCATATAGTTGGTCATAAAGCAAGCCTCAACAAATACAAAAAGATTGAAATAATCCCTTTTATTCTATCTGACCACCATGGACTAAAGCTGGACCTCAACAACAACAGAAATGACAAAATGCCGACACGCACATGGAAACTGAACAACTTGTTACTCAATGACAGCTGGGTTAAGGAAGAAATAAAGAAAGAAATTAAAGACTTCCTAGAATTCAATGAAAATGAAGGCACAACATACCCAAATTTATGGGACACATTGAAAGCAGTGCTCAGGGGAAAATTTATAGCACTAAGTGCCTGCAAGAAGAAATTCGTAACAGCACATACAAACAACTTAATGGCCCAACTGAAAACACTAGGAAAAAAAGATGCAGATACACCCAAGAGGAGCACAAGACTGGAAATAATCAAACTCAGAAGAAATTTGTAACATCACATACAGACAACTTAATGGCCCAACTGAAAACCCTAGAAAAAAAAAGAAGCAGATACACCCAAGAGGAGCAGAAGGCTGGAAATAAACAAACTCAGGGCTGAAATCAATCAATTAGAAACAAATAAAACTATTCAAAGAATCAATGAAACAAAAAGCTGGTTCTTTGAGAAAATCAACAAGATAGACAAACCCTTAGCCAAACTAACTAAAAAGCAGAGAGAATCTATTCAAATCAACAAAATAAGATATGAAAAAGGGTGACATAACTACAGACACTGAGGAAATTCAAACAATCTTTAGGTCATACTACAAAAGCCTATATGCCACAAAATTTGAAAACCTAAATGAAATGGACAATTTTCTTGATAGATTCCATCTTCCAACATTAAGTCAAGATCAGGTAAAAAGACTGAATAGCCCTATATCCCCCAAGGAAATTGAAGCAGTCATTCACAGTCTTCCCTCCAAAAAAAGCCCTGGGCCAGATGGTTTCAGCAGGGAATACTACTAGACCTTCAAAGAAGTGCTCACACCAATTCTCCTTAAACTATTCCATAAAATAGAAACAGAAGGTACATTACCAAACTCATTCTATGAAGCGACAGTCACCCTGACACCTAAACCACACAAAGACCCAACAAAAAAAGAGAACTTCAGACCTATCTCTCTTATGAACATTGACGCAAAAATACTCAATAAAATACTTGCAAACTGAATCCAAGAACATATCAAAGATATCATCAACCATGACCAAGTAGGCTTCATCCCAGGCATGCAAGGGTGGTTCAACATACAGAAATCCCTCAATGAAATCCACCACATAAACAAACTGAAGGAGAAAAACCACATGATCATCTCCTTAGATGTCGAAAAAGCATTTGACAAAGTCCAACACCCATTCATGTTTAAAGTCTTGGAGAGATCAGGGATACAAGGCACATACCTAAAGATAGTAAAGGCAATATACAGCAAGCCTATAGCCAACATCAAACTCAATGGAGAGAAACTTAAATCAATCCCACTGAAATCAGGGACAAGACAAGGCTGCCCACTCTCGCCATACTCCTTCAACATAGTACTTGAAGTCCTAGCCAGAGCAATAAGACAACTAAAGCAGATCAAGGGGATACAAATCAGAAAGGAAGAGGTCAAAGTGTCACTATTCGCAGATGATATGATAGTATATATGAGTGACCCCAAAAATTCAACCAGAGAACTCCTCCAGCTGATAAACACCTTCAGCAAAGTGGCAGGATACAAAATCAACTCAAAATCAACTTCAAAAAAATCAGAAGCCCTCCTGTATACCAAAGACAAAAGGGCCAATAAAGAAATTAGGGAAACAACACCCTTCACAATAGCCACTAATAACATAAAGTACCTTGGGGTGACAGTAAGCAAGCAAGTGAAAGACCTGTTTGAGAAAAACTTCAAGTCTCTGAAGAAAGAAATTGAAGAAGATCTCAGAAGATGGAAAGATCTCCCGTGCTCATGGATTGGTTGGATTAACATTGTGAAAATGGCCATCTTGCCAAAGGCAATCTACAGATTCAATGCAATTCCCATCAAAATACCAACTCAATTCTTTATAGACCTTGAAAAAAAAGATTATCAGCTTCATATGGAGAAACAAAAAACACAGAATCTCCAAAACAATCCTGTACAACAACAGATCATCTGGAGGTGTCTCCATCCCCGATCTCAAGTTGTAATACAGAGCAATAGTAATAAAAACTGCATGGTATTGGCATAAAAACAGAAAGGAGGATCAAGGGAACTGCATAGAAGACGCAGAAATAAACCCACACACCTATGAATACTCGATTTTTGACAAAGAAGCCAAAACCATTCAATGGAAAAAAAGACAGCATCTTCAACAATTGGTTCTGGTCCAACTGGATGTCCACATGCAGAAAAATGAAAATAGATCTATATTTATCACCCTGCACAATCTAAATTCCAAGTGGATCAAAGACCTCAGCATAAAACCAGATACTCTAAATCTGTTAGAAGAAAAAGTGGGGAACAGCCTAGAACTCATTGACACAGGAGACAACTTCCTGAACAGAACACCAACAGCACAGGCTCTAAGAACAACAATCAATAAATAGGACCTCATGAAACTGAAAAGCTTCTATAAAGCAAAGGACACTGTCATCAAAACAAAATGACTGCCTACAGATTGGGAAAGAATCTTCACTAACCCTATATCTGACAGAGGACTAATATCCAGCATATACAAAGAACTAAAGAAGCTGAAAAGCAGCCAACCAAGTAATCCAATTAAAAAATGGGGAACAGAGCTAAACAGAGAATTCTCGACAGAGGAATATCGAATGGCAGAGAAACACTTAAAGAAATGCTCAACCTCATTAGCCATCAGGGAAATGCAAATCAAAACGACCCTGAGATATCACCTTACACCCATCAGAATGGCCAAGATGAAAAACTCAATTGACAACACATGCTGGAGAGGTTGTGGAGAAAGGGGAACCCTCCTCCACTGCTGGTGGGAATGTAAACTGGTACAACCACTCTGGAAATCTATCTGGTGCTTTCTAAGACAATTAGGAATAGTGCTTCCTCAAGACCCAGCTATACTACTGCTAGGTATTTACCCAAAGTTTGCTCAAGTACACAAAGGGGATACTTGCTCAACCATGTTTATAGCAGCTTTGTTTGTAATAGCCAGAACCTGGAAACAACCCAGATGTCCATCAACGGAGGAATGGGTACAGGGAATCATAAGAAAGAAGGGAAGTTAGTTTGATGGGGAATGGATAGGAGCTCCACAAGGACCAAACATATCTGGGCACAGGGTCTTTTCTGAGACTGACATTCAACCAAGGACCATGTATAGATATAACCTAGAACCTCCGCTCAGATGTAGCCTGTGGTAGCTCAGTAACCAATTGGTTTCCCAAAGTGCGGGGAACAAGGACTATTTCTAACAGGAACTCAATGACTGGCTCTTTGGCCTCCCCACCCCCCAAGGGAGGAGCAGTCCTGTTAGGCCACAGAGGAGGACTTTTGCAGCCAGTCCTGATGATACCTGATAAAACAGGATTAGATGAATGGGGAGGAGGTCTCCCCCTATCAGTGGACTTGGAAAGTGGCAGGGTGGAGATGAGGGAGGGAGGGAGGGACTGGGAGGGAATGAGGGAGCGGGACACGGCTGGGATACAGAGTTAATAAAATGTAACAGATAAAAAAAATAAAATTAATAAAAATAAATAAATAAATGCTAAAAAAATAAAATAAAATAAAATTTGCTTAGTAGTTCTTAAATGGTATCATGACAAGAAACACAAGTAAGTGTTAGGTATAAATATTAAGTAGTTTGATTGTATTAATCATTCTAAATGTGCATGTATATCAAATCATTTATATATATATGTATGTGTTATATATGTAGATGTGTATGTATGTATATGCATAACACGCACACACACACACACATATATATATATATATATATATATATATATATATATATATATATATACATGCTTATGTATACAACTATACATCAAGAAAGCTAGAAAAAGTAGAATAAAGAACTGTAGATACAGCTCAGTAGTTAAGAGCACTGGTTTGATTCTACCCACATGGTGGTTTACAACTATTATTAACTCCAGTTCCAGAGTATTTGATGTTATTTTCTGATCTCTATGAGTAATAGTCATGTGTGTAGTACATACATTAAGGGAAAACCCTTATACACATAAAATAATAAAATAATTTTAGGTAGTGTAACAATAAAAAAACCCAAATCATTGTTTTGTCATAGCTTCTTGTTAAAATTATATATCATCTTTATGCTGATTTTAAAGTTACTTTCAGTGTATTCCATATATTTGAATTGATATCCTTTACTGTCTTTTATCAGATGTGAAAATTGTGCAAAAGAAAAAAAAACAACTTATATAATTTTTTTGAATATTGTGATGTCAGCCACTTAAGCCTGAACAACGCCACGGTCATTTAAAAAATTAATAAACAAGCCTGGCTGCACATAGACAAAAAGACCACAACTGCCCCTTGAAAATAAAATAAAATAATAAAATGAGTGAGTAGAGAGGGAGAACTAAATTTGAACCATATAAATGTGCAGTGCTTTTGACCTACTCTCAAATAATGATATTTTATAAAATGCAATGTCTGCTGATGTTCTTGGAGGTAAATGTACTATAAAGTTCCATAACGTCTCAATTTTACAAGAATTCACTTCCAATAGCTCTTCAAGAACCCAAACAACAGCTGGTACAATTGCTCTCCCGTGTTGTTTCCTTGGAGACTATATTATTCCCTTCTAAGAAGACAGATTCCGACTCATTGGCTAAGTCCCTGTAGGCACATATGCCTAGTTGTAGTTAAGAATCTGAATAAAGCAAGAAGCAAGAAGCTAATCATACCTAGGCATAGTTAATGAAGTAAGAAACTCAATTTCCTCTTAAGGAGTTCAATAAAAAGCCTGTTAGAGACAAAGACTGGTGTACATATCTCTACTACTTTGTAAAAGAAGACATTATTTTTGTTTGATTCTATTATTAGTTCCAAATCTTGCTTAATCTCTCAGGTATCTATGAATCTATGAGACAGATGATGTTTCCTGTGTTTAGATTAATTTAAACTGTATTAGCAAACAAAGCAGAGAGTTTTAAACCTCTTGACATTTGTGTGTGTGTGTGTCAAAAGAGAATGACAGAAAGGTTCTAACTCTTCCTAATTTTTCTTTCTTTAGTATCCATTATTTAGCTTCCATTCTTCTTTTAACCTTTTATTTATTTTTCTCTGCTTTTCTCTTTTCCATCTTTCATTACTCTCTCACCCTTTTTTACCTTGTTCTTTTTCCTTCATTCATTTTATTTACATTCCCTTTGTTTGCCCCCCCCCCATGGTGGTAGATCTTTAACCTGTTACGAGGTTTACAACACCCTATAAGTGTTTTTCTAGAACAGTGTGAAAGTAGGAATAATTTGAGACTGTGTCCAGCTATGGTTGTGTGTATATAGAGGATTTGTGTGGATGGGGAGAAGAAAAATCTCATGATGATACTTATGTATGTAGAAATAAAGATATTCATAAAAATTCCTATTATAGGAATAGTGATTCTTCAAGATCCAGCTATACCATTCCTATGCATATATCCAAAATATGCTCAAGTACACAACAAGGATATTTTCTCAACCATGTTTATAGCAGCTTTATTCGTAATAGCCAGAACCTGGAAACAACTCAGATGTCCCTCAGTTGAGGAATGGATACAGAAATTGTGGTACTTTTACACAATGGAATACTACTCAGCAATTAAAAATGAGGAAATCATGAAATTTGCAGGTAAATGGTGGGACCTAGAAACGATCATCCTGAGTGAGGTATCCCAAAAGCAGAAAGACACACATGGTATATACTCACTTGTATAGACCTATAAGATAGGATAAATATACTGAAATCTATACATCTAAAGAAGATAAATAAAAAAAGAGTACTCGGGTTAGATGACCAATCTTCACTTAGAAAGACAAATGGGATGGACATTGGATGTAGAAGAAAACAAGTAACAGGACAGGAGCCTACCACAGACGGCCTCTGAAAGACTCTACCTAGCAGTGTATCAAAGCAGATATTAAGACTCATAACCAAATCTTTGGCAAAATGCAGGGAATCATATGAAAGAAGGGGGAGTTAGTAAGAACTGGAGAATACAGGAGCTCCACAAGGACCAAATATGTCAGGGCACAGGGGTCTTTCATAAGACTGTTTCTCCAACCAAGGACCATGTATGGATATAATCTAGAACCCCTGCTCAGATATAGCCCAAAGTATCTCAGTGTCCAAGTGGGTTCTCTAGAAAGGGGAACAGGAACTATTTCTGACATGAACTCAATGGCGAGCTCTTCCACTCCCATCCCCCCTCACGAGGGAGGAGCAGCCTTGCTAGGCCACAGAAGAGGACATTGCAGCCAGTCCTGAAGAGACTTGATAAGCTAGGGTCAGATGGAAGGGGAGGAGGTCCTCCCCTGTTAGTGGACTTGGAAAGGGGCAGGGAGAAGATGACGGAGGGAGGGTGGGTTTGGGAGGGAATGAGGGAGTGGGCTATGGCTGGGATACAAAGTAAATAACCTGTGATTAATATAAAAAAAATTAAAAAATGGATGAAAAAATTCCTATTTTAAGCCTCTTCTTTGTATGATCAAAGTGACTTGACTGTTCTCTTTTATGATTTTTATTAAATGGTCTGAGAATCAAGATTTGATGCCTCAGTTTGGTATCAGCAACCACATCCTTTGTCAACATGTAATATTTGACATAGAGTAAATAAGGTCAATGATCATTTTCGCATACAAGTGACCCAGTGCTCTACACTCAGAAAAACTTTGTGCTTGATTAAAGATCTGATATTACTATTTTGGCATTCTCGGTCATTTTTTTTAATATTTATGTTTCATAAAATAATACATGAATATTGTTTTAATATACTGTTTGTGAACTCAAATGGGTCTGTGCATGTGAACAGAAACATAAATTCAACATGTATGTGTGTGTGTGTGTCATCATGCCACTCTATATGCACAATCTTTCTTGTAGCGTAACATGCAGAATTCCTGTAGATTCATATAGTTTAAAAATGTTAAAGCCTAGTGTGAATAAGAGTGATGTTAGCAAGTCTATGCTTTCATTGCCTACAAAAACATGTTTCTACTATAGAAACACAATAACCTAAAAACATGAACTGTCAAGGAAACTTATCATGTTCTTTTTTATGTAAATTCCACAGAGCACACACCCATTTACTCTGAAAATAATGCATACAAGAAAATAGAAAGACAGAACAAACCAAGGTTTCTTTTCTTTTGAGTACTTCCATATTCACCAGTAAGCTGAAGAGACAGCGTGTTAGTAGATTTTGAGTTTCATGGTAGGTAGAACAAAAATCAGTAACTTATAGTTGTTCAATGTTTCTACTGTTCCAAAAACACAACATGAATTTGAGCTATGAAACTGTCATTGCTTCATGTGGTACAAGTTGTATCATTTGTGTAATTACACAGATAAACTCAAAGACCTTATGTTTGTTTCTGAAATTGGCATCGTATAATATAATAATGTGGTAGAATTTTATGCTAATAATTGTCATTTAACTATCACCAAAACCAACTAGAAACCACTACAGAAGGTCAAGAAGGAAGGACTAACAAACTAGAGAAGAAAATAATACAGGAAAGTGAAAAGAAAAAAAGCTTTAGTCCACTTAACTAGAATTTAAATAAATAAGCCCTTTATTTTTTTGCAGCAAATTTTATTGCTGTCTGTATTCAGATCTGAGTGTTTCTGCATTTTTTTAGGCAATGGGTAGAAAAGTGATGGATTTTACTGAACTGGTATGGGGGTTAGGGAATATTTTCATTCATCAAAAAGAACAGAAAAAAAAACAATTATTCCTCATTTTATACATAAGGAGTCCTACAACTCAAGAGTTGTGTAGCTGTTCTACTGGATTTACAGAGACTCCCTATTACAACAAGGTTACTATAAGGGGAACAGGAACTATATCTGACATGAACTCAATGACTGGCTCCCTTACTTCTACCTCTCAGAGAGAGGATCAGCCTTGCTAGGCCACAGAGGAGGACATGGCAGCAAGTCCTGAAGATATCTGATAATCTAGGGTCAGATAGAAGGAGAGGAGGACCTCCCTAGCAGTGGACTTGGAAAGGGGCATGGGAGGAGATGAGGGAGGGAGGGTAGGATTGGGAGGGAATGAGAGGTTGGGCTACGGATGTTATACAAAGTAAATAACCTGTGATTAATATAAAAAATTAAAAAAATACAAAGTGAATATAATTAAATAATTTAAAAGAGAAAAAAAAAGATGACAGTAGAAATAAGATCAAGGTAAGTTTTTCATTTGTTTATGCATAACTATTCGTTCAACATATACTCATTTACTAGCCTTTTATGCAGTAAGTACAGATTGAAGTGTGTGAGTTGTGGATGTAAACAACACAGGTATCGTTCTTGCCCTCCTAACACTCTAATAACATTTAACATATCACTACTTGTGAAGAGTGTTGTCTCTTAGATTCTTCTATCAACAAATAACATAATTTATGATTGCACATTTCTCATGAGTACACATTCCTCTGTCTACATACCAAGAAAAAAGAGAGTATTGGGTTATTTAAATAATGAAACCTCTTTTTTGTTGTTGTTGTTTGTTTGAGAAAACTTTCCTTTTCCCTTGGTAGCAGCTTTTAAAAAATACTTTTTTTAAAGTTATTGGAGAGATGGCTTTGAGGTTAAGAACACTGGATGCTTTTCCAGAGGACCTGATTTCAAGTTTCAGAACCCACATGGTAGCTCATAGTGATCTATAACTCCAATTCAAGGGAATTCAGTGTTCACTTCTGGTTTCCACAGGCATCTGACACACAGACATACATGCAGGTAAAACACTCATACTTAAAGACATTTTTTAAAAGACCTAATTTTAAAATAAGTGTATATCTGTATCTATGTATCTTGAAGAGCATCTCTAGATATGTACCTGTAAGTTCAGATGCTCATGGAGAAAGAAAGTATTGGATTCCTTAGATCTGGAGTTACAGGTGGTTGTGTGTTACCTGACATGAGCACTAGGTGCCAAACTCAGGTCCTCTGAACGAATAACATGTACTCTGAAGCGCAGAACCATCTTTAGACCGAGTAGTAGCTTTTTCCATTCAAATTATCTAAATAGCATTTTCAGCTTTGTCTTTATCTAGACATTCATTACTATGATTTTCCTCTCTGTAGCTATTTCATTAGCTTTAAGCAGGAGCAAAACCTCCTTCTTAATTTAGGCTGAAAAATCTCACTGTCACATTTAGTCTGTTTCCTTGCAGGCCACTATAATCAATTCTATTCCACAGTCTTCTGGAGAACCATTTCTTCCCTCCCATCACTCATTATTGTGTCTCACCTGCACCACTGCTGTACTGTCTTCTCTGATTTTCCTGTCTCTAATTTCCTAGACCACTCCCCTTATAATTATCTTAGGAAACGTCCTAAAACATAACTCATGTATCACGCCAGACTTCAAATCCTATAGTAACTCCTGTCAATTATTCAATGAAACTCTGGCATTTAACATCACCCACAATATAATCTTTTGGTACTTCTTTAAATCTGATCCCCCTTATGTCCTGGGCCACAGTCTGAAGTAACCTTTTGTGTTTCTTCAAACATTCTGTTTTGCTCATGCTGTTTCCTCCCTCTCCTGCCCATATATTTACACTTGTAAACCATACCTATCCTGCAAGTTGGAATATCAGTCCATGCTGCCTTTTTTCTCCCAAGCCAAAAATGTAACTAATTTATTAATTCCTAAAATCTATATTTTATTTGAACATATTTCATATTTCACAATGTATATCCTCTTTAAACTGTAATGTTATCCAATTTATAATATGTAGTATTTATATAATAATGGTTGCATTACTATCAATATAATAAGTACGATAATCTACCTTCTGATAGTTGAAAGCCAATCCTGGTCCATAGATTATAATAAAAATATTTTAAAATGGAAGAAAAAAATTAAAAGGTAATTTTTCCTCTTTATCTCATTTCTTTTTCCTTTCATACTCTGTCATTGAAGTGTCTTTTTTTAAGTCTATTAAGACCCATTTCCACCTGCTTTGCCCAGATTTTAATAAAATTATTTTCTCTATACACTTGAAAATTCCCTATTATTGTTATATGTTCTGTTTTTACTAAACTTTATAAATGTCCTAAAAACATATTTCTATTTTTAAACCTTTAACCCTTCTTATTTTGCCTACATAGGTGTAGTGTATTTTTATGTTTACATTAAAATATTATTTGACAATTTCACATGTCTTTGATGTATTTTGTTCTTTTTTTACGCTTATTATAGTCTTTCATACTCCTCACAACAATTCTGAACTCATTTTTCTTCCCAACAAGTTCCCCTTCTTCTCTCATGTCATTCTTTATATCATCCTGAATTTTAATTAGGATTGTTGGTATAAACATGGGTAGGCATTATATACTGGAGTATGAGCAACATAGTGGTCCACTGGTACCCATGAACACACAACTGAATGAAATGACTCTCCCCCTACTCTCAGCAGATACTGATGGTCAATAGCTACTCAGGTAGGAATGAACCTCATGAGGACCTTCTCCTCTCATGCTGAAAAGTTGATGAGCCCCATCTTGTGCAAATGATGTCTACTTAGTTACAAAGGCATTCAGGTCTCTTCTCAGTCTGATATCCAACATTTTTGTGGTGAGCATCATTGATATTTCCATCATCTACAGACTAGGTTTTATATTTTTAGAAAAATTCGCATGTAATTAGGCTCCCTCTTTAAATATAAAGTCCAGATCTCCAATTCTTAGCCTCCATTGCAGCTAGGAAACAGTCATGTAACCTAGGATATACCAAACAAGGACAGTCATGTGAGACATTGTTTTGCAAGTAACACAAACAAACTGGCTCTGTGAGGAGGCCTCGTATTTCTATAACAAGTGGTGGCAGATGTATCTAAATCATGGGAGCAGTAGCAGCACAGATGTGGCATTGGCACTGGCAGCACTATCAGTTACAGTCGATTAAAGGTCTTGGCACTTGATGTTTTCCAGGGGCAGAGACTGTAGTTCTTCATTATCTGTACAGTTCCAGACTGTGGCATTGGATAATATTCCTGAAAACTTAGGGCTTATTTTTTTTTGCAACCCTCCCTCACCAACTCAGGACTACCTAACGTCTATTTACAAATACTTTTCTTGCTGTAAATAACTGGAATGTGTTTTATTCTAAGGACCTTAATGGCTACATTCCTTGTTTGAGTTTGTTTTAGGACTGGTTCCTCATGCAAGCTGTCATACCAGATTATTTACTTATGTTTTCATGCTACCTTCCATATGCTATGTTTCCCTATTTTTAGCATATGCTCTATATCCCCAGTTTCTGAAGCCTTGATATATGCTATAACTCTCCAGAATATGCAATGAAACACTGAAGATATGCCATGGGCTAGTCTGCCACTTTTTTTTATTTACTTCAGCATAGTGTTCACAATCTACTTATCTGCCTCAATATTGTCTGTCTTCCAGGAAAGGTCATCTTCCTGGAGGCTGGTTTTAAAGGCATATAGCACTTGGCGTGTAGAATTCCACCCCCAACTGTCCCTCTGTACACAGCCTGAGTTTAGTTTTTCAGGAGTCATTTTCTTTAATTAAATGTAATGCCTTTATTAAAAAATTAGTATGGAAATATAGGCTCATGATAGAAAAAAATTTCAGGTAGTATAGAGAAAGCAAGTAAATATATATTAACAATCACTCATCAATCTCAGAGAAATATGTGTATGTGTACTACTTGAAATATATGTGTTTGTGTGTGTGTGTGTGTGTGTTATCTGTACTACTTGAAATAGACTTATATACATATATTATATGTTATTCCTACTTTATCTCTAAACACAACCTGGACAGAATAAACATTAAACGGAAAAATTCATTTTAAGAAATACTGAAGTCACTCCTTTTCTCTACCAACAGCAAATAAAATATGCATCAAATAAAAGCATCAACAACTTTTAGCTTATCTATCAGACAGGTCAATTTACCACCGCCCCTCAAAAATGGAGAGACCAACAGTCAAATGCAGAAGATAGAAAATTGCTTGGATCATTCAAATGGCATGTTTCAAAATATAAACATACCTTCATGTACTTGACTATCTCAAGACCTTAAATCATCCATGAGTTTGCTACATAAGAGTTATGAAGATTATTTTAACTTATTTACAATTCTATACTATCCTACGTAAGGAGGTACTGTGCTTTACTGAATCAATTTCCCTTATGCACACATTTATTTTGTTCCTAGTATTTTCTGTTTGTAAATAGTGAATACCACAACAAAAGTTGCAGTGCACAGTGCAGGAGTTACTGTGTAATTACTTCACCAAAAGCATATGTGATTC
Organism: Psammomys obesus; assembly: GCF_907164565.1. Classification (NCBI taxonomy): domain Eukaryota; kingdom Metazoa; phylum Chordata; class Mammalia; order Rodentia; family Muridae; genus Psammomys; species Psammomys obesus. The sequence goes on along the minus strand of NW_026589137.1, from coordinate 11,639,115 downwards.
TGGAGGCTGGGAAGATGATTCAGCAAGTAAAGTGCTTGTCTGGCATGCAAGCCTAATGACTTGACCATGAGTTCCTACCACACATACAAAAAGCCAGGTGTAGGAACAATCCCAAACACTGGGGAGTTGTAGACAAGAGGACTGTAGAGACTTGCTGGCCAGATAATCTGGCCAATCAGTTCCAAGTTCAATCTAAAGAAATAAAATCAATGTAAGAAGACAGCTGACCATAACCTCTGGCTTCCACACTCTCTAGCACATGTAATTTTCATAAATAACTCAAAGGCAGGCACAATGCCATAAGTATTGTACTACTTTATCTTAAAACCCATAATGTGTGAAAGAATTTTACACTTAACCTCCACAAGTGTTCTATTAAGATGTTGAACTTTTGCCAATCTGACAAGTTGGAAGACCGTATTAGACTCGTTTTAATTTCCACTTCTTTTATTGTGAATGAAACCGAACACCTTTTCTTATTTTCATGAGATATTTTATAGCACTTTAAAATTATTTATTCACGACTTTACTCTTTTTTTTATTTTCTAAATTGGGGTTTGGTCATTCAATCACCAAATGTGCGGGCTACTTTTCTGGTAGAGATACTGGTACATACTAAAGTCAGTTTCTCAGTTTATAATTTGTCTATTTGTGTTTCTTTATGTTAGTCTATGTGAAATATAATAAATTATATAGTAAATTCACCAGTACTTCTTTTATTATACCATAATTTTGAATTGTATGTTAAAAAGTTTTTCCAACAACATAGTTGGTATAATTTACATTTTATATTGATTTGTTTAATCCACTAAAGTTTGTTGTTTACAATGTGAACTATGGATCTTCCTTCTTATCTATTGCCAGGCCACAAAGGAAGACAATGCAATCAGTCCTGATGAGACCTGATAGGCTAGGGTTAAATAGAAGAGGAGCAGATCCTCCCCTATTAGTGGACTAGGGAGGGGCAAAATAGGGGGAAAGAGGGAGGGAGGGTGGGATTGGGAGGAGAAGAGGGAGAGGGCTACAGCAGGGATACAAATTGGATAAATTGTAATAAATGATTAAAAAGTACAAAAATGAAAACCAGGTGATTATTCAGTTGTCCCAACACATTTTTAGAAAGCCATCTTTATTCTGGAACTTTAAAATGCAACCATTATATCATACACTTTCTTGCTTGTTTATTTGTTCCTTCAGAGAAGATCTCAGGAAACCTAAACTGACTTGAACTCACTATGTAGAAAAGGATTAGCCTGAACTCCTTGTGTAGAGATCTGGAAATATAGGTGTGAACCACGAGGCTCAGTTTATACAACTAAGCTCACCTAAGACCTTGTGCCTGCTGGTATCATGTGAACTGTATTACAAACTGACACAATTTCCATATAATTCGAAGTCTCTTTCAAGACTCCTGTTCCATTGACCTATTTTAATTAGGTTATTTCTGACACATATTAAATGTGTGTGTGTGTGTGTGTACTATATCTGCCTCTTATCTGAGTTATCTGTTTACAATACTATTTAATCAAATTTTTCTAGAGACTGGCTCATGTGGCCTACACTGGCCTTGAACATACAACCCTCTTGTCTTAGCAGCCTAAGAACTGAAATTATAAGCCAACATGCCAGATGAAAATTTTTCTTGAGAGATTTTTATGGGATAAAGGGTTATGTGTAATATTTTCTTCTTTCTGAGAGTATCTCATTATTTTGAAATAACACAGACACTTCTTTGAAAGACAACTTATATTCCATTGTGTAATTGTGCCACAATTTCTGTATTCATTCCTCCCTTGAGGGACCTCTAGGTTGTTTCCAGCTTCTTGCTATTACAAATAAAGCTGCTACAACATGGTTGAGCAAATGTCCTTGTATACTTGAGCATATTTTGGATATATGCCTAAGAGTGGTATAACTGGATCTTGGGGTAGCACTATTCCTAATTTTCTGAGTGGTTGTACAAGTTTATATTCCCAACAGCAATGGAAGAGAGTTTCCCTCTCTCCACAACTTCTTCAGCATGTGTTGTCCCTTGAGTTTTTGATCTCGGCCATTCTGATTGGTGTAAGGTTGTTGGGAAATGCAAATTAGAAAGACCCTGAGATTCTACATATTTGACTATTGTTTGTTTCTTTTTATAATTGCTCTCCATACATTTCTCTTTTTCCTTGGCTGATTTATGTCATCCTGTTTATACTACATTGCATCTAGTCTTTCAGTTTACTTTACAAGAAATTATATATAGTATTTTCTACCAATATTACAATCCAGATTTGTAAGTTTCCTTGTCTGTGATTTGTGCCATCTCCTTTATTTTTCTTGATCATGCTTGCTAACGTTTAATTAGTTTAGCTTAGGATTTTTGTGCTTATGTTTTCAAGTGTGTAGAATATCTTGTTAACAATATGAAAATTCTGAAAGGAACCTATTCTTGGAGCTCACAGGGAGTGACAATAGAGTGGATACAGAAAAAAAAAAAGAGTTAGGAATGTCCTCCCACCAGAGATAGAGAAAAAGAGGGTCATTTGGGATTATGAAAGAGGTTGGCAAAATAAAAACAAGAAGAAAGAGGGAGCTGATAGTCTGAGAAAAAAGGTAAGGTGCTGGAAGTTGTGGAAAATCACTTAACTAGAGGACTAAGAAGATGAAGGACAACATAAATGGGATTGTTTCCCATAGAGCAGAATGGGGAAAGGGTAGACTGTGAGCTGCATAGAAGGCATTGTCAGGTAACAAATAAATTAAGGGGGGAAAGAGTGGATTAAAGTGATTTGTTGTTGCTAGTAAATAATGGAATATTGCTACTTTGTGAAAAATCAGCATTATGTGTTTTACACATGTGACTTATTGTATCTGCACTGCAATTCTGTAATATAGGTATTACTACCATCATTCTTATAGTAATGTAAACTTAGTACATGTAGACATAAGAACCTTTCTCAAACTGAACAATTTACCTACTCAAAAGCAGCCACCTAATAGACTTTTAATTTGTGGTCTACTTCACCCTTCATGTTGTGAGCTGCACACAGAGCTTGTACTTCACTTATTCTCTTTACCTCTTCCTACAGAACTGTAGAAAACATTGCGTTAAATTCAAAAAATGTGAAACTGACAGTGAACCTTTGACACAGGTACTTATCTTGATAAATGTTTCTGGCATGCCTGTCTTTGTGATGTGCAGAAGGAATTCTATTTTAAGTGTGGTTTTTTTTTATATTTTTGTTAATTACAGATTATTCACTTTGTATCCCACCTGTAGCCCCCTCCTTCCTCCCTTCCCAGTCCCGCCTTCCCTTCCTCCCTCTTCTCCACCCATGTCTTCCTCCCCTTTCAGAAGGAATTCTTACTCTGCTGTATTATTTGGTTGTCCCCGATCCTGTAAATTTCCAATGAATAGGCAATAAGAATGTTCACCCTTGGGTGGAAAGTGTCTGCTAAAAAATAAAAAAAGAATCCATGTGTATCTATTGTTTTAACCAATCCTTGATTTCTGATTCTTTATTGTAAATTTCTAAGCCTTACTGTATTATGCATTTTAATTTAGAAATCTTGAATAAAATTGAAGTGGGATGAAAATTCTCTTGGAACTAAGCTCATTCACATATCTTTTTAGCAGGTCAGGATTCTTGTACAGAAAATTTGTCATAGAATTCTCATTCATCAAAATATCAACTTTCCATGTCAAGCAGTTGCTACTGTGTGCAAAAGAAGGCATATAGCTGGAGAGTTAGGCTTTTAGTGTTTAACTGAAAAGGAAAGCCCCAAATTATATGCAGGACATAGTATCATGGCAACTTGCCCAGCAACTTTTTAACTTTGGTATTCCTTCGATCTTGTTCTTCTTTCTTGGCTTTATATATATGTATATAAAGTCATAATGATCACAGACTCCTCCAGCACTGTTATTTGCTAAACAACAAAATGTTGAATGGTCATATTATTTTATCACTTATGAACACATACATCTTCACTAATCTACATTCCTATAATTAAAAATTTTTCAGAATTGAAATAAGACTGGGCTATGTGCAAACTCATCTATGTTCTAGCTAAATAAAAGCAAGGAAAGCTTTGCCAGGCACTTGTTATTATTGTAGAATTGCATTAGTATACATATAAGCAATTGTTAGGCTTACTGCAGCAAAGCTTTGATTACTTGGATTATTCAGCAATAGGAGATTGTAATTGATTCATTTTTCCTGTTCACTGAAAATTAAGTGGAAAACCATTGTATTTACAGTCCATGTTACCAGTTCCTGAAAGGTGGTAGTTTACTTTCCAGTTTCAGCTGAAGAGAAGTGGCTCTCTCTTTCATGCCAGGGCATCTTGCAGACTCTAAGTCTTATGACCCTGCAAGTCAGGGATCCTTGGAGCCACAGATGTAGTGGCAGAGATGAAGGATGGTTCAGTGCGTGCTGATGCCAAAACATATTTTGCATTTTGCTTTCATTCTTAAAATAAATCATGATATCAGATTTTTCCCCTTTAAACTTCAGGCAAATGGTTGTTTGTCTAAGGCAGTAAATACACTATTTAATATCACAGCTTCTCGAGACAGGTTATTTGGGGTTAAATCGGGGCTGTGCATTCTAATTGTTAATTTTCATCCATATAGCAAAATCTGAATATCAGTTTCCCTATCCATAAAATGGGAATACTTGTCGAACTGATCTCATAATGTAATTGTGAGAAGAAATATGAGGATCCTTGTGCTCTGATTATGGCATCTCCTGCCTTATATATAGAAAGTAGTCACTAACTACAAGCTATTGTTATTTTCCAGTAAGACAAAGTACCAAGAGGGAATCTACTTCATTGAAAAATCCTCAGCTGTGTTCAGGATAATTGCAATTGTACTAAACAATCCATTATGAACTATTCAGAGACAGGTCCTTAAGAAGACAAAAATTTCTTAACATGGAGTAACTGCCTTCACTTGAAAAGTAATGAAAATGCATGTCTTTAAAAACTTTCTGTATTTCACATTTTCTACTACTTCACCCAAGGCCAGCCGCCAATGAATCACAATTGTGAAACTATAGCATTTGTTTAGCTTTGAGCATTTGTTTAGCAGTCGCTATGTGTTCCTTCAAATGCGTGCCAACACTGAAAATAATTCTAAAAGGAGAAAAAGGTAGCTTTTTTGTTTCATTCACTTTTTCTTATTTATGCTTTTGGGTGGTAAGGAGATCCTCTCAACTTATTTGTATATCTCAGATATCACTTTGTTATTTATTTCTTTATTTGGCTTTTTGTCTACACCTGAGTTTTAAGCTCATTTCCTAAGCAATGTATTTCTAGAGATCTGAATAAATAAATGAATTGAAGTCTATGCACACACACTAATATGATCATTTTGAGCTTCGACAATTGTGCTAGGAAAGTAGCTCTACTAAATGACCTCTAAAAGGTGATTAGAATTTATTTCAGTACCCAGAAACAATAATTCCGGGTGAGATTTGAAACTCAATTATTCCTAATACTTTACGAGAAGTTTCTATGGAATCACATTAACTCATTCACACTCTCTCTTTCACACTTTCACACTGCTAATCCAATCTCTCATCTCCATCCCCTTACTCTTTACACTGAGCCCACCCCACCTTTCTTACCACCTATGGCTCTTTCTTTGCTCTGTGCCTAACTAATCATCTGGGGGATTGAAAAGGTGTCTTTTCCTGGATGTATCTCTTTGTCCCTTTGTTTCTGGCTGAGAGTGTGCACGTGTCTCTGTGGCTGTTATGGTCTCTGTTTGTCATTGTATACATATGCATGGGTGGGTGAAAAAATAGGAGTCCATGAATAATCAGTTGCATATTATCTGCAAATGACCCTTAAAGAGGGATATAGAACATCTTTAAACACTATTGTGGCCTGCCTTCTTAGAGCTACCTTAAATTTTCTGGCAGAATTCACACAGCCCCAACCCTGCCTGAAAGGGTACAGAGGCTTGCGTTTTCCCACTCTTTTTTTTTTTTTTTTTTTTTTTTTGCCTTTTTGTCTGTTTTAAGAGCAGTGGCCCCTGGTAACTCACCCTCTCTCACCCCCTAACTCCCCACTTTCCTACCCTTTTCCCTCCTCCTCTTTCTATGCTGTGCCAAAATCTCCCCAGCAACATCCAAAGAGAAAGGGAGAGGTGCAGGAAAAGAAGGACACAACCAATCATTAGTTTGGGAAAAATATACAAGTTAATGAAATGTTGCCTCAGATATCATTCCTGTGTCTGTGGATGAAAGTGAGGTTTTGTGTGCTAAATGGACAGATTAGCACTATCAAGCAACAGAATCATGATAAGAGACCTTTTCATTAGTATGCAAGAATGCTACCAAACTTAAAACATGCTTCAAGTATTTATGAGAACCAACTTTGTTTTGATTGTAATGAATTCTCTTCCAAAGTCTTGTTAATATTGAGCACAACAGTCTCTTCCAATAAGCAAGCTTACCTTGAAGAAACCTGACAAGAATTCTGAATGTCATGCAGAACCACACAGAGGAACCAAGGTCTGGGTTCTAGTCCCATTTCCACTATTGACCTACTGTGTGACATGTTGCTTAATGTCTTTGTCTCGTCTTAACTGAATTTGAAGGAAAACTACTTATTCTTCATGTTCACATGAATCTGAAAAATGTGGAGGGAAATATGTGAATTACATTAGAGAAGATATTTAGACTTTGTTGAGAATAACATTTAGTAAATATAAAACAATTATTTCTGCAAATAATTGGCACCCCCCAGTGACTCAATATAACAAAGGAGGTCTCAAAAACAATTAGGAAATGTAGTAATTCTGTACAATGATCTTATTTGCCATCTCTGCACCTTCTCTGTTACAGTGCCATTTAGAATTTTTGCAAATAAGCTCAATGTTACTTTTTTTGTCTTTTACTTTTTAAACTTTTTATTAATTGCAGTTTTTTCCTTTTGTATCCCACTTGTAGCTCCCTTCCTCTTCCTCTCCCAAACCCACCCTCCCTCCCTCTTCTCCTCCCATGCTCCTTCCCCAGTCCACTGATAGAGAAGGTCAATGTTACTCTTTTAAAAATAGATTATTTGGAGGTACATTTGTTATACAATACATTGCATATGTTTAAAATGTAAAATGTGATGACTGATTTAATATGCACATACTCATGAAACTGTAACCACAATCAAAAAAGTATGTATGCATCTATCAGTTAGACAAGCTTTCCTTATTTTAATTCCTCCTTTACACTCTGTATTTCTCTTTTCCATCCCCAAGGAAACCAGGTATGTGCTTTATATAAGTTATGACACGTTAATTTACAGCTTCTAGAATTTTCTGTAAGTGAAATAGTGTAATGTGTTTGGTTCTTTCATTCAGCACAACTTTCATTCAAGTTATATGAATTAATAGCATTCACTTTCATTTGTGAATTCTATTCAACTACATCATTATAATACAGTTCTTTTATGTAATCATCTACTAATGGACAAAAAGCTGGTTCCAGTTTGGTATTGAAAGCAATGTTGCTATGGACATTCATATATGCATTTGTGTAAAAATATACTCCTCTTGGAAAAATACATAAAATGGCACAGACTGGGCCTTATGGTAGTGTGGGGCTCTGCTGGTGTGGTTAATGTCTGGCCTTTCTGGATAGCCAACTGAGCTCTGTCTATTATAATGGACTCCCTTTCTCAATGGGGCACCTTTTTTGAACCTGTAAAAACATCCAAGGAGCATTATATAGCCTTCAGGGAGAATTACAGGCCAGATTCTTTCTTGATAAGAAAACCTATTTAGCAAGCACCTGGGGACTCCTGGAGATACCCACCCTATGCTAATAAGATGCCTTGGTGTCTTGGCTTTCAACCAATAACCTTCAATTGTACCTGGAGGTTTTCCCCCACCTATAAGATAATTAAGTACTATGTTATCCTTCTTTTGATAGGACTGTGCCACTAAATGTAAATGAAGTACTGAACCACCATATGTAAGTCAAGTATCCCTAGTATCCTAACCCCAGTGAATCAAACAAATTCACTTTCAAACTCCTCCCACTGATCAAGATTTATAAAACACTGATTTCACTCAAAATAAATGTGCTTCGTGTTGCATGACGCTATCAGCTTTCTACTATTACGACCCAAGACTCATCATTTATTCTGGTGATAAGGATTCCATTCTCCCTGGAGATTTGCTACTGAACTCCTGGGACTTAGCTGCCAGCCAGGCTGGCTGGAGTCTGCCCAACTACCATGAGCTCAGAGTTTACCACTGTCTTGAGCAACTGCTAGGCCTGGACCTGCTTTCTGTCTTGCCAGGCCTGTGTCTCTCTAGACCTGTCTTGTGACCAGTTTCATCCTCTGCCATGCTTAACACAGCAGCTTGTCAAGGAGCTGTATCACTTTGGTATCATCATAGGCTTTGGAACTCCTCAGATTTCATTGAATCTGATACCAGCCATCTCATTTAAAAGAGCTAACTGTGACACTGAGAGCCTTGCTTAACACATGGACCTTGCACTAAATGGCTCTAGCTGTTCCTGAGAGAAACAGAACCCCATTCACATGGTTGCTTTGTTCTTATTTCTGCTGGAAGAAGAACAACATGGTAGGAGAAACTTTGTGTTTATAAGAATGTATGAAACTGTTTTCTAAAATAGTTGTACTTAAAAGTGTTCCATAGAGATTTATCTTCAGGTATGGGAATTCTAGATTTCTACATGCTTGCTTACATTTGATACAGTCACCATTTTATATTTCAGCCAGTCTAGGGTTTCATTATGACTTTACTTTCAATGTTTCTAATTATGAATTAGAACTTTTCATGGGATTATTTATCATTCAAATTTCTTCATTAATAAGCTATTTTATTTGGTTTTTCACTTATTATTGAGTTTTGTAAGTTCCTTGGATATTCCAGATGCAAGTCCCTTTTTACGACAGGCAATTTGAAAATATTGTATCCAGGATATTTTTTGTCTTATGATTCTTCTAATGGAGTCATATGAAATACACAAATTTTTTATTTAGTTAAGTCCTCTCTTCTTCTGAAGATTATGTTTTGATGTAATAGCAAAAAGAAAAAAAAGAAAAAAATGAACTCTAGTAGATATAACTTAAAAATCTTGACTTAAAAGTGTCCCATAGAGATATATCTTCAGGTGTGTTACTTACCTTAACAGATGTTTTTAAACTTAAACTTAGAGACACAATAGACTTGTTTGAAATATTAAAGAGTAGGCTATGCATATTTAAAATCCCATTTTCCTTACCCATTTTAATATCAAGTCATTAATTATCAAGATTACTAACTAACATGTAAATATATAGTATCTATACCATATACATACATTAGATATAAATAAATAAGCTTGAGAATATAAAATACAATCAAATAATTAGGAAATTATTTTCTAGTTATTATTTTAATATAACTTATTTAATTGTAAAATTTTTTACTTTACTTTTTTTAGTATGATTAGTTTATTTTTATATCCAGTATAGCACAGAGGGGATCAATATCTAGAATCTTTAAAGGACTTCAAAAATTCAACATTAAAACTGCAAATGATTTAAAAAAAAACAAAAACAAAAACTGCAAATGATTAAGTCTATAGTAAATGAATTGAACAGTCATCAAGAGAAGAAAAATAAATGATGAATAAATATCAGAAAAAATGTTTACATCTTTAGCCAATAAGGAAATATAAGTTAAAACCACAGTGAGATTCCATCTCATCACAATCAGAAAAGTCATCATGAAGGAAACAAATGACAGTCAGGTGTGATGACACAGGCCTTTAATTCCAGTAATTGAGAGGAGAAGGCAGGCAGATTTCTGAGTTATAAGCCAGAAATAAATGTGTGTGTGTGCATAAATACATATACATGAATATGTATATATGAAACAGTAACTAAAGGAAAAGAGGCCATGATTTTGAGAAAGAGCAATGATGGATGGGAGGAGTTGTGAGTAAAAAATGATATTATTATATTATAATTTCAAAAACTAAAAAAGTTCTTAAAATAATTTGCTTTTGGACAGTGGATAAAATCAGCTTGCAAACTTCTTGAATATTTAAGTATCTTCTCTTGCAAGTCAGGTCACAAGGTCACTGTAGAGCTCCCTATGATTCCTTAAGGGGGTCCTGTACTGAATTCAAGTTTAAAACTTTATAAGAAAAGTCACCCTACTTTTTTGTTAATATCTAAGTAAAATTAAGTGGTTATTTTCTCCAAAAATATTTTTAAGTTAGAGAGAGATCCACTGTTAGTTAGTATCAATAATGTGCATATATACTGCCATTTGCATTTTTTAACATTTGATGCCCATATTTCCATTTAATGTACTTTCTTTGTAACACAATTTATTTTAGGCATTTTTAAAAGGTTTTATAGACTTGGAATAGATACCTCGTATCTATTATCCAAGTACTCAGGAGACTGGAGCAGGAGGATTACAATAAGTTCTAGGCACTCTTGAATTACATGATGAGTTACATGGGTTTCAGTGTGAGTCTGTCTCATAACAAACAAGACAGAGTCCAGCAAATGGCTCAGTGGGCAAAAATGCTTGCTTCATGAGCCTTGTCACCTGTGTTTAAGCCCTGAAACCCACCTAGAGTTGGAAGGAGAAAACTGACTCCACAATTTGTCCTCTGGCCTCTGCACACATGCTGTAGCACCATGTATATGCATGCACTCAGAGATCCATATCATGCACTCACACACAATAATAAATACAATTTTTAAACAATGCAAATACTAAACCAATCAAATCCAATAAAAAAGGAGCTTCTACAGATCCAAAGAGGAAACTATGACATTCAGAAAATAGTGTAATTTTATAAGGGCCTAGGAAATGACTCAGTTGATAAAATGCTTGCCACATAAGCATAATGACCTTAGTTTGAGTCCCTAGAACATATGATGAAAAAGAAAAGAAAAGAAATGAAAAAAAAAGAAATGAAAAGAAAAGAAAAAGGTGAGTCATTGTGTGCCTATAACCCCAGAACTGGAAAGACAGAAGTAGGAGAATGCCTGGGGACTGCTGGCCAGCCAGTCTAGCTGAATCTGTGAGTTCCAGGTTGAAGGAGAGACTGTATGTCAGAAACTAAGATGAGAAAGACAACTTGCCTCTACCTTAGGCTTCCATATACAGTCACATATAGGTATATGTGTATCCTTGTGTACCTACATGCACACATAATTATTTTTTTCAGAATACTAGTAAAGGATGCCAGGTAGCACTGTTTATAACTAGCTTTTGGACAGGTAGGATGAAATGTCCTTGTTTAAATCATTATCAGAAGTGTCTGCCTCCTTGTCACTTTGATGCCTTTTATGGTGTTAGGAAATTTTAAAACATAAATGTTTAAGGGCAAACATTAATTTTGCTATTTATTGAGTGGATAATTTTAAGAAACTTACTTTACTTCTCTGTGTCCAGTTTTTTGATCTGTGACACATGAATAATGAGAAGTGTCTCAGAAGGTTCTGATGAGGACATCACAAGTGCTAGACATGTAGGAAGGGTCTAACAAACATTTGCTTTATTTTTATTTCAGTATTTAAAAAGAGAGAGACCATCATAACATAACTACTGAGATATTTCTGAGAGGATTCCTAAATTAGAAGATAAAATGACTCCCTGTTTTACTTTAAGAAAGCAAGCATTGAAATCTAGTGGAGTCAGCTGTATTATGTATTAGTCTGAACTCAAGGATGGTCAAAGAGAGTTTCTAGAATAAGAATGTTCATTTCTGGCTTACAGGTTTGGCTGCTTCGCTACTTTAATCTGCTCCTGACTCAATGCCTTTGTGGACCAGAATCAAGATTCTGAGAGTCAAGCATTACCTCATCCAAATACACAGTCTCTTCTTCAACTGAACCCCGAGGGTAAAACATGGCTTCCAGGACATTGATGTAGTGGCTGTCTCTTTTTGTCTGTGGAACCAGGAAACGTTCTGTGGATCACCTGCATCTCCAACTCTCATTTGCCACAGGCAAAAAACAAAACCCAAATTTCTTAAAACTAATGGGAAGCCTGGCACTACTCTAAATGAGACCCCAATGAGGTGATATCTAGTTTTAATGTCATAAACAAATTACTTATTTATACCAGAAACCAAAGTATAGGCATTGCCATATTACAAATGTTAACATATACAAGAGATCATTCTATAGAACTGTGACCTTTAAAGACCATGAAAAGTTGCTTTTGGAATTTTTATTCTGGAAAGTATTGCTCTCCCAAAACTGTTTCATGTTCATTTGATCATACAATAACTCAAATTTAAATCACCTTTGACTTTTCTCAGACAGCATGAAAAAAGGAAAAGAGCACTGAATTAGACATCAGACAGTTTTGAATTTGAACCTATGTTAATAACTAACTGTGATAAATGTCAGCAAGTTTTCCGAATTTTCTTATGCTTCAGTTGTGTCTGCTGTTAAAATGGATATCTATTAAAACAATGTACCCTGTAGCTAGAATATAACTCATAGAAAGTTCTATAATTTGTTACTTACTTTTTAAAGCACAAAACTAAAAGGATATAGACCAAGACTGTTGGAGACAAGCCCTAAGAAACTTCTGACCTTTTCTCATTCCCCCCACCCTGCTGCACCTGGTTGACCAACATCCTGCTTGACAGTTGCAGAAAGGTGCTAACTGTACCATGACTTCCCGAGATAACTGCAAAGTGTTCCGGGCTCCGGGCCGAGAAGATTTTCTCAGTTTTCATTTTTGAAACCAATAATACTAAATCTACTGGAGGAAATTAGAAAGTTGAGCAAATGAATGTCATGTCAAATTTGTGTTGTCCAATCTCAGGCAACTTTCAGATCTTTCTTCCTAGCTATGTCTCTTTTCCAAATTCCTAAGTAACTGTTCCAAAGCTTCTTATCTCACTATCTTTCAGCTCTCTTAAGACGCTCACCTCAGCCTGCAGAGAGAAGAGAAACCATGGTCAGGGCCATCTCAGACAGGGTTGGCTCCTAGGAGAATATGGGGCTGACTCTAGCTGAGAATCCTAGTAGCAGGGGTTATGGAGACTGAAGAGGACACCTTCTAAACAAACAGGACTCCTAGTAGAGGGGAACACCAACCTACCCACAAAAACTTCAATCTAAAATTTACCCTGCCTATAATATGTACAGGGGTGAAGATGGAGCAGACATTGAGGGAATAGCAAACCAATGCCTGGCCCAATCTGTGACCCACCCCATAAGAGAAAGCCAACCCATGACACTATTAAGGATACTCTGCTATTCTCACTGACAGGATCCTATCATAGCTGTCCTCTGAAAGGCTCCACCCAACAGTGGATCAAAACAGAGGCAGAGATTCACAACCAAGCATTGAGGTAAACATAAGGAGTCTTGTAGAAAAGTAGGAGAATGATAGAAAGGCCTGGAGGGAACAGAAGTTCCACAAGACGACCAACAGAGCCAGCTAACCAGGGCCCAGAGGGGCTTGTGGAAACTCAGGCACCAAACTGACAAACTTCTGAGCAATAGTCCAGTAACTTTTATATGATTATTTTTAATTTTTTGAGATTGTAATATAATAACATCATCTATCTCATCCATTTCCTCCCTCCTAACACTTCTGAGGGACCTCTTACTTTCTTTCAAATTCATGACCTTTTTGGTTTAATGAGGAAGTAAAATAAGAACCAAATACATATTTATATATTTGTTTCTTTTACTCCATAATTTTAAGTAAATTTGGCAATGTTAAAGATATGTGCTCTCCAATTTGTGTTTCTGTAGCATTGGTTGTATTAACGATAGAACCCAGGACTTTGGGCATGTGAGACAAGCACTTGTCTACTGCAATGTATCTTACCATTGTCTATTTGTAATTGTAGTTTTTCTTAAAGCTTCATTCTTGTCCCTTTGATAGTCTCAATATCTACAATATTCTGCACAAATTATGTTCATGCTTTCAATTATGTCCAGAAAAGCTATTAAATCTCTATTACCAATCTAAGCTCCTTACCCATGATTTAGGTACTTTTATCATACTCTAAATATGAAAATTATTGATATTAATGTTGATTCAAGTTATAATTTCTATAGTCCAGTTCAATGTCTAAGTTTATTGGTCTAACAAATTTTACCAAGGAGAGTCTTTATATTTAGTGAAACTTGAAAGAATGCCAGCAGATATGTCTCCGTATCTTCTATTTTTTTTTTTTTTGTTCCTTTGAAACAGGCTCTTATTTAGTCCTGGCTGGCCTCAGTCTCACTGTGTTGTCAAGGATTATGCTGAAGTTCTGATCTATCTACCTCCACCTCCTAAGATGACAATCATATGCTACTCTACCCACATTTTTATGAGGTGCCAGGTACCTTAAACTAAGGCTTTGTGGATGCTAAGCAAGAATCTTGTCAATAGAGTTACATTCTTAGTCAACTCCTCCTGTCTGCAGTTAGCACTGGAAGAAAAATTAGCTCTGATCCAACTTTCCAAGCATACGCACTCACTTTGGACTGTGAATTTCATCTTGTTTTCTTGTCCTTTCAGTGTGTTATAAGAATGTGTCTACTAGTGACATCAGAAGCAACACCCATAAAGTCTCACCAACTGGACCACACAAACGTGAGATGAACAAGAATCACTCTAATGTGGACATGCCAAAGTGGATGGGGAAAAGCCCATAAGGAGTTAAATCTACACAAAGAACTATAGACAAATGAGGAAAGCTGGAAGTGGGAGACATGATCTTCCTCAGGGAAGAGACACCAATTAGTTGTCCAGTGTCAAAAAGTCAGTAATGGAAGCATAGATACAATAACATTAAAAGGACTTCATTGTTTATATTTAGGAATATATATGTGCGTTTTAAAAATTATTTATTTTATTTTAATCTTATTTATTATGATTTATTTACTTGTATAACAACTATAGCCCCCTCCATCAGCACCTCCCAATACCACCCTCCCTCCGTCTTCTCCTCCCAAGCCCCTTCCATAGTCCACCGGTAAGGGAGGTCCTCCTTTCCTTCCATCTGACCATAGCCTATCAAGTCTCATCAGGGCTGTCTGCATTGTCTTCCTCTGTGGCCTGGTAAGGCTGCCTCCCCTCTCCCTACTCAGGGGGAGGTGATCAAGAAGCCAGCCACTGAGCTCATGTCACAGACAGCCCCTGTTCCCATTACTAGGGAACCTACTTGGAGACTGATATAGCTGCTATGCGCTATATCTGTGCAGGGGCACTAGGTTACCAACATGCATGGTCCTTTTTTGGAGTATCAGCCTCAGAAAAGACTCCCATGCCCAGATTTTTGGTTCTGTTGCTCACCTTGTAGAGTTATTGTCCCCTCCAGGACTTCCTATATCCCCCCCTTTTTTTTCATAAGATTCCCTGCACTCTGCCCAAAGTTTGCCTATGAGTCTGAGAATCTGCTTTAATGCACTACTGGAGTGAGTCTTTTAGAGGCCCCCTGTGGATAGGCTTCTGTCTTTTTCTTTGTTTTCACCCTCTTACGATGTCTATCCAATATGCCTTTCTGAAAGAGGATTGAGCATCTTACAGAGGGTCTTCTTTCTTGCTTAGATTCTTTAGTTGTATGCTTAACGTATATTTTTTATCCACTTACAAGTGAGTACATACCATGTGTGTCTTTCTGCTTCTGGAATCTTCACTCAGGATAAACTTTTTAGATCCCACCATTGGCCTGCAAATTTCAGGCTTGCCTTGTTTTTAATTGCTGAGTAGGATTCTATTGTGTACATGTACCACGATTTCTGTATCCATTCCTCCGTTGATGGACACCTGCGTTGTTTCCAGGTTCTGTCTATTACGAATAAAGCTGCTACAAACATGGTTTAGCAAATGTCCTTGTTGTGTACTTGAGCAAATTTTGGGTATATACCTAGGAGTGGTATAGCTGGGTCTTGAGGTATTCCTCTTCATGACTGTCTAAGAAATTGCCAGATTGATTTCCAAAGTAGGTGTACAACATTACATTTCCACCAGCAATGAAGCAGGGTCCCCTTTATCCACATCCTCTCCAGCATGTGTTGTCACTTGAGTTTTTGATCTTAGCCATTCTGATGGGTGTAAGGTGAAATCTCAGAGTTGATTTGAATTGTATCTCCCTGATGACTAACATTTCTTTAAGTGTTTCTCTGCCATTCAATATACCACTGTTGAGAATTCTCTGTTTAGCTCTGTACCCCATTTTTCAATTGGATTACTTGATTTGTTGCTGTTTAACTTCTTAAGTTCTTTATATATTCTGGATATTAGCCCTCTGTCAGATATAAACTTGGTGAAGACCCTGTCCCATTCAGTAGGCTGTCTTTTTTTTCTGAAGACAGTGTCCTTTGCTTTACAGAAGCAGAAGGTCCCACTTAATAATTGCAGATCTCAGAGCCTGTGCTGTTGGTTTTCTGTTCAGGAAGTTGTCTCCTGTGCCAATGAGTTCCAGGCTCTTTGCCACTTTTTCTTCCAAAAGACTTAGTGTGTCTGGCTTTATTTTGAGATCTTTGATCCACTTGGACTTTAGTTGTGTGTAAGATGATAAGTATGGACCTATTTGCATTTTTCTACATGTAGACATCTAGTTAGACCAGCACCGTTTTCTGAAGATGCTATCTTTTTTTCCGTTGTATGGTTTTGGATTCTTTGTCAAATTTCAGGTATCCATAAGTCTGTGGGTTTATTTCTGGGTCTTCTGTTTTATTCCATTGATCCACCAGACTGTATCTATACCAGCACCACATAGTTATTATTACTGTTTCTCTATATTATAGCTTGAGATCATGGATGTAGATTATCTTCAGAAGATGTTTTATCGTAGAGGATTGTTTTACTGATTCTGGGTTTCTTGTTATTCCATATGAAATTGAGACTTTTTCTGGCAATGTGTGTCAAGAATTGTGTTGGTAATTTGATGGGAATTGCATTCAATCTGTAGATTGCTTTTGGTAAAATGGACATTTTTAGTATGTTAAGCATGAGCATGGGAGAACTTTCCATCTTCTGATAACTTCTTCTATATCTTTCTGAAGAGACTTGAGTTTTTTTCATACAAGTATTTGACTTGCTTGGTTAGAGTTACTCCAAGGTACTTTATGTCCTTTGGCTATTGTGAAGGACATAATAGCCAATGGCTATTCTAATTTCTTTCTCAACCCATTTGTCTTTGTATCCAGGAGGGTTACTGATTTTTTTTTTGAGTTAATTTTGTATATACCCACTTTGCTGAAGGTGTTAATCAGCTGTAGAATTTTTGGGGTCACTCATGTATACTATCATATCATCTGCAAATAGTGATACTTTGACTTCTTCCTTTCCAAAATGAATCCCCTTCATCTGCGTTAATTGTCTTATTGCTCTAGCAAGGACTTCAAGAACTATGCTGAAGTGATATGGAAACAGTGGGAAGCCTTGTCCTGTCCCTGATTTCAGTGGGATTGATTTAAGTTTCTCTCCATTTAGTTTGATGTTGGCTCTAGATTTGATGTTTAGGTAAATGCCTTGTATCCCTGAAATCAGGACATTAAACATAAACAAATGTTAAATGTTATCAAATATTCTTTCAGCATCTAAGGAGATTATTATGTGTTGTTTTCTTTTTTTTTTTCTTTCAGGTTATCTGGTGGATTACATTGATGGATTTCCCTATATTGAATCACCCCTTCAAACCTGGGATGAAGCCTACTTAGTCATAGTTGATTCCTAGTGGATTCAGTTTGATAGTCTTTGGTTGAGTATTTTTAAATCAATGTTCATGAGGGAGATTTGTCTGAAATTCTCTTTCTTGGTTAGGTCTTTGAGAGGTTTAGGTATCAAGGTGACTGTGGCTTCATAGAATGTCTTTGGTAATGTTCCTTCTTTTTCTGTTTTGTGGAATTGATTGAAGAGTATTGGTGTTAGCTCTTCTTTAAAGGTCTGGTAGAATTCTGCACTGAAACCACTTGACCTAGGCTTTTTTGGTGGGGAGAAGATGGGAGACTTTTGATGGCAGCTTCTATTTCCTTAGGGGTTATAGGACTATTTTATTTATTTATCTGGTCTTGATTCAGCTTTGGTAAGTGGAATCCATAAAGAAAATTGTCCATTTCAGTTAGATTTTCTAATTTTGTGGTATATAGGCTTTTGAAATAAGACCTAATTATTGCTTGGATTTCCTCAGTGTCTGTTTTTATGTCAACCTTTTCATTTTTGATTTTGTTGATTTGGATAGTGTCTTTCTGTCTTTTAGTTTTTTGGGGGGTAAGGATTTGTCTGTTTATCTTGTTGATTTTCTCAGAGAATCAGCTCTTGCTTTCATTGATTCTTAGAACTGTTTATTTGTTTCAGTGTATTGATTTCAGCCCTTAGTTTGATTATTTCCAGCCATCTACTCCTCTTTGGTGTGTCTGCATTTATTTTCCTCCTAGGGCTTTCAGGTAAGCCATTAATTTGCTTGAATGAGATGTTTCAAATCACTTCTTGAAGGCACTTAAATATGAACTTTCTTCTCAGCACTGCTTTCATTGTGTCCCGTAAGTTTGGGTACATTGTGCCTTTATTTTCATTGAATCCTAGGAACACTTTAATTTCTTTCTTTACTTCTTCCTTGACCTAGCTGTCAATGAGTAGCGGGTTGTTCAGTTTCCATGTGTGTGTAGGCTTTTTGTTATTTCTGTAGTTGTTGAGATCTAGCTTTAGTCCATGGTGGTCAGATAAGATACAAGTTTTTATTTCAATCTTCTTGTATCTGTTCAGGCTTGCTTTGTTACAAACTATTATGGAGAAGGTTCCATGAGGTGTTGAGAAAAAGGTAAATTCTTTTGTGTTTGGGTGAAAAGTTCTGTGAATGTCTGTTAGATCCATTTGATTCATGACCTCTGGTAGAGTCATTACTTCTTTGTTTAATTTCTGTTTTGTTGACTTCTCCTTTTTGAGAGTGGAGTGTTGAAGTCTTCCACTATGTATGTGTGGGCATCTATGTGTGGTTTCAGTTTTATTAATGTTTCATTTACAAATGTGTCTGCCCTTGTATTTGGGGCATAAATGTTCAAAATTGTGATGTCTTCTTGGAGGAATTTTCCTTTGATGAGTATGAAGTGGCTTTCCCCATCTCTTTTGATGAATTTTGGTTGAAAGTCTATTTTATTAGATATTAGGATGGCGACTCCTTTATGGGTCTTGGGTCCATTTGCTTGGACAATTGTCTTCCACCCCTTTACTCTAAGGTAATGTTTATCTTTGTGACTTAGGTGAGTTTCTTGTATACAACAGATTGATGGGTCTTGTTTATAGATCTATTCTATTAGTCTATGTCTTTTTATTGGAGAGTTGAGTCCATAGATGTTGAGAGAGATTAATGACCAGTGGCTGTTAGATCCAGTGATTTTGCTCTTGGTTGCGATAGTGTGTTTGTGTGCTTGGCTATTTTTCATTTTGCTGTAGTGAGGTTATATTTTTCCTATGTTTTCCTGAATATAGTTAGCTTTCTTGGGTTGTATTTTTCCTCTGTAACGCTGGATATGTTGGTAGATATTGTTTGTTTGTTTATTTATTTTTGTTGTTGAAGATCTTGTTTACTCCATCTATGATGACTAAGAGTTTTCCTGAGTATAGTAGCCTGCTCTGATATCTCTGTTCTCTTAGGGTCTGCATGCTATCTGTCCAAGCTCTTCTGGCTTTCATAGTCTCTGTTGAGAAGTCAGGTGTGATTCTGATGGGTTCTTGGCCTTTTTTTCCTTGCAGCTTTAATATTTTTTTCTTTGTTCTGTATACTTATTGTTTTGATTCTTATATGGCAGGAGAGTTTTCTTTTCTGGTCTAATTTATTAGGTGTTCTCTAGGCCTCTTGTATACCTATAGGCCTCTCCTTTAAATTGGGGAAATTTTCTTCTATGATTTTGTTGAAAATATTTTCTGGGCCTTGGAGATGGGAATTTTCTTTTTCCTCTGTTCCTATTATTCTTACCTTTTGTCTTTCCATGATTTTTTTGTATATTTTGTGTCAGGATTTTTTTAGATTTACTATTTTCTTTGAAGGATACATTGATTTCTTTCATTGTATCTTCCAAACCTGAGATTCTTTCTTCTATCTCTTTTAGTCTGTTTGTTATGCTTACCTCTGTACTTCCTGTTTTCTTCCCTAAGTTCTTCCTCTCCATGGTTTCCTCCATTTGTGTTTTCTTTAACTTTTCCAACTCTATCTTCTGATCTTGAACCATTTTGTTGATTTCCTTCACCTATCTGACTGTATTTTCCCTCAGCTCTGTACTGTTGACTGGATGCCTCCAGGAAACCGGGAACTTTTCCCAGGAAGTTTTCGGGGGGGGGGGTAAATCAGCTGGGACACCTGAGGTCAGATCTGATGTTCCCTCTTTCCCTCACTGTGAGGTTTCTTCCCAACAGGGAAACTCAGTCTCTGGTGCCCTGGGGCCCACAGTTCTGTCTGGGACAGTGAGTTAAGCAAGTAGGTGGGTCTCTGGGCTGGTAGCTAAGTGCCTTCCAGAGCCCAGGACTTTTCCAGGGATTGTCTGAGTGACCTGATGTAGATCCCAACTGCTTCCTTCACTGTGGGGTTTTCTCTCAACTGAACATCCCAGTCTCTGGTGTTGTGGGGTCCACAGTTCATTCTGGGATGGTGATCAGAGAATGCAGGCGTGTGGCTCTGGTTACTGAGTGCCTGGTAGAACCTGGAAACTCTTCAGGGTTTAGCTGGGTGTCCTGAGAATGGACCCAATTGCTTCCCACACCGTGGGGTTTCCTCTCACCTGGGAAATACAATAGCTGGTGTTTTAGGGCCAATAGTTAGGTTTTTTGGTGGCTGTCCTGCTACTTAGACACAGTGTCCTCTCAGAGCCACTATCTTAAATTCCTATTACTTATTTTAAAAACTGAGTTAGTCTACAGAACACCTGTGAAACAGTAGCTTTGAATGTGTAATTTCTTTTCTTGATTATACTAAAATATGTGTCAAACTATTAAAATTTTTTTATATATTGTATGCATACCAAAACAACTTTGCATATGTATATCACACTTGGGGACACACTAATGAAATTATTTAATGGATTACTAACAGCTTTCTACAGTCTGGTTTTTGAACTTGATCAGCCTATGTGTTTCACTTCATGCCCTGTGTTCTAGCCATGGTCTTTATATGTTTCAAACTTCCCGTGACACCTGTTATGACACTTGTTATATATAGTCACATATTTTTACCTATTCACATTTCTATTTTTGTGAGTGAACTATTCTTATAAAGATCACTGTTGACTGGGATCTATAATATATATGCTTTTGTTATTCTGTAACGCTAGAGGATAGTGATAAGTTCTTGCCAAGCATGTATTCTGTCCTTAATTAAAAATAACAATTTTTTAAAATCAAAAGCTGTTTGTCTTCAAAACCAACCTAAGTCACTGTTTGTGCAGTGATATTTTATTCTTTTAAATTCCATTTTAATTTACATTTTATTTTATGTTTGTGTGTTTGTGGAGAGAGAGGGGGGAATAGATCTGTGGATGCCAAAATGTACATGTAGAGATCAAAAGGCAACTTTGGGGAACTGATTGTATCCTTCCATCATGACTTGTGGGAACTGAACTCAGGTTGTTGTTGATACATCTTGGTAGTCTTCTTTTATGTTCCACTTAATGTAAGGACTCACCTTGGTAAAGTTTGTAAGTTTACCAGACTAAGATATTGGTCTAGGATATGGAAGTTATAACTTGCATCTACATTAACACCAACGTTTTATTAATAGAGGATTATAAAAATACCCAGAGAAGAGAAAGGCTGAATTTATTTTTCTTATTTAACAGCTTGAACTGACTTCAGATGTTTTGGTTTTCTGTCAAGAGTAAAGCTCCAAGAAAAGAGTGAAAAAGATAAAGTTGCAAGTTCTATGAGCAGAATTTCAGACTCCTGGAGGTACCTGAGAGATCACCTTAACAGTTTGCCTTATTTTAGAGATAGACAATGAATGAGGCCAACAAGAAATGAAAATACCAACTGAAGCAAGAAATATTTATTTGTTTATTTATTTATTTATTTCCCAGCACACTCCTCATATACACAATTGTTTTGATTGCTTGTGTTGGGGGGGGATCAGCACTCAGCCTAGGATCACTCATAACCCCCACAGAAGTCTTCAGGGTGACCCTTGTCTACAGTTATATTCACATGGCTGCAATTCAGAGACTATGGATAAGTTTCCCATGAAAACTTATTGGGAGCAGAGTTTCTATTGACCATAGTTAAATGACTAACAGAGAGATTATGTAAATCTGTGTACAAAATAGGCTTTTGATAAATATTACTCTTTCTTCAAACTTGCCATATTACAATTCGAAACACTATTTCATATATGAGAAGTCAAGCTTGCAATGAGAAAGACTGAAGAGGAAGATTAAGCAATATTATAATTTAACTCTGCATAAATTAGTAGTTCTGGACCCTAGAACTACATAGTTCTTGGTTGTATTTCATGAAGTAGATACAGCCATGTAGTAAACACCACTCATTTATTTACTTATTTATACTCTTAATTTCTGTTCTTAATAAACTCCTGGAAACTTTCAGACATTGTGACTGATGATCCATCCTATTAGTGGATAATGCCATGATTGTTGTTTTCCACTCTTCATTTCTTTGCTCGTTAGAGATGAGAAAGGAAGTGAAACATAAATCTCTACACTTCCCTAATTATCAAGGGCCGTGATAAAAGTGTGATTAGGAGAGAGGCAGAAACTAATGGACAAGTTGAATTGTAGAGCTTAACTGTAGAATAACACTTAATCCACAGCTTGCCTTTCTCCCATGACCTCACTTAATTAAGAATTGGTTTGTATAGACATTTTTTAGACAAAGATAGTTGTCATAGAGGGTATTGTTCTACATTCTGTACAAAAGACCAATCTCATATTTAGATCATCTTCAGTTGCTAAATTATGAAAAACCAAATGGCAGAATATACCTACAGTGCCATCCCTACACGCAAGCCTACTGTCTGTTTTTAAAATGAAATTACGCTTGTGGGACTGAGAGAAAGCTGTCATGCTTAGGCTGTCCACATGTTATCTTGTGTGTGTGTGTGTGTGTGTGTGTGTGTGTGTGTGTGTGTGTGATTTGAAATTTTTAAAATAATTTTTTTTATCAATTACACTTTATTGACTTTGTATCTCCCCCATGAACACCTCTCTACTCCCCTCCCAGTCCCACCTTCCTCCCCATTCTCTATGCATGCCCTTCCCCAAGTCCACTGATAGGTGAGGTCTTTCTCTGCTTTCTTCTGATCCTAGTCAATTAGATCTCATCAAGACTGGCTGCATTGTCTTCCTCTGTGGCCTGGTATTGGGCTCCCTGCTCAGGGGGAGGTGATCAAAGAGCAGGCCAATCAGTTCATGTCAGAGACAGTGCCTGTTCCATTACTATGGAACCCACTTGGACACTGAACTGGCATGGGCTATATCTGTGCAGGGGCTCTAGGTTATCTCCATCAATGGTCCTTGGTTGGAATATCAGTCTCACAAAAGACCCCTGTGCCCAGATTTTTTTTTTCTCTCCTTGTGGAGTTCCTGTCCTATCCAGGTCTTATTATTTCGCACATGTTTTCTTTTTAGACGAGTGGCTGAACAATGTCATTTTCCCTTTTAAAGACAAAAGAGGCCAGAGTAGGTGTTTTCAAAGTATCCTCTCAGTTAACCTCTTCAAACAAAATCTAGAAGCTAGTGTTGATTTATATGAGTGGCTCCTTCAGCTCATGGGGGCATTTCCTCGCATCATTGGCATCTTACTAAAGAAAAATTTGTCTTTTCTGATAACATCCCATTTGGACTTTGTTTGCCAACTCATGCCTAGATGGTCAAGTTTATTTTCTTAAGCCACTGTATTATTTCTCACATCTCATGCTGAAAAAGGAAGGCAAGTAGTATATGAACACTGGAAAACATTAAAAAAAGACATTTAGAACAGCGTCATTTAGAAGTCAGGCTATAGTAGAAAAAAATTAAATAGGAAAATTAAGGGAGAATTTTGATATTCTAGCTAAAATATCAAAACCTCTTTCCTCTACAAAGAAACAATGCTACTAGTCACTAACTGTGTAAAGTATTTGGGTACTATCAGTAATGCCTTGGTTGCCAGTGGTAGGCCTAAACCCTTCCTAATGCTGCAATCCTTTAATACAGTTCTGCACATTGTGGTGACACAAACCATAAAATTATTTATTGCTACTTCATAACTGTAATTGTGTTACTGTTATGAATCATAACGTAAATATCTGTATTTTTCCAATGATCTTAGGTGACCCTGAGAAAAGGTTTTTCACACACACACACACACACACCCCTCCACGAATCAGTCATGACCCACAGGTTGCAAACCACTGGCTTAAGACATTGAAACAAGAAAGGAGAAAATGAGAAAAAAGGTAAAACAAAAGAAGACAATTAATCCAGTTGATAACAATGCAAGCTAGAAAACGAAGGTCACAGAGAAATATAGAGTAGCCAGTAACATTTGTTGCTGGTACCGTTCTATGGTAGATAGCAGGCCTGTAAATATGCCTGAGTTAAGGTTTTAGTGTGGGAAAGGGAATAAAGCAATATTGTAGACAGTCTAGCGGTAAAATCTTGACCCATGAAATTGCCATATACCACATATTTCTTTCACTCCTATAAGTGAAATTATAATTAGAGGAATGTTAGCTACAGAGTAATTTGATAGCTAGAAAATCGGTTTAAATTAATTTGTGCATTGTGTGGTTAAGCGAAACTCAGCACCAATATTTTTGTATTTATAAGGACAAGATTTTTTTAAAAAAATTGAGAACTACTGTATTGTGCAAACTCATTACTTAGAAAGAAGATAAAATAATAGAAATGTCATATTGCAGTATAAATCCTTTACCCAAAGTAGCTGCTAGAAGTTATTTTAAAGAGTTTGCCAATTAGCTTACTTCCTATGATTCATATTAAGATACATTAATTTCTTCTGAGGCTTTTAAGGAAAAGAAAACACAACTTTCGTCTGGCCATCAGTGGTGGTACAAAATGTGCCACTATCCCACTTACGCTGTTTCAAGTAACAGATTCTTGTCTCTTTGAGTTAGAATGAAATCCCAGCATGAACTTGTGTGGTTATGAAGGCTTAATTGCTCTTTAGCATCAGAAGTTGAGTAACTCAGACGAATAGAATTAGTAGTCTTCTAAATGCATGATTATATTATCTGCCAAAGTTATGCTATATCCCTCACAAAGATCTTTATTAAATTTTTTAAAAATTGTTTTGCATGTGTTTCGTTAAAAGTTGATTCGGTATGTATTTCTGTGTGTGTTGTGCATGCTTATGTAGCTCAGTGTTTGCATATTTGTAGGCATGCATGCAAATCTGTTTGTTTGTGTAGTCCTAATGTTAATGTCAAGAGCCTCTATCAAAATCACTTTCTACCTTATTTATTGAGGCAAGTTCTCTCAGTCAAACCTAGAGCACAGAAGTATGGTTAGTCTAGCTAGCCACCTTGCTCAGAAATCTATCTCCACATTCTGAGCACTAGAATTACATGTGGGCTACTATGCTTACATGGCATTTGCCTGGGGTTTAGGGATTTTAATTCTTTTCATCTTGCTTGTATGGCAAGTGCTTTACCAGCTTAATCATGTCCCCAGCTACATAAATTGTTAAACAACATGTTAAGGACAAGAGAGTTTATTTTTTTCTATAATAATTTATTATCAAATTCTTGAAAGTTATTCCTTTTTTAAAACTATAAATAAGTTTAGCACAGTAATAGGTTAAGGACATAATCAAAGGATCAAATAACAATGAAAGGTTTATAGTAAAAAAGAAGAAAAGCAATTCTTCCCTGCCCATACCTCATTACCCTCAATCTTGTTTCTTAACTGTAATCTTTTTCCAAACATTTAAATTTTCTCATTTGTTCTTCATGTCTCCAAGTAATAGGATAATGTAATAAATTCTTAATTACCATGAGATATTTTCTATTAAAATACTATTGTGCTAGTCACACACTTCTGACCAGTGTTCCTCTCAAAATAGTTCATATCTCTACTCAGCTCCACAATTACTTGCTTCTGCAATGTTAACTATATGTAGTTCAAATTCTGTCTCTAATTCCACGTCTCTTGACATCACTTTGTAAAATAAAGACATTACTAAGACCCACCCTCTTTCTGTTCCCATTGCTCCTTAGTTCCTACCTCTTAATCTCTTTAAGCCATACTTTTACTTTTTCATTATTAAGGTTAGTAATATTTTGCATCATGTTAGGTACTCATCTTTAAGTGACATGTATTTGCTTCAGTGATTATAACTACCATGTTCATGCTATAGCCAAATTGCATGCTGGAATTATTAAAGAGTTGCCCCTCTTATCAATCAATGAAGAATATGCCAGGGATCAAATTCAAGTAAACTGCACCTTTTTATACTCCAATGGACTCGATCATATCTTCAACCTATTTTAAACATTTAATTATAGCATTAGTGTTAAACTTTTCTATTTCTTTTTTCTAGATGTCACTGACATACTGATGCCAGTATGGTTGGTACAATCACACTGACTCAAAAAAAAAATTCAGCAGTTCTTTAGAACTTAGACCAACAAAAGATGGTTCTGAGGGATGGGTAAATTATCATCGTTTGTCATTTCTTAGAATTGCTGGTAATTGGTGGTGATAAAAGCCAGCTAAGTTTTTATTTCATATTTTTAAATTATTTTATTTAAAATTGTATCCTCTTATTCCTTACAACTGTGGCAGGTGGCTCCCACTGCCCTGGTTTACAGCACATTAATGTTGGTGAGCACTCTCCTGGAGACCCCTCTTATTTTTCCAAGATCTACTGCTATGTAATGACTGATCAAAGACTTTTTGCTATTACAATTTTTGTTTACTTTTTCTTTGATCCCACTTCATTTGTCTCTGCTTATTCTTCCATTTTTCTATAATAGTTCTTAAGTGAGTTTTTAGAGATAAGGCCTGCACAGTCTTTCCTTATCTGAAAAATGTCACCATTCTAATACGCTACTTAGTTGATGCATTTTTCTTTGTTTAAAATTGTAGATGAAATTCTTCTCAGAAAATTGTAGGTACTGTTCTATTTTCTTCTAGAATCCAATTTTAATAAATTTTATGCCATTCACATTCTTACTCATTAAGGCCTAATTGTTTTTACTAGGAATTTTTAAAATTTTCTCTTTTGTACTTGATGTTTTGGAATTTTCTCATTGTGCTTCTTAATAAGGTTCTTTAAAAACTTGTTATGACAAATAGCTTTAGCTTTTAATTTATACTATTTCCGTTTTATGTATAGAGAAATAATCTTTCTCTATTGCCATAACTTTCAGTCTAACTTTATATATTTTTCTTATTTTCCATTTCCATTTTGTGTACACATGAAAGCCAGACGTTTCCTGTTACATCCATTCCATTCCATTTGAATTTTTATTTGTTTTAAAAATTCACATTTTTGAATGAAGGGAGTCTTATGAAAGAAGTAGGAAATAGTAAAATCTGGAGAAGACAGGAGGTCCACAAGGAGAGCAACAGAACCCAAAAATTTGAACACAGGAGTCTTTCCTGATACTCATACTCCAACCAAACACCACACATGGAGATAACCTAGAACCCCTGCACAGATGTAGCCCATGGCAATTCAATTTCCAACTGGGTTCCATAGTAATGGGAACTGAGACTGTTTCTGACATGAACTGATTGGCCTTCTCTTTGATCACCTCCCCCTGAGGGGGAAGCAGCCTTACCAGGCCAGAGAGGAAGACAATGCAGCCACTCCTGATGAGACATAACAGACTAGGATCAGAAGGAAAAAAAGAAGATCTCCCCTACCAGTGGACTTGGGGAGGTGAATGCGTGGAGAAGGGGAAGGAAAGGATGGATTGGGAGGGGAGGAGGGAGGAAGCTAGAGGGGAGATACAAAGTAAATAAACTGTAATTAAAAATAAAAAAGACATGAAAAAAAAATCACATTTTTATGTTTGAGTAGTCTCTTGTCTTCTAGGTGCTTTTTCTTCATAGTATGTTGATGTTATTTGGATATGGTGTGTGTGTGTGTGTGTGAGAGAGAGAGAGAGAGTGTGTATGTATGTGTGTTTATCCGTGTGCACGTGTGTGTATGTGTGTGTGTGTGTGCACATGCGTGTGTGTGTGTGTGTGCACATGCGTGTATGTGTGTTTGACTGCGTTATCTTAAGTTATTTTCACTTTCACATAGTCTCATAAACAAAGACCATCTTTATTAACTTAACTTCCTTCAAAAGAGACCTTCCTTGAGTATTTTATGGCCAGTGTTTATTCTTTCTTTAAAGAAAAATAATTATTTGAGAGGATTGTTTTAGCAATACTGAGATTCTTGTTATTCCATATGAAGTTGAAAATTTTTCTTTCAAAGTCCCTGTTCTCAAGCTGTACTATAGAGCAACAGTAATAAAAACTGCATGATAGTGGCATAGAAACAGGCTGGTGGGTCAATGGAATCAAATAGAAAACCCAGAAATATACCCTCACACACACCTGGACACCTGATTTTTGACAAAGATGCCAAAACCATACAATGGAAAAAAGCATCTTCAACAAATAGTGCTGGTCTATCTGGTTATCTACATGTAGAAAAATGCAGATAGATCCATACTTATCACCCTGCACAACACTAAAGTCCAAGTGGATCAAAGATCTCAACATAAAACCAGACACACTAAACCTGTTAGAAAAAAAGTAGGGAAGAGCCTTGAACTCATTGGCACAGAAGACAACTTCCTGAACAGCACAGGCTCTAAGATCAACAATCAATAAATGAGATATCATGAAATTGAAAATCTTCTGTAGAGCAAAGGACACCGTCATCAAAATAAAACAGCAGCCTACAAATTGGGAAAGGATCTTCACCAACAGAGGGCTAATATCCAGAGTATATAAAGAACTTAAGTTAAAGACCAACAAACCAAGTAATCCAATTAAAAAATGAGGTACAGAGCTAAACAGAGAATTCTCAATACAGGAATATCAAATGGCAGAGAAACACTTAAAAGAAATGCTCAACATCCTTAATCATCAGGGAAATGCAAATCAAAACAACCCTGAGATTTCACCTTACACCCATCAGAATGGCTAAGATCAAAAACTCAAGTGACAACAGATGCTGGAGAGGATGTGGAGGAAGGGAACTCTCCTCCATTGCGGGGTGGGAATGTAAACTTGTACAACCGCTTTGGAAATCAATCTAGCACTTTCTCAGACTAGAAATAGTGATACCTCAAGATCCAGCTATACCACTCCTAGGTGTATATCCAAAATATGTTCAAGTATACAACAAGGACATCTTCTCAATCATGTTTGTAGCAGCTTTATTCGTAATAGCCACAATCTGGAAACAACACAGGTCTCTAAATTGAGGAATGTATACAGAAATCGTGGCACATTTATACAATGTAATGCTACTCAGGAATTTAAGACAAGGAAATCATGAAATTTGCAAGCAAGTGGTGGAAACTAGAAAAGATCATCCTGAGAGAGGTATCCCAGAAGCAGAAAGACACACATGGTACATACTCACTTATAAGTGGAGATTAGACATATAAGATAAGCCCTACTCTTAGATTGTGGTTTTTATTCCTAAATATAGCCTTTCTCATATTCCAAATGTATGTATGGCATGTTTTTCAAGGTTTTTTTATACTGAAGGGTCAACATTTTAATATATCTTCAGCACTATATATATTCTGATATGTGTATCACCTCTCTAGTCTCTTAGCCAATGTTTTGTGTGAGGGCTCCTGGAGTTCTGTCCTGAACATGAAGACCTAAAAATTAGGTGCCCAAGGGCACTACTATAGAGTTTTAAACAGCTGCCCCAATAAATTTCAATAGCAACAGAAATGACTAATTCTGATTGTTCTTTGTTTCATGCAGTAAGACTTCTTTCTACTGGGGCTCTATTCCCTTTGTCTAAAGTTTGAATTTTTTTCCACAGGCAGAAAGCTAGAAATAGTGAAACAAAAACTGTGAATTTCGCTGCTCTTGAGTATTTCAAACGTTCAGGTCCATTATCATATTTTTGGAAGACTGTTGTTTCATATATTTTGAGTGGTTCAAAGGCCCCTTTAAGAGGAACTGACCTGTACTCACAGGAATCAGCCATAGATATTTACAAAATTAGGACATTTAGACTTGAGCAAACCATAAAACAGATTTCTCAATGTATTCTCTGAGGACCTTGGAACTTTTATGAAGGATCCAATGTTACTCAATGTAGTTCTAGCTGCTGCACCAATTCCCTATGCCTTTTACCCTAGGCCCAAGAAAATACAAATTGAGAATTTCACCAAATACTTTACATAAAAGTAAATGTACATTTTGGGACATTGTATAGACATTATGAATGAACTGTCAACTAGGCACTTACAATGTACCCGTAGACCTGCAGCCAGCTCTAAGAAACTCCTTGATATTCTTGCTTGAATGATAGTCTCAGGAAATGAACTTGCCAAAGTATGTCAACCTGGAAGATACTCAGTATATCACAGAGATACTTTCAAATCTATGTTTACATGCATTACAGCTGCATTGGTCAAAAGATCCAGGAAATGTTAATCAAGTAGATATCCAGCAATAGATGCATTCATCATTAAAGAAAATGTGCTAAATATATACAGTGGGATTGCACACAGTCTTAAAGAAAAATGAAATCCTGATGTTTGCAGAAACAGTGATACAACTGGAAGTAATTATGTTAAACAAAGTAAGTCAGTCTTTAAAAAGGCAAAAAAAGTGCTTTCTCTCAGATGAGGAATTTAGATCTAAAACAAAGTATTTGTATAAATATTTGTGTATGTTTGTATGTTTCTGTGTTGGTAGGTCACAACAGTAGAAATGGGATCATGAGAGAAGAGAAAGAGATCTTAAGGGAATTAGGGTGTAGAGAAGGTAATGGAATACATGTGATAATAATAAAAAAAGCGGGTACTGAGGAAAGAAAGTAAGAGACCTAACTGGAGAGGGGAGGAGGAACAGAAGGAGAGTGGTTTAAGGAGAATGAATGTGAACAAGGACTAATGACAAGAAAATGACATGATGAAGGCCTTTTGAATGCTCACCTAAACATTATTTTTTTAAATGGAGAAAATATTCATGAGAATATTCTAACTAGGACATTTTCTGCATTAAAAACTTGTCATAGATTTATCTTCCTTGTGCACTTTCTATATTTTTGAATGCTTTCCATCTAATAATTCTGAATCTGATAACATTCCAATAATATGTAAGGGCATCATTTCAAGCCTTAATTAATTAAATTAAACACATATTTCTAGATTCCAAGTTTATAGTTTTAGGCATCTGAAACTTCAGCGTGCCCTGACACTCATCTATAGGCAAAGGTGATACAAGGAAGTCCCCTCTCTTAAAAGAGTGATATATAACTCCTCTGGGGCAACTCAATCTTTATTACATTTTTCTAAAAGACAAAATTTTCTGAGTCCCATTATGGTCTAGTGAGTAAGACATTTGTTTTTTTGCATTTTATCAGTATATAGATGTTTTCCACATTGGTAAGAAGTTGCTTGCTTTCATGTACAGACTAGAATGATGGGATAAACATCAACTCTATCTTTACTAATCTTCTTAGGTCTCACAAGTCAGAATATACCAACATTGCAATTTGTTCACAATACAATACAATCTATACATGAGACACCTCTATAAATTGCCAAGGTAACTCTATTGTAACAGATATAGTAATTCTGTTTTTACTATCTTCAAGTATCTGTGATAATTTCTTTCCAAATAAAGAGCTGATATTTTGTCTGAATCACATTGCTAAGTAGACAACACTGAAGTTTTTGCTGATTTCTTAACACCATAGCCATTGAATGGAGCTATTGCACCTATAAACTGAAGGTTATGTTGAATCATCACAATTTGAATTTTTGAGGCTGAAAAATAGTTCATATTCACCTCTTCAGATGGGTCAAATGCACACTTGACTGTAAGAGTTCTCAGATTAACTTGGATTTTGAACTGGACCAGCAAAGTATCAAAAGTATCCAAAGTATCCAAAGTACTCCCAAAGAAATGCAATCCCTCTGAAAACTGTCAAGATTAATTATCTGTCCATAAATAATGCCTTGTATGGAAGAATTGCAGGGCTTTTCAAGAACGCAGTTTTCTTGTTATCTTGCTCAATCTAAATGCAGTGTATCTGGGATCTGTTTGGATGAAAGTCTCAGATAGAAGCTATTTCTAATGCTCTATAATTGAATCTGATATTTAAAACACTGAAAAAGAGTGCAACCTGTGACAAACTATTTAAAGTAATTACTTAAAAGTATCTATCCCCTGAGGGGGGAGCAGCCCTACCAGGCCACAGAAGAGGACAATGCAGCCACTTTTGATGAGAACTGATAGACTAAGATCAGAAAGGAGAGGAGAACCTCCCCTATCAGTGGACTTGGGGAGGGGTATGCATGCAGAAACAGGAGGGAGGGTGGGATTGGGAGGGGAGGACGAAGGGGCTTATGGGGGGATACAAAATGAATAAAGTGTAATTAATAAAAAATAAAAAAAAAGTTTAAAAAAATGTCTATTTAGCCATGGGATACAGAACAGAGAAACAAAAGAATCAAGAAAGCAGGAATCCATGCTGATTTGGAGGGCCATTGGAAAGTAATCATTGAACAAGACCTCTTGTCATAGTGTCCCAAAGGTATTCTAGGCAGTTGTTTTTCAATGCATGGATTAACAAGTCCTACTGTTTTCGACATTGTAGCCTACTCATTGAGATTCCTACAATTTAGAAGACAAAAATAACTGCAGGAAATTTGAAAAACACTGAGAGTTTGGAAAACATACGTATAGTTTCCTGTCTTAACCCTCCCTAGAAAATAATTACCATGAATATTTTTGTGTGTTTTCTACTTTTTGAATGCATTTAGAAGCATTACTGTTTTTGTTGTTGATTTTGTTTTTGTTTTAAGTAAAAGCTTTTGTAAATGGCAAAACAATTCCCAGCTTCTCATAAACCTGAACTAAAAAGTAAATTTAACATCCTCATTGTCACACCCAGCTGTTACTGAGTCCTGTGAATAATGACACCAATTGCCCTTGTTGCTGGTTTGTTTTTCATGTGATTTCAAATTTAACTAGATAATGCGTTTATTTCTTGTTGTTGTATATATTTACTTTTCTATAGTATTTGAGGACCTTATGCATGCTGGGCAAGTAAGTTTTCTACCACTAAGCTATAGCCACAGTCTTTGTGTTTTAAATTGCTTCTATTGACTCTTTTCCATTTAACATAATTTGGTGGTTGACAGCAGAGATTCTGAAGCAGAATGAATGGGTTGGAATTCTGTGTCTGTTACTTCGTGTTTTAGTTTAGTTTAGTTTTGTTTGTTTTTTTTTTTGTTTTTGTTTTTGTTTTGTTTTTTCAAGTACCTTACTCTCTCTGGGCTTCAGTTTTGTTATAGTAAAACTGAGGATAACAATACTACTTACTTGGTGTCATCTAAGAGATTATATGAGTTAATGTGACAGATATTTAGAATAGTTTTAATATTTATTATCTTATTTTATATTGATCAATTTAAAGAATTAAATCAATTTTTAAATTCAATCTGAATTTTTAAATATAATCTGAAATGTGAGTCATAAAAGATGTTGAAATCATCTTTTATTTTTTAACTTTTTATTAATTACACTTTATTCATTTTGTATCCCCCCATAAGCCCCTCCCTCCTCCCCTCCCAATCCCACCCTCCCTCCCCTTTCTGCATATATGCCACTCCCCAAGTCCACTGATAGGGGAGGTTCTCCTCTCCTTTCTGGTCTTAGTCTATCAGTTCTCATCAAAAGTGGCTGCATTGTCCTCTACTGTGGTCTGGTAAGGCTGCTCCCCAGTCAGGGGGAGGTAAATTATTTTCATCCTTCTGTTTTTTTCCCACTTCCCAACTTGTGTAAATATGCTCTTCCTTTCATGAGGTTATGTTGGATAATTTTTGGCTTTCATCTTCAAACTATAAGCTTTTTGTATTTTGGTTTCTTTTGTTAGGTTCTTGGAGCCGGTAAGCCAGGGGATTCATAGAAGTGAAGAATCTGGCCCTAACTCATTTGCTGAAACACAATCTGCATTGTAAGAAGGTCCTTAGGTGATTTCTATGTCCTTAGATGTTTTTTAAATTAATTTATTTTTTATTAATTACAGTTTATTTACTTTGTATCCCAGATGTAGCCCCCTCCCACGTTCCCTCCCAACCTCACTCTTCCTCCCTCATCTCCTTCCATGACCATCTCCAAGTCTACTGACAGGGGAGGTTTTCCTCTCCTTCCCTCTGACCCTAGCCTATCAGGTCTCATTAGGACTGGCTGCATTGTTTACCTCTGTGGCCTGGTGTGGCTGCTCCCACTTCAGGGGGAGATGATCAAAGAGCCAACTACTGAGTTCATGTCAGAGATAGTCCCTGTTCCCCTTTCTAGGGTAACCTCTTGGAGACTGAAATGCCATGGGCTATATTGTGCAGGGGGTCTAGGTTATCTCCATGAATAGTCCTTGGTTGGAGTATCAGTCTCAGAAAAGACTCTGGGGCCCAGAGTTTTGGTTCTGTTGCTCTCCTTGTGGAGTCCCTTTCCCCTCTAGGTCTTTCTATCTCCCCTCTCTTTCATAAGATTCTCTGAGCTTTGCTCAAAGTTTGGCTATGAGTCTCAGCATCTGCTTTGATGCCATGCTAGGTAGTATTTCAGAAGCCCTCTGTGGTAGCCTCCTGTCCTATTCCCTGTTTTCTCCCTCTTCCAATGTCCCACCCATTTGCCTTTCTGAATCAGTGTTGATCATCTTACCCAGGGTCCTTTTTCTTGCTTACCTTCTTTAGGTTCACAGATTTTAGTATGTTTATCCTATATTGTATGTCTAATTTCCACTTGTGAGTATGTCTTTCTGCTTCTGGGATACCTCACTCTGGATGATCTTTTCTAGTTCGATCCATTTGCCTGCAAATTTCATGATTTTCTTGTTTTTAATTGCTGAGTAGCATTCCATTGTGGACACAGAAATTGTGATATATTCATGCAATATTCTTAGAGGAGAGCTTCTTCAGTGAACAGCCCAAACAGAACCGGGAAAATCCATGAAGCCACACAACCCTACACAAAGATCTGTAGGTGAGATAGGATAGCTCAGAGGTGGACAGGAGTGATGGCTCTCCCCAGGGAATGGTCATCCCGAACAACGTAAATATATGGAATCAAGAGGTTATATCTAGGAATATATAGGTAATGTACCAATACATATATGCATGCAAGAACAATTAACGGGGAAAGGCCGTGAATTTGATAATTATCTGGAATTGTTTTATGGGGAAAATTACAAGGAAGAAAAGGAAGAGAGAATGGTATTCAAATTATAATCGTAAGGGAAATAGGAATGCTTCTGAGCAGAGATTCTCAAAATGTGACTTGATGTGCCAGGAGGAATAGAAAACTGTTATGCTCTTGAAGCCTGCCTCAAACTCTCCTTTGATGAACAACTAAAACCCACCCACCCAACTTGCCCAGAGCCTCTCTTCCAGGGTGTTTCTAGTCTTTAAAATGCAGATACAGTTTTCAGGGTTAATCCTGGTAACAAAGCGAAGCTGCCAAACACTTTCCACTGTCAGTGGGAGGGAGGGTTGTGGTTAGAAAGAGGAGTGCTGTTAGCTGAAAATTTCCGATTCCAGAACTTTGCATTGAAAATAGCCAGCTGGTGCTCCCTCCACATGCACACATATGTAGCAGATGTGCAGCTTGGTCTTAATGTGGGTTCCCTAGCAAGTGGAATGGGGGTTGTCTCTGACATGAACTCTGTTGCCTGCTTTTGGGTCACTTTCCCTTAACTAGGCTGCCTTGTCTGGCCTCAGTGGAAGAGAAGGCACTTAGTCCTGATGTGCCAGGATGGATTTGTACTGGGAGATGGGGTGGGGTGGGGGCTCTACTTGACTGAGGAGAACAGGAAGAGGGAAGGACTAAGAGGGTGGGAAGGTAGGACTAGGAAGAAAGGAAGAATGGGACTGTGATCAGGATTTAAAATGAATAAATTTAACAAAATTTTAAAAATAGCCAGGCAGTGGTGGTGCATGCTTTAATCCTATCACTCTTCTGTGGCAGAAGCTGGAAGATCTCTGTGACTGAGTTCAAGGCCACCCTGGTCTACAGAGCTAGTACTAGGACAATCAGGGCTGCTGCACAAAGAAACCCTGTCTTAAAGAAAATACATGACCCACTTCTACTGTTGTGCTTATTTCTCTGGAGTTCTTTTGGAAGAAACTGTCCTTACTACCCTAGATTTAGATTCTGTTTTCTTCTTCACTATTTTCCTCATTAACCAAATTCCATCTTTTTTCTAATGTTAAGGAGGACCTCAAGCTTTCTGAGCTGCTGAATATCTTTCCTATTTTGTGGCTCGGTTATGGTTTATTTTTGAAAATGTGTTTTCTATAATTTCAGTGAGACTAGGGAAAGAAAAGGAAGTTAAACCCATGTACTTGGTCTTCCATCTTTTACCAGAACACCTTCTCATACTAAGTATGAGAACTCTGTGATCAGAAGCATTTTCCAAACAGTCACCACCACACCTCAACCCTCTTAAGCAAGTACTCAGGTCGGTAACCAATAATGCACTGACGTAGTTTATTCGAGAGACTTGCCAATAGGGACTTCAGTCTGCTTTTTTAAAGCTTTTTCTTTTCAGTGTAGTATGTTAAATTTGCTGATCTATTCATAGAATGGCAACTGCAGCCTTTCCCTGGGTATGCTTTCTCAGAAGGTTGGTCTGTTAAGATTCCAGGTCCTGCTGTGATATACTCTAGAATAACATACTGACAGAGAGATGCATTTGATAAACAACTGCTAGATGACGCAAGACTGAAGGCCTGGATTCTGCCTGCATGACATTCATTTATACCACAACACTTAGTCTTTGTTAATTCATTAGACACTGAACCAATGAGTTCTTTAATTCTGAGGACAGTGTCTGGGTCATATGAGTCTAGAAGCAGATGGGCAGGTGTGGCATTGCTGTAATGATCAATAGTAAATATTAGCACACAGATATTTCTTTAATAGCCAAAATACTGACTCCTGTCTGCCAGAGCCATCTGTTCATGATTTTTAGCTGCACTTATGGAGGGCATATTAGAATAATAAAATGAAGAAAGTAGTAATGCATTTTTTAGTTTCTAAAACAGCTAAAGTATAGTGTCTCAAATAATATGGAGCTGAACACTACAATGGAACCCTTTATCAATTTAAATACCTCCCATTAGATAAGGGAGAATATTGGTGATGGTAATGTGCACGAATAGACACTGTGTCAATCAATATTTTTGTTCCCTGGACACTGGTAGGTTGTGGGCTGTAGAGATTCATTGGGTTGTCTATAGGATTACAATAAAGTCAGCTGTATGTGGTGGTGCACCCCTGTAATCCCAGCACTTGGGGAGGTAGAGTCAGACAAATCTCTGTGATTTCTATGCCAGCTTGGGCCACAAAGTGAGTACAGAACAGCCAAGGCTACATAGAGAAACCTTGTCTAAAAAAAAAAAAAATTAGAGAACAGTAAAGACCAGGTAAAGACCAGGCAGTATTTTCTGTCGAGTTTTCCTTTGAGAATCACATCCTGACATAATGTCTAGAGCAAAATCTCTTTGCTAGTTCTCTAAGCCTATGCAGCAAATGCCAATAATCTGAAGGAATTCTGCTGTCTGTTGGATAGTGTTGCCTTTGCTCAAAACATGTGTTGGCCACCTGTGTCCTGCATTTATCCCCTGTTGCTACTTAACCATCCATACAAAGAATGTTCTCTTAAAGGCCTTCCCCCTTCAACTTTCCCCTAGTTTCACGACTTGGTTAACTTTTAACCTTTTTTCCTCCACAGGGGTTTTTGCCTCACACTCTCCCTCAATTGGGAGTAAAGGAGGGACTATTGACAAAATGTTTTAAATGGCTAAAGTGAAAACAACAACAAAAAAGAATATATGGTAAAATTAGACTTCCTAAGCAGGGGTGACATAATTGGGACAGAGAACACTCCATTTTCTAAGAATTCTTTTGCTGGAGCTATAATATTTGGTCTTTGTTTCATATCCTGGAATTTCTTGTAGGAAATTTCGTAAAGATCCACACCTAGTGGAAACTTTGCTAAGGAGAGAGCCCTAGAAGAAAAAAAATCAGAGTCCTGTGAAAACAAAGGGAATTAAAGCAATATAGAGACAAGAAAGAGAAGTACTACCAAAGTAATGTGTG
Organism: Psammomys obesus; assembly: GCF_907164565.1. NCBI lineage: Eukaryota > Metazoa > Chordata > Mammalia > Rodentia > Muridae > Psammomys > Psammomys obesus. The sequence continues at coordinate 11,600,871 of NW_026589137.1, read as the reverse complement.
ATAGAGGCAATGAAAGGCTGATTTTCTGTGGAGCTACCAGGAGCAATCTTGAAAACTATATTCATTAATGTCCTGCCATACTAGCTCTAAAGAAGTTTATCAAAAGCAGCCTTAGACTGGAAAAGCAGATTGAGTAACTTTATAAAACGTCTTAACAACATCTTCAACAAATGGTGCTGGTCCAACTGGGTGTCTACATGCAGAAAAACGAAAATAAATCCATATTTATCACCCTGCACAAAACTAAAGTCCAAGTGGATCTAAGACCTCAATATATAACCAGATATTCTAAATCGGTTAGAAGAAAAAGTGGGGAAGACCCAAGAACTCATTGGCCCAGGAAACAACTTCCTGAACAGAACACCAACAGCACAGGCTCTAAGAACAACAATCAATAAATGGGACCTCATGGAACTGAAAAGCTTATGTAAAACAAAAGACACTGTTGTCACAACAAAACGACAGCCTACAGACTGTGAAAGGATCTTCACCAACCCAACATCTGACAGAGGGCTGATATCTGGAATATATAAGGAACTAAAGAAGTTAAAAGGCAATAATTCAAGCAACCCAATTAAAAATGAGTTATGGAGCTAAACAGAGAATTTTCTGTAGAAGAATATAGAATGGCAGAGAAACACATAAGGAGATGTTCAACATCCCTAGCTATCAGAGAGATGCAAATCAAAATGACCCTGAGATTTTACCTTACACCCATCAGAATGGCTAAGATCAAAAACTCAAGAGACAACGCATGCTGGGGAGGCTGTGGAGAAAGGGGAACCCTTCTCCATTGCTGGTGGGAATCTAAACTGGTACAACCACTATGGAAATCAATCTGGCGCTTTCTCAGACAATTAGGAATAGTGCTACCTCAAGATCCAGCTATACCACTCCTAGGCATATATCCAAAAGATGTTCAAGTACACAACAAGGACATTTGCTCAACCATGTTTGTAGCAGCTTTATTCATAACAGCCAGAACCTGGAAACAACCCAGATGTCCATCAATGGAGGAATGGATACAGAAATTGTGGTACTTTTACATAATGGAATACTACTCAGCAATTAAAAACAATGAAATTATGAATTTTGCAGGCAAATGGTGGGATCTAGAAAAAAATCATACTGAGTGAGATATCCCAGGAGCAGAAAGACACTCATGGTGTATACTCACTTATAAGTGGGTACTAGACCTGTAAGATAGGATAAACATACTAAAATCTGTACACCTAAAGAAGATAAACAAGAAAGAGGACCAGGGGTAAGATGATCAATCCTCATCTAGAAAGACAAAGGGGATGGACCTTGGAAGAAGGAGAAAACAAGTAACAGGACAGGAGCCTACCACAGAAGGCATCTGAAAGACTCTACCTAGCAGTGTATCAAAGCAGATGCTGAGACCCATAACCAAACCTTCAGCAGAGGGTAGGAAATCAGATGAAGGAAGGAGGAATTAGTATAACCTAGAAGGGACAGGGAGCCCCACAAGTTCCAAATATATCTGGGCACAGGGGTCTTCTCTGGGACTGTTTATCCAACTAAGGACCATGCACGGATATAACCTAGAACCCCTGCACAGACATAGCCCATGGTAACTCAGTATCCAAGTGGGTTCCCTAGTAAGGGGGACAGGAATTGTTTCTGGCACGAACTCAATGTCTGGCTCATTGAGCTTCCCCTCTCCTCCGAGGGAGGAGCAGCCTTGCTAGGCCACCAATAAGGACATTGCAACCATCCTGAAGATACCTGATAAGCTAGGGCCAGTCAGAAGGAGAGGAGGACACCCCCTCTCAATGGTTTTGGAAGGGGGCAGGAAGGATATGAGGGAGGGAGGGGAGGATTGGGAGGGAAAGAGGGAGATAGCTACAGCTGGGATACAAGTGAATGTATAAAATTATTTAAAAATAAAAAACATTAAAAAAATCTTAAGTGAGAAACTATTTGTATAGCTTTCTAGAAGGGCTACAAATTCAGTGTGACAGGGTTTTTTTTTTTTTAAGACCACAGAAGATCCTATTAAATTAAAGCAGAATCATAGAAACTAGAAAAAAATGAAATTTTATAATGTGGGGTATTTATTAGATCCATCTCTCTATGAACTTGGTCAGAGTAGTAAGCCTTTCTTAGCCTCAGTTTCTGCTTTTAGACACCAAGCCCATAACATTTTCCCAGAAACATTTTAACATGTTTCAAATGTGATCATATTAAAAAGTACAGTGTTTACAAATGATTTGTGATCATTGTTCCCGTTTCAAGGCAAAGGCTATTATTGAAAGAAACAATAGAAATCAAGAGTACTAGATTTTTTATGTAATCTTTATTGTGTTACTCTTAACATTTGCAGTTCCAGTTTTGTAATGTTTACCCATTTATTGCATTTTAGCAACAAAATACATCTTTTTCGTCTGCAGGTGGAAAAAAAATGGAGAACGTTGCATTTTCTTCAACAAGCAAGCAGGCATCCTTTATCCTTAGAATTGCTCAAAATGCACATTTGAGAATGACCAAATTGAAAAACACCTATTGTGGGTGGTCATGTGCTTGTAATCTATAAATTCTACCTGTTTAAACATTCTAAATTAAAAAAAAAACTTAGAAGAAAATATTTGCTAGTTTCTAGTAAGTGAAACTGAGAAGAAAATAATATGCAGTTGGACATTTTCTTGTTTACACCTATGTTTTGTGATCCTAGCACAGCTGAAGTGGGATGGTTAGGTGGTTTCGAAAAGGGTAATGAATTTTAATACCGAATAACAATACTCAGAATTGACAGAACACCTGATATTCGAGCACTTCTCAGACATCATCTATTTAATTTTCAAGCCCATCCTGTGAAGCAGATGTTTTTGGTTTACTAATAGGAAAAACAAGTCTCTAAAAGGTCAAAAGGCAGGGTAAAACCAGTTAGAGATATGGCTAAGGATTAGAACACAGGCCTACTGGCTCCCACTTGATTTACTTTATTGCTTTTTGCAAATGTCAGGGGTAATAACTTAGGTCAGAGATATTCTTTCAACTGCATCAACTTAAAGAGTGGATAGTGATACGGTATCTAGACCCTTGGCTATTGATTGTAGACATTCTGCAGTGTACAATAGCATAAAATTCAGAACTGTGTTCAAAGGGTTTTATGATTTCTTTTATACCTAAGATTATCAAAATGTACTTAATGTAATTGTTTCCTGGGTGTGCACCACAAGACTTTTTTGTGTATTCTTCAAAATAAAAGAGAATGGTCACAGGTAAAGGAAGAAAAAAATATTAAACAGCTAGGTAAATCCTTATCTTTGGATTTTTATACTGCCACAAATTAATAAGTAGTATATAAAATATTTGTTTTCCCATGTATCGTATCATATGTTTTTAATGGTTGATTTTTATTTGGAAAATATGTTAGTGATCCTGTCTCAGTACACTTTTAATCAAGTTATACCCATACTAGCAAGCCATAATTACTAGGTTGTGTTTGCTAGACTTCTTGGTAATTAGAGGGCTAGTACTTTAAGAAACCTGATATTAAAAAGTGATCATGGAGTCTTAGATGTTAATTCCATCTCTCATTTACAGAGCAAGCAGAAAATCTGTAGAGATTATGTCAAAAGACTAAAATATTAAGGGGGTATTTTTCATAATCCCAAAGATTAAAAAATAATACCTCATTTTAAGTCTAATTCTTGCTTGATTAGTGCCTATTTAAGTGGACAGTTTGATCTTTTGTATAGTTCCTCTATTACAGGAGAGTCATCAGAGGTATTCTTAAGATCTCCTGTTACTGATAATAAAAATTAAAGAAAGATGATTTTATGTGAGAGAAGGCTTAAGTTTCTTCAAAAACTTAGTTATCAGTGATAATGATTTTCCTCTTTGTACTCATTAGTTTAAATCATAACAGAAAAAAAGTGGTTGATTTGTTTTTAGGTGTTATGTCACAATTACCAGATTCATTAAGAAAATAATAGGAATTTTTATCAATAAATTATAGGAAGATGTTATGAAACCTATCATCTGTGTTAAGTGGCATTTTTCATTCTATTTCAAGGAATCCTAATATTTCTCAAAGTATTCATTCTGCCTTGAGAATAACTTTTAGGGGGTATTTTTTATTTTTTATTTCTTTCTTACATTATACAGTCGCAATATAAATATTTCACTTAGAAGTCTGTTTTAATAATATCTAAACTCATCCACTATTTTAACAGTATTCTAACAGTATGATCATTTAAAGTATTGACTAATTTGTTCTGATAAAAAAAAACTCTCCAATTCTGTATCTCAATAATTCTCATCAATTTGTGGGTCAGTTCATAGTACATTACCTCAAAATGACCAGAAATTTAAGGGCTGTCTTAATTTTATTTCCCTTGACAAAATCAACTTCAGGGAGAAAAGGTTTATGAAGTTCACAGTTGGTGGATATGTTCCTTTATGGCAGGGAATCATAATAGCAGGAGATTGAAAGGAATGGTCACATCCTGACCTGTCAAAAGCAGGCAGCTAGATTGATACATACCAGCCAGTGCTTATCCCATTCAGGTCAGAGCCATATTCAGGGTAAATCTCTCTACTTCTATGAATGTAATCAAGATAATACTTCAAAGATATTCTCAGAAGCCCATCTCCTAGGTGATTCTAGATTGTCAAGCTCATAATTAAAACCATCACAAGGGATTTTCATTGGTCCATAATGTTCCTTTATCCAATTCATTCTACTGGACTAAACATAGCTATGTTTTATATACGTCAGTTAGACCTATAGCTGTTCATGAGTTTATGATGGAAATAGACATGGAAACACTAGTTTCTAAGCAAATATGGAGTGTACAAAGGTATGCGAGTGGTTTTAAAAGATTATCTTATTCCAAGTTTGAAGTTTGTGCAAATGAAGATAGCCTTCCCATATCTACCAGTGACAATGACGTCTGATTTCCTTGGAGATTTGCTCAAAGCCTTCATTTCTTCCTTCCCTGAATCATCCTTCCTTTATGCCTCTTCATTTTATCTCCTGACGTATTTTGTCTGATAATTGAAATTTCCCCCCTTTTGCCTGAAGAGTAATGTTTTATTCATTTATTTTTATTTTCATTTTATTTTCATATTTCCTTTTTTTCTTTTTAATTTTATTTTTTTCTTATCAGTTACATTTTATTAACTCTGTATCCCAGCCATGTCCCGCTCCCTCATTCCCTCCCAATCCCACCCTACCTTCCTCATCTCCACCATGTCCCTTTCCAAGTCCACTGATGGGGGGGGGGAACTCCTCCCCATTCATGCGATCCTGTTTTATCAGGTATCTTCAGGACTGGCTGCAAAGCTCTCCTCTGTGGCCTAACAGGACTGCTCCTCCCTTGGGGGGTGGGGAGGTCAAAGAGCCAGTCATTGAGTTCCTGTTACAAATAATCCTTGTTCCCCTCACTATGGGAAACCAATCGGTTACTGAGTTACCACAGGCTACATCTGAGCAGAGGTTCTAGGTTATATCCATACATGGTCCTTGGTTGAATGTCAGTCTCAGAGAAGATCCTGTGCCCAGATATATTTGGTCCTTGTGGAGCTCCTATCCTTTCCCCATCATACTAACTCCCCTACTTTCATACGATTCCCTGTACTCTGCTGAAGATTTGGTCATGAGTCTTTGTATCTGCTTTGAAAACACTGCTAGTTAGAGTCTTTCAGATGCGCTCAGGAGATTCCTGTCATACGCTCAATGCACATCGCATCTGTCTTTCTAAACGAGGATTGATCATCTTACCCCATGTTCCCTCTCTTGATTATCTTTTTTAGGTGTATAGATTTCATTATATTTATCATATCTTATAGGTCTATATAAGTGAGTATATACCGTGTTTGTCTTTCTCCTTCTGGGATATTTCACTCAGAATGATCTTTTCTAGATCCCACCATTTGCCTGCGAATTTCATGATTTCCTCCTTTTTGATTGCTGAGTAGTATTCCATTGTGTAAAAATACCACAATTTCTGTATCCATTCCTCCGTTGATGGACATCTGGGTTGTTTCCTGGTTCTGGCTATTACAAATAAAGCTGTTATATACATGGTTGAGCAAGTATCCCTTTTGTGTACTTGAGCAAAGTTTGGGTATATACCTAGCAGTGGTATAGCTGGGTCTTGAGGAAGCACTATTCCTAATTGTCTTAGAAAGCGCCAGATAGATTTCCAGAGTGGTTGTACCAGTTTACATTCACACCAGCAGTAGAGGAGGGTTCCCCTTTCTCCAAAACCTCTCCAGCATGTGTTGTCCCTTGAGTTTTTCATTTTGGCCATTCTGATGGGTGTAAGGTGAAATCTCAGGGTCGTTTTGATTTGCATTTCCCTGATGGCTAATGAGGTTGAGCATTTCTTTAAGTGTTTCTCTGCCATTCGATATTCCCCTTTCGAGAATTCTCGGTTTAGCCCTGTTCCACATTTTTTAATTGGATTACTTGGTTTGCTGCTTTTCAGCTTCTTTAGTTCTTTGTACATACTGGATATTAGTCCTCTGTCAGATAAAGGGTTAGTGAAGATTCTTTCAAATTCTGTAGGCAGTCATTTTGTTTTGATGACGGTGTCCTTTGCTTTATAGAAGCTTTCCAGTTTCATGAGGTCCCACTTATTGATTGTTGCTCTTAGAGCCTGTGCTGTTGATGTTCTGTTCAGGAAGTTGTCTCCTGTGCCAATGAGTTCTAGGCTGTTCCCCACTTTTTCTTCTAACAGATTTAGAGTATCTAGTTTTATGTAGAGGTCTTTGATCCACTTGGAATTTAGTTTTGTGCAGGGTGATAAATATAAATCTATTTTCATTTTTCTGCATGTGGACATCCAGTTGGGCCAACACCATTTGTTGAAGATGCTGTCTTTTTTCCGTTGAATGGTTTTGGCTCCTTTGTCAAAAATCGAGTATTCATAGGTGTGTGGGCTTATTTCTGGGTCTTCTATGTGGTTCCATTGATCCTCCTTTCTGTTTTTATGCCAATACCAGTAATAAAAAAATCGTTTTTATTACTATTGCTCTGTAGTACAACTTTAGATCTGGGATAGAGATACTTCCAGATGATCTGTTGTTGTACAGGATTGTTTTGGAGATTCTGGGTTTTTTGTTTCTCCATATGAAGCTGAGAATCTTTTTTTCAAGGTCTGTGAAGAATTGAGTTGGTATTTTGATGGGAATTGCATTGAATCTGTAGATTGCTTTTGGCAGGATGGCCATTTTCACAATGTTAATCCTACCAATCCATGAGCACGGGAGATCTTTCCATCTTCTGAGATCTTCTTCAATTTCTTTCTTCAGAGACTTGAAGTTTTTCTCAAACAGGTCTTTCACTTGCTTGGTTAGTGTCACCCCAAGGTACTTTATGTTATTAGTGGCTATTGTGAATGGTATTGTTTCCGTAATTTCTTTATCGGCCCTTTTGTCTTTGGTATACAGGAGGGCTTCTGATTTTTTTGAGTTGACTTTATATCCTGCCAGTTTGGTGAAGGTGTTAATCAGCTGGGGGAGTTCTCTGGTTGATTTTTTGGGGTCGCTCATGTATACAATCATATCATTTGCAAATAGTGACACTTTGACCTTTTCCATTCTCATTTCTATCCCCTTGATCTCCTTTAGTGGTCTTATTGCTCTGGCTAGGACTTCAAGTGCTATGTTGAAGAGGTATGGCGAGAGTGGGTAGCTTGCCTTGTCCCTGATTTCAGTGGGATTGATTTACGTTTCTCTCCATTGAGTTTGATGTTGGCTATAGGCTTACTGTATATTGCCTTTACTATGTTTATATATGTGCCTTGTACCCTGATTTCTCCAAGACTTTAAACATGAATGGGTGTTGGACTTTGTCAAATGCTTTTTCAGCATCTAAGGAGATGATCATGTGGTTTTTCTCCTTCAGTTTGTTTATGTGGTGGATTACATTGATGGATTTCCTTATGTTGAACCACCCTTGCATGCCTGGGATGAAGCCTACTTGGTCAAGGTGGATGATATCTTTGATGTGTTCTTGGATTTGGTTTGCAAGTATTTTATTGAGTATTTTTGCGTCAATGTTCATAAGAGAGATAGGTCTGAAGTTTTCTTTTTTTGTTGGGTCTTTGTGTGGTTTAGGTATCAGGGTGACTGTCGGTTCATAGAATGAGTTTGGTAATGTACCTTCTGTTTCTATTTTGTGGAATAGTTTGAGGAGAATTGGTGTGAGCACTTCTTTGAAGGTCTGGTAGAATTGCGCTCTGAAACCTTCTGAACCAGGGCACTTTTTGGAGGGGAGACTGTGAATGACTGCTTCAATTTTCTTGGAGGATATAGGGCTATTCAGTCTTTCTACCTGATCTTGACTTAATGTTGGAAGATAGAATCTATCAAGAAAATTGTCCATTTCATTTACATTTTGAAATTTTGTGGCATATAGACTTTTGTCGTATGACCTAATGATTGTTTGGATTTCCTCAGCGTCTGTAGTTATGTCACCCTTTTCATTTCTGATTTCGCTGATTTGGATAGTTACTCTCTGCGTTGTAGTTAGTTTGGCTAAGGGTTTGTCTATCTTGTTGATTTTCTCAAAGAACCAGCTTTTTGTTTCATTGATTCTTTGAATAGTTTTATTTGTTTCTAATTAATTGATTTCAGCCCTGAGTTTGAATATTTCCAGCTGTCTGCTCCTCTTGAGTGTATCTGCTTCTTTTTTTTCTAGGGTTTTCAGTTGGGTCATTAAGTTGTTTGTATGTGATGTTATGAATTTCTTCTTGCAGGCACTTAGTGCTATAAATTTTCCTCTGAGCACTTCTTTCAATGTGTCCCATAAATTTGGGCATGTTGTGCCATCATTTTCATTGAATTCTAGGAAGTCTTTAATTTCTTTCTTTATTTCTTCCTTAACCCAGCTGTCATTGAGTAACAAGTTGTTTAGTTTCCATGGGCGTGTCTGCTTTTTGTCATTTCTGTTGTTGTTGAGGTCCAGCTTTAGTCCATGGTGGTCAGATAGAATATAAGGGATTGTTTCAATTTTTTTGTTTATGTTGAGGCTTGCTTTATGACCAACTATATGGTCTATTTTAGAGAAGGTTTCATGCGCTGCTGAAAAGAATGTATACTCTTTTGAGTTTGGATGAAAAGATCTGTAGATGTCTATTAAGTCCATTTGATTTAGGGACTCTGTGTTTTTATTTCCCTATTTGTTTTCTGTCTAGTTGTTATGTCCCTTGGTGAGAGTGGTGTGTTGAAGTCTCCCACTATTAAGATATTAGGATCAATGTGTGATTTAAACTTGAATATTGTTTCATTTACGAATGTAGGTGCTCTTGTATTTGGGGCATAGATATTCAAAATTGTGATGTCCTCTTGGTGGATTTTTCTTTTGATGAGAATATAGTGGCCCTCCTTATCTTTTTTGATTAACTTGGGTCTATTTTATTAGATATTAGGATGGCTACTCCATCCTGTTTTCTGGAACCATTTGCTTGAAAGACAGTTTTACAGCCCTTTACTCTGAGGTAGTGTTTATCTTTGTTGCATAGGTGTGTTTCTTGGATGCAACAGAATGTTGGATCCTGTTTCCGCAACCATTCTGTTAGTCTGTGTCTTTTTATTGGGGAGTTGAGTCCGTTGATGTTGATAGAAACTAGTGACCAACAATTGTTACTTACTTTAGATGTGGGGTTGATGGTGTCACTGAATTTCATTGCTTGTATTCTTTTGGTTTTTTTTTTGTTGTGTAGTTATCTATTTCCTCTTTTTCCTTGGATGTAGTTGTTTTCTTTGGTTTGGAGTTTCCCTTCTAGTAACTTCTGTAGAGTTGGGTTACTATGTAGATATTGTTTAAATTTGGTTTTGTCTTGGAATATGTTGAATTCTCCGTCTATGTTGATTGAAAGTTTTGCTGGGTATAGTAGTCTGGGTTGGAATCTGTGGTCCCTTAAGGACTGTATGATTTCTGTCCAGGCCCTTCTGGCTTTCATAGTTTCTGTTGAAAAATCTGGTGTGATTCTGATAGGTCTACCTTCATATGTTACTTGGCCTTTTTCCCTTGCTGCTTTTAGAATTTTTCTTTGTTTTGTAGGTTCAGTGTTTTGACTATGATGTGACGTGAAGAATTTCTTTTATGGTCTAGTATACTTGGTGTTCTGTAGGCCCTTTGTATGTTTATGGCCATCTCCTTCTTTAAGTTGGGAAAGTTTTCTTCTATAATTTTCTTGAAAATATTTTCCGGACCTTTGAGCCTGATGTCTTCTTTTTCTTCTACTCCTATTATTCTTAGGTTTTGTCTTTTCATGGTGTCCTTGATTTCTTGGATGTTTTGTGTTTGGAACTTTTCTGATTTTATTTTTCTTTGAGAGACGTGTCACTTTCCGCAAGTGTATCTTCGGATCCTCAGATTCTTTCTTCCATCTCTTGTATTCTGTTGGTGATGCTTACCTTTGTAGTTCCCGATCGTTTCTCTATGTTCTCCAGCTCCTGGTTTTTCTCTATTTTTCTTTATTGATTCTAATTCTGTTTTCATATCTTCACCATTTCCTTCATCTGTTTGAATGTGGAGTCCTGCTTTTCAATGACATCTTCTATTTTTTTGTCCGTTTCCTCTCTATGTATCACTAATTGTGCCTCTACTTCTTTGGGTATAAATGCCTGTATTTCTATGAGAGCTTTGTTTATTTCTTCTTTATTTGCCTTCATTTGTGTGGACATTTCTTTGAGAGCTTTGTGCATTTCTTCTTTGTTTGCCTCAATTTTTGTGGTCATTTCTCTGAGAGCTTGATTTGTTTCCTCTTGGTTAGTCTCGATTTCTTTGGCTATTTCTCTGAGGGCTTTGTTCATTTCATCTTTATGGGCCTCTAATAGCTGGAGAAACATAGTTTTGAGGTCGTTTTCTTGTATATCTAGTGAATTGAAGTGTCCATTGTTTTGTGGGGTTGCTGGTGAGGTCATTATGTCCTGATTTTTGTTTGGAGTGTTCTTACGTCTGCCTCTAGCCATCTGGTTATTTAAAACCCTCACTGTTTGTTCCTCGAGATTGTCTCTTTCTGTTTTCTGGACTGTTTTTCAGGAAGATGAGAGAGGTTCACTGGTTTGGGAGTATGCGTTGTGGTTTCAGTTTTGCCTAAGTAAGGAATGTGATGCTGGTGTTATTCACATGCGATTTTACTGGGCGCAGTTTGCATGCTCAGATTCTTTGAATATTGCAGTGGCCTGCAGGCCACTATTATGAAGTTCTGACTGAGATCCAGGGATTGTTTGCCTGGATTACACTGGTGGACCCACAAGGCAGAGGCTTCAATGTTGGGGTCGCTATCTCAAGAATCCCTCTGATGCCCACACTAGGGGTGTGGGTGGCAGGGATCTCATCTGGTTGTTTCTGTGGAAAGGCCCTGGGTCTGGGGCAAACTCTCCCTAGAAGGCTCACTCACTCTCTTGCAGGACAAGTTGGAATGCACAGGGGTTCCCCTTGCTCTCTACTCTCTGATTTGGTCCTGCTGTGGAAAATGCATGGGTAGGCTAACAGTCAGCTCTGTGGCACTGTGGCCGCAGGACTCGGTGTCCACCTTTCCTGTGTGTTGCCTCTCTGTCCTTTCCCTCTGCCAGTAGGGGTTATGTTGACTGGTCCAGGGGTAGCGCGGGAAAGAGTTAGGTTGAGTGTTCTCAATCCCAGATCCCGGGCCCAGATCTCTCTGCCAGAAGCAGCCTGGCAGTAGAATCTGTGTTTGCTGATCCAGAGAGAGTACCAGGTAGGGTTGAGTGTCCTCAGATCCAGAGCTTGGGTTTCTCTGCTAGGGTCCGTTGGGCGAGCTGGAGAGAGGGTGCTGTGTCCTGTGGCAGGCTGCCTCTTTGTCCTTCCCCTCTGACCTTCCCCTCCACTAGGGCAAGCTTATGGTGTCAGGGGAGTTCCAGAAGAGATTGGGACTTCTCAGTCTGATCCTGAGCCAGGGTTTCTCTACCAGGGGACGAGGGGGTGCCAGTGATAGTTCTTGGTGCTAGACCTCATTGTGCTGGACCCAGGAGAGTCTCAGAATGTGTAGAATGACCACAGTCCCAGATCCCGAGCTGGAGTTTGTTTGCTAGGAGCAGCCGGCAGCACTGGAGTTCTGGCACTGTGAAGCCTTTGTGTGCCTCTTTATCCCTCAGCTCCACGGAGGCAGGGTAATGGCAGTGGGGGAGTGCCCGAAAGGATTGGGTTTTCTCAGCCCCGATCTCGGGTTGGGGTACAGACAATGTGGTCTTTGGCAGATTCTGCTGGACACCTCCTGCCTCCTCCGAAGAGGGAGTAGGGATTTTGAGCTGAGCGCAGCTGCTCTCCACGTGTGGCGGAAGCTCAGTTGTGCTGGTGGAGGGTACCCGCGGTCAGCGAGACCTTCCAGGGAAAGACTGGGTGACCTATGATCAGTCTTGCACCTTTCCTTCCCTGTGGGGTTTTCTTAAGACTGGGACTTCCAGTCTCTGGCACCCTTGTGCCTACCAATCAGCTTGCGAAAGTGATCGGGACAAGCAGGCTTGTGGCTCCAGCCAGGAGACCCAAAGCCCGCATTACCCAGGATCTCTTCCGGGTTCTGGCTGTGTGGCCTGAGAGTGGACCCAACCGATTCCCAGGCCGTGGGAGCCTCCCCTCACCTGGGAAACACGATAGCTGTTGTTTTAGGGCCCAGAGTTCAGTCTTCTGGTCGCTGCATGGAGAGTGTTGTCCAACTTCTCAGACACAGTGTTCTCCCGGCGCCGCCATCTTGCCCTCCCCAAGAGTAATGTTTTAATGATCAAGTCCTAATCTGAATATGGCATTTATTTTTTTTAACGAGATGGTTCAGTGGGTTAAAGAACACAGTGTGAAAGCCTAGCCACCTGAATTCAAGTCCACAGAGTACTCAGCACATCAGTGTAAACAAAAAAGACCTTTTTTTCATGATGGTGGAAAATTATATATATATATATATATATATATATATATATATATATATATATAT
>NW_026589137.1:11576745-11586745 GCF_907164565.1 Psammomys obesus | reverse complement strand
TTCAATTAAAACTGTATCTAAAAAATATAAAAATTAAAAATTAAATTAAATTAACTCTCCCTTATATGTGTGTAGACTAATCAAATGTAACAAATACACAACTCTTAAGATAAGCATATTACTACATGTACTGCAAGCTGGGCACATAGTATTTTGCCCATGTTGGTTTGTGAGAGGATATGTGATGTTTTGCTATGAATTCTCACTTAAGAGGGGCATGACTTTGCCTAGCTGAGAACATCCATGGATTGACTTTGAGGAGAGGAGCTATATAGAGGTCCATGCACAGTGAGACATGGCTTTTTGGATCAACATAGCTGCGCTGATCTTCATGGTTCAACACTTGTCTCCGCAGAGAGAAATATTTCGGATAACTTCTCTGGGTTATCCAACTGAGTCTTGTGGATTTTCCTGACTTCATGTTGCTGCTTAATGTTGGTCTTTGGACTGGACTGCTGGTATTCTGAGGACTAAGTTTGATAATCTCCTAAATACCCATTGACCCTAATCAACAAGTAGATAAAAGAGTTCTACAGACCTTTTCCCTACTAATCTCCTACCTTAGGTCAGTGATGGGGAGGTGGGCTTGGAAGGGAGGTAAAGGTGTTTAAGAACCCTAAATAAAGTAGGTTTGGTGAAAAAAATCTAAACCTACACAAATGGTTATCTATGCCACAGTTTAGAAGCTCTGTGCTAATCTATATCTAATCTATTTATCTAGTTAACTTGTCACAGCTGCATATGATTTGTATGGTTAAAGCTTGTGCTGTTGTGTGTTACCTCTTTTACCTCCTTCAGATGAGATCAAATTAATTTTTACAACAGTGAGGACTATGGAATTGTATAGATATGGCTGAGGTCTGAAAGTGAGAAGTGACTAGTGGAGCAACAGATTAAGGGAAAACTGTTAACAGACAGCAGTGATGCACACCTTTAATTCCTGTGAGTTCGAGGCCAGTCTGGGATAAAGAGTGAGTTTCAGGATAGCCAGGATACACAGAGAAACCCTGTCAGAAAGAAAGAAAGGAAAGAAAGACAGAAAGACAGAAAGACAGAAAGAAAGAAAGAAAGAAAGAAAGAAAGAAAGAAAGAAAGAAAGAAGAATCTCAGGGCTGGTATATAGCTCAAAGGTAAAGGCTTGCCAAGCATTTAGAAGAACTTGAATCTAATTTACAGCAGTACTCAAAAGAAAAAAGGAAAAGATAGTTGGAAATATAGACATAGACTTAAGTGGCTCCCAATTAAGAGGAAAACCCTTGGATAAGAACACTTAGAAAACAGGCAATTAATGAGGAACTTGGAGTTTTGTGCCAGTGACTATAGCATGTAAATAGATTGAGTTAGTGTTTTTCTTGCCACCATTTATAAAGCAATGTGTGCTTCTTTCACTCTTGGGTTATCATGATCTACTTTGAAGAAATATGTGTGAAATCAGGGGCATTAGTGTTTTTGACACCCCTGCCATTTCACTTGAGAGACTTTCAGGATCTCAGGTGCTGCCAGTATGGACCAGAAGTAAGAGGTCAGCTGGCTGGCTGGCTGCTTCAAAAGCCATCGGGAATGGTATGTGTGCATGAGCAGGCTTGAGTTGTTATCTCTGTGTCTTTTGGGCAAGGTGATGATTACTGATATTAATGAGGAACGCTTGCTTGAGGCTCAACTCTGTTCAACTTGAATATGAGTTGTTACTGTTGTTGTTTTCAATTTGTACCATTAGCACAACATTTAAGAAGAAACCATATATTAAGGATGAAACCAGGAAGCTTGTGGTGAAGCCCAATAAGATGGTATCACTAATTTGTGTTAATTGGTTTTAACTAGCAATCACAAAGGCCAGATGGCTTCCTCTGGGAAAAAGAGATCTAGATTTTAGGGAAATATATGCTTGTCCTTCTTAATGAATATTCATAATCTTGTTCTTGGCAACATCATCATTTTTTTTTTCATTTTATCTCCTCAATAACAACCCAGATTTCATTTGCATGTTTTAAAGACTATGTCATCGGTATTGAAATATCAATCTCTGGAAATTTTTACATTAGGATGCAGACCTAAATGTTGGTGTGCTTTGACAAATTGAGGAAATGTCACTCTTTGGTATATATTCTGGATGATTTAGAAAGAAACAACAGAAACTGACAATGAGATAGTTAGGTTTGTCTGAAGATCTGCACTGAAGTCTCTGCGGTAACAATTGACAAATTATATGTCAGTTGTAAAGAGAGCCAACATGCTAGAAGTTGAGGTTTCTGGGAAAGCTTCAGAATTGAAGCAGAAAGGTGGAGCAGTTTGTAGCATGCAAGTTACGTCTAGGCTGTCAGATTAAGTTCTAACATTCAGGTCTTTACTTGTCCTAAAAAAATTAAAAATAAAATAAACAAGATCAACTTCCCCTTTTCTATGCTCTTTCTCTATTTTCTCCTATTTGGTTTTTGTTAAAAGCTCATTTTGGCAGGATGCCATCATCCGTTCTATATGTTACTTCTATTTATTGCAAAAATTATTATTTTTTTTTCTGTTACAAGTACTATGTTTTATTCCAAGTAGCCCAATGAGCAATATTAAAATTTACAAGCCTAGATTATAAACACCAGACTGAAAGGAACATTCATCTATATTGATTGTCAACTTAAAACATTCATTAATTAACGTCTTTTTGAAGGCATCAATCGGGGCTATATATAAGACTATGAAGAGGGCACAGTTCCCAACTCACAGCATTTTACAATTTTGTTGGGCAGATTGAAAAAAAAAGCCATCAAAAAGGCATTCTAAAATAACCTACGTCTTAATTTTTTTTAAGGAATATACTTCCAGCTGGGGTTTATGAACTTATTCTGAAGAAGCTACCATTATTCCAAAGAATCTTTCTAAATATACCTGTGGCTATTGTCTTCAGAGATTGGGATCCATTCTTTGAAATTTCCTCCTAGGCCAAAAATATTTTTGTTGTGAAGATGAAACTGATCTCAAGTATCAGGTAAAAATCATTTTGAGCCAAACCGGGTATGTAAGAAAGTCAAATGAAATGAGTGATACTGCTCTCGGGTTAAGTTGAGATGTGTCTAAAAATAAATAGGGCTGAGTTAGAAATTGACTTTGAAAGTAGTTTCCCCATATAAGCTCCCAAGCCTATTTTTTTTTCAAATGGAGATGCCACTGCAAGAGGTATAGAGCCTTCTGTTTACCAACAGGCATTTAACTGTATGGATACTATTATTTTTAGGGAAGTTGAACTGTTTTCTCATAGAAACAGTGCTATAAGAGTTTCTGTTTGTTTGTTTTTTAGTTCTAGGACAAATCACAAAATTGTATTTATTCCCATAATATAGCTGAAGAGGGGTTTGTACCCAGTCAGGTTTTTAAAGGTTTATTTCCTCAGTGGAAAGGAATACAATACTGGAGACAGAAACCGAGTGACAGAGGTAAAGAGATTAGATATTCTGGGTAGAGAACAGTAGTAATAGATATTCCAGGTATTCTATTAACTTGTTTACTCTATTCTTGTAAAACAGTAATTTCTCCTATATTTTGAATTGATACTGTCCCTTTTAAACCTTGAGTCCTTACACTATAAATTAGCCCCTTGTTTTATTGCTAACTGGTTCTTTCTCTTCCACCTGCAGACGTTGCTCAGCTAAACACACACATTTTCATCTACCTTGATACCCTACACTAGATTTAATTACTTCATTCTCCTGTCCTTGCTGCACAGACTTCTCAAAAGAATCACTTGCCACATAGTCAACTTCTTATATATCACACTTGATTTATATAGGAACTGAACAGTATCCTGGGATCTGTGAGCTGGTAAACTGGAAAGTAAAAAAAATAAATAAATAAATAAAAATAAAAACAAACAAACAAAACAAAACAAAGCTACCAAAAAACCATTTCATTTGGAAGTTGGACTTTAAAGTAAATAAAGTGAACAGTGAGGATTTGAAAGCACAGATATGAACTGCCTTCATTGTCCTCCTCTGTGGCCTGGCAAAGGTGCTCCCCCATCCAGGAGAGGTGGTCAAAAATCCAACCACTGAGTTCATGTCAGAGACAGTCCCTATTCCCCTTACTAGGGTACCCACTTGGTGACTGAGCTACCATGTGATACATCTGTGCAGGAGTTCTAGGTTGTATCCAAGAATGGTCCTTGGTTGTATCCATGAAAGGTCCTTGGTCGGAGTATCAGTCTCAGAAAAGACCCCTGGGCCCAGATATTTTGGTACTGTTGCTCTCGTTGTGAGCTCCTGTCCTCTCCAGGTCACTATCTCCCCCTTCTTTCCTAAGATTACCTGCACTCTGTCCAAAGTTTGGCTATTAGTCTCATTATCTGCTTTTATACAATGCGGTTAGAGGACAATGCAACCAGTTTGGATGAAAGCGGATAAGCTAGGGTCAGACGGAAGGGGAGGAGGACCTCCCCTATCAGTGGACTTGGAGAGGGGCATAGGAGGAGATGAAAGACGGAGGGTGGAATTGCGAGGGGAGGAGATAGGGGCTACAGCTGGGATACAAAGTGAATAAACTGTAATTAATATAAAAAATAAAAATTAAAAAAGAAATATAGATAAAGTAAAATAAGACATTTTCTCCACATAAGAAGTTATATAAAACTTGAATGTAAGGAATAACATATTCACACTTAGTTGAGCTTGTTAATAAAATCAAAAGAAACATTTTTATGACAAAAAAAAAAGAAAAGAAAAGAAAGAAAGCACAGATACCCACTAGTTCCTGCGGAATTTTGTCATGAAAAAAGATAATAGAGTGGTAGCTAAGATGAAAGCTTATGAGAATGGGATGAGGAGGAATGTTTAAGCAATGGCTTTGATTAGACAGAAAAACTTCTGCATATGATTTCAGTCACATGGAAAGATGCCAATGGAGAAGGAAAGATTGGATATGTTAGAGAAAGTGAGATTAAAGGGAACGTAAATTTAGAAAAGGGTATCTCTTTCTATGAACTGAAGAAACGTAAATGCATGCATGACTGTGAATGTACACACACCACCACCATCACAACCACCTATAGTATGTCAGCAAACTGGAATCTCAGGAGAATAGATAGTATAGATTCAACTTGAAAGTTTGTACACTGGAGAACCAAGAAGTGATTTTTTTAATTTGGAACCAAAAGACCTAGAAAGCTGATGTTATAGACTGAAGTCAAACAGGCAGAAGCAGTAAGTTAAGTATTTTGTTTTACTCAGTACTTCAACCGATTTCATGAGGTCAATCTACATTAGGAAGGATAATCTGCTTCCTGAGTTTATCAGCCACATGTTAATCTTGGCTGTCTGTGGTGGTGTATAACTCAGCTCTCAAGAAGCTAAAGTAGGATGATTATGGATTCATGCCAGCCTGGGATACACAGTGAGACTTTGCCTCAAGAATAAAGGAGAGAAAAAGAAAAGAGGAAAAACCTAATTTCATCTAAGAAACACCATCAGTGATGGACCCAGAATAATATTTGACAGAATATCCTGGTACCCTATGACCCAGACAAGTTATAATCTGAATTATATTAAAAAATATAAGACAGTGTAATAGCAAGGCAAGTAATTTTCAAGTAATACTAAGACCTTCCTTTATGACATTCAGAAGAAGTATTCTCTTTGCATCACCTTAGTCATCTTCCCTCACCTAGCTTGGCCATATCTATTATTCCTGCCTTTTGAAAATCTTGCTCTTAAAAAAGTAGTCCATAGGGTTTTTCTTATATCTTCATAGTCATTCTTCCAATTCAACAGGACTTCAGAGCATTTCCTGAATATATAGATGATTATAGCAAATTTAAGTCAATTGAAGTTCCAATTAGTTAGAAGACCATGTGACTCCAGTGGCAAATTTACTGTTTCTTGCTATCATCAATCTTAGAATAACTAAAATCAAACAGATGCATTTTTTTCATATTTTCCAACTTAATCCAACCACTAGCTTGACTTTACAATGTTACTCTTTTTGTCACACATAGTCTTTTTCAAATAACTACTCGCAACAGTCCTCTAAACTTCAGGGCTGGATTTGACCGCTACTTTCAATATCAATCATGTTTTTTTAGTGCTAACCAATTGTATATGTCAATGAAGTCATGTCAAATTCATTATCTGACTGTACATAACATTCTTTTGTCTAGCACTATTTGGATGTGAAAACTGCATTTCATAAAGTATGGTTTGTCAAGTACAGATTTGTCAAGTACAGGATTATTACAAATATGAATACATAAGGAGAATACAAATTGCTGGAGTCCAGACTCATATTGGCTACAGCAATGCCCCTGAGGCTCTTCAATACCTACTCGACTTTGTCTGGAAAGCCTATAAAATATTAATTTATTACATTATCAACTTTTTCCATGGCAAGTGGTCTTTACGGCATGACAGTCTGACAAAGCCTGGCAAGTACTGAGGAGCTACAGGATATTGCTGTAGCCAGTATGGGTCCATTAGGAAGATTCTGCTCATGTTTCCTTTTTAAGTCAAGTCCTAAGATGAAACACCAACCTTTACCTAAATCTTCAAGTTTAACTAAAACCTTCAAGATCAGAACACTCAGAATCCATAGATACAACTTGAGAATTCTTTGTTCATATGTTGTGCAAAAAAAGGATACTTATTGGTTTTGATATTGTGATTTTCAAAGTATTCCAAAGTCTTCCATGGTTTTTATTCAACAAGATGATGCATATCATGAACCTTGACCTCTGTAACTTTTCATGGTTACTTAACTACTAATTTAAAGGTTCCCTGTAGCAAGATGGTATAGAATAGAGCAGTACAGGCCATCAGATTATATTCTTTTTAATCCACTTGGCAAATATATTTTGTGCTTAGTTTCTATAAAATGTGAACATTTTACATAATACCTTTTGAAAAGATGTCTAGTATGTTTCCAGAAAGCAACCAACACAGGAGTGAAGGTAGGAACACTACAGTATTATGTCTGAGGTATGTACTTCATCAAAGCTTTGCAGAGTAACCTGCATCCCATTATTGTCTTTTAGATTGGGGTGTAAAGATCCCTAAGTGCTTTCATGTACTATGTCTTCTGTGCTCTCTACAAAAGTTATTCTTTGCAGACATCAAAGGCAGTAGTGATGAATGATACACATCTAATGCATAAAAATGACTCCCATGTCCATTTGAAGGTAGCCTGTTTTTCTTTCATGAATCCACACTGTATCAGTCTAGACAATTCTGGCCAAAAACAAGCACATGACAATCCAAAATAATTCATGTAAAAGCAGATTCTTTTGTCTAAATTACCTAAGGAATGGTAAATGTTTAAAAATAATAGTAAGGTCGATTCTTTAGGGAGAGAAATTCAGATTATCAAATTTTATTGTCTTTATTAGTATCATTAGAAAAAAAAGCTTTCCTTAATTTTCAAAGAGGATTAAACATCCTTCACTTTTATCTGCGAGAGGACAGCCTTCATATTGCAACTTCCTAGAAAGATAGGTGAGCTCTAGAGTAGAGAAGAGGTATTTAGGTGATGAAAAAGATGTAGACACTAATTACTGCTTCTGGAAAATAAAGTGAAAATGGAATACTTCTATGATGTCATAACTAGAGAGATATAAATCCATATTAATTATGTCATACCATATAAGACAAAAAAGATGCAGTTTAGAGTCAACTGCTTCCAAAGCTTGTAAGGGTCAAAGTCAACCAAATGTAGAACACTAAACACGAATGTAATACTAAATCTATTTGTTTATTATTTTATGTTTTATTTCTAATGCTTTCAGAAGAGTTGTCTAACTAAAACTTTCTACTCTTGTAAACATTTCAGATAGGTAAAAGTATGACCTTAGTATTTTGGTTTAATCATAACAATGGTTAAGTACAGATGCACTAACATTCTGCTTGGCATCTCTGCAATATTCAACCAGGCTGAAAGCTCACTTTTTCCAAGAAGAAATTAGCAATGTTATGTTTTCCCCTCCCTCTTCTTACCTATTAATTTTACTTCCTATTGTCTTCAGAAAATCTCCAACTAGTTTGTGAGAAGAAAATTTGTGTTTTTAAGTCTATGCTATCTTTTCCAGGGGATACCATAGATAAAAGCTTCTTCATAGACTGAGTTAGCAGGTATAAAGAAATATTTTTATACCAGAAGAGAAACTTTTCTCACAACACTGACTTTACTTTTGTTTTGTCTGATTTTGATTTCTTTTGTTTGAGAATCTATCTAGGCAACAGAGAGAGAGAGAAGGTTTCTAAGAGATAGGTGATGATTGACAAATACATTTAGAATGCTAAGATAAGATTTATTGAACTGAGATTTCTACTTTGTAGTGGATAAAATGAGTACTAAAAAGCCTACCTCAGTACAGTGTAATGCTTGTCTTCTGAAGATAGTGAAAACATCACAGCATCAGAGAGTTCTACTGTAGAAACAGACTATGATAGACACAGGTGCATGGTGAATAGTGTCTTGTAGAAAATGTGTACATGAAACTAAAAAAGTAAGCAGTATTAAAACAGATCATCTGCTTAGGTTTAGCAGTTATTCTGTTATTTAACATTTTGCCTGTAGTAAGCTTTACTTAGCAAGATAAAAGATGACATTATTTGTTGAAAAGGAAAGAATCATTTGTTCTTTTCTCCCATCACTTACCTATTCCTATTATTATTTTTTCTATTTGAAGACAACCTCTTATACAGTACTGATACAAAGCTTGGCCTAAAAGTAAAAGTGTAAGGCTAAGAGATTGAAATGTAATTTAGAAGGCCAAGAAAACAACACATTTATATATACTTCTACTTAGTATGAATTGTTCTGAAGGAAGCAGAGTACACTCCTATATGTTGAAATTTCCTGTTGCACAAGAAATATTATGAAAAAATATTCTGGGGATAGATGGCAACAGTTGGATTTATGAGTTAGTCACTGATTTTCTCCAAAAGTAAAACAGAAGCCATACTAAAAAAATAAAAAAAAACAGACTTTAAAAACATATTTGAAAGAAGAAATGAATCAAATGAAGGTATAGCAGTTATGCAAAAGATCAGAATAAGGATCACCTAAATAATAATAACACCTTAAAGTAACCACAGAGACCAGAAATGTTTGTTCAGAGTGATTTTTGAGTATGTAACATAAACCAGCTGGCCATTGGATAATAGTGCTATATTTTTTCATGGTGAGGAGGAGGTAGGGGTCCGGAAGAGCTAACAACCATCTTCAACTCACATCCCTGGAATGATTATGTTACATTCTGTACTAACCTTTGTGGAAAGAGAAGAAAAGGGACATGATGTTAACAGTGATGTGATAGTGAATTTCTCAGATGAGGATAATAAGGTCCCATTCTGGATAGCATGCAATTTGGGACTCAGTGAAGAAGTCTGCAGAAGGCATGCATAATGTGGCCATGGTAACAAGAATGGAAACTTTTAACAGAAGCATTTTAATCATTGTAAAATGAATATGGTTTGAAAATGAAGTAAAAAATATATAATAGTGAATAAATGGGACTGTGTCATCAAATATAAAGAAAGCAGGAGAAAAACCCAGAAAGATTAAAGACTAAATTAATAAAATATTAATAATACTGATAGTTTATTTATTGGAAAGTTCAGTGAAATTGATAAAACTTTAAGCTGACTTTACCAAGGAAAACTAAAAAGAAAAGTCAAAATTCCAGAGTCAGAAATTTATAAAAATAAAAAGGACTGTATGAAGATAACACCATGACATGTTTATTTCAATTGACAAGAAAATGAAAAATTCCTAGAGTGACATAAGCTACTGAACCTAATGCAAAAAGGGAAGACAACCTAAGTACATCTTCAGCAAAAGAAGAGACTGGATGAAAAGTGTACCCAAAAAGAATAGACAATGGTGTAAGCTTGGAATCTGAGTGCTAAGACAGTTGTGGCTGTAGGCACTCATGTCAAATGGCAGCCTGGACTATGCAGGAAGACCTTTTGCTCCAAACAACTCACACACACACACACACACACACACACACACACACACACACACACAC
>NW_026589137.1:11416694-11576735 GCF_907164565.1 Psammomys obesus | reverse complement strand
ACACACACACACACACACACACACACACACACACACACACACACACAAAATTAAACAATTAAACTTAACACAAAGAAGAGGACAGGAACTGATAGACTTTGTTAAGTTGTACGAAATATTTAAAGGATTAATACTAATTACTCACAAACACTCCAAAATTAGAAGAGGAAAAATTTCCTAAATAATTTCTATGAACCTTGTAATGCCCAAAGTCAGAAAGTGACTCCAAAGTCAGAAAAGGTATAGCAGTAAAACCTTACCACCTAAATTATCTTATGGACACAAACACACACACACACACATACACACAAATCCTTGAGAAAAATAATATGAGACTTTCAAGATATTTTTAAAAAATAATGTATTTGCTGAACTTCATTCAGGTGGGTGCCATGAAAGCCTGTGAACAAGCCCAGGAGGGCCCTCTGAAGAGCTAAAGCTGACTAAGGAGAGAAAAGACCACAAGGCAATCCCTTTTGAAGTGATGATGTGTAATGCTACTCTTCAGGTCCATTTGACTGGGTTCGAATCCCTTAGAGATGCACTGCTGTGTGTACCCATGAAGATCTTTCCAGAAAGGTTTACATAGAGAGAAGAACCACCCTAAATGCAGATGGCATCGCCCCATGAGCTGATGTGCCAGATTGAGTAAAACGGACAAAGCCAAGTGATCACTACTATTCATCACCTACCTTTTATTTAATTAAATTTTTATTTTTTACGTTAATTACAGTTTATTCACTTTGTAGCCCAGCTGTAGCCCCCTCCCTCTTTTCCTCCCAATCCCACCCTCCCTCCCTCATCTCCTCTGTGGATGCAATGTGGCCAGCCTCTTCACTGGCCTGTCTCCAGTCCTCCTTGCCACAATGGACACTGTGTACCTTCATACTGTCAACAATAAGTCCCTCCTTCATTAAGCTGCTTTGGTTGAGTGGTTTGTCACAGCACCCTGGAAAGTTAGCTAAAATACATGGGAATGAGCAAATAAAGACCAAGGAGTAATGGCAGTGTCTAGACTAGAGGAAACAGACCTAGACAAAGATCAGCAAGATGTAGGAGCTGCAAATGGAAAGCGTCCTAGAGAAAGCATCCAAGCAGAAAGTAGAGGGCTTAAACAAACGCCCAGGTATATTCACATGGTAAGTATTATGACATTCCCAAACTCACCCAGGTCAAGTAGATTTCCAGCTACTATTGTGGGCCCAACACTGAAGGGATTTTGTGGGTGCAACACACAGAGATTTTGTCTAATCTCTTTGATATGTTTCTAGAAATACTATTCTGCATTAGCTCCCCTATCCTGTACCAAGATAGTGATTTTTGAAACTCTATCCCCCAATTTTAAATAAAAAATACCATCTTTCTACCCAATCTCTGCTGTTGGGTAATACTAAAATGTAATCCTTCTTAGATTGACTTAGGAAGTTCTGGATTGATGCAGAGGTTGAAGTGATTTCCTTATGTGTGCCATGCACGCAAAGAGGCATAATAATGAGGATGACTAGCCATCTTCACCTGAGTGACATGGCTGTCCCAGAGAATAAGGTACTGACACCAATGGGGATTGCAATTTTCAGACCAACACCAGACTTTCAGTGAGATGCCTTGCCTAGCCCTGTCTAGCTTGGGACTTACACCGTTCCATTCATACTCCAGAGAAGCCACTTGCAGTTCTGTAGCCTTCAAACTGCCTTTTTAGCCATCTGGGTAATGAGACCATACAGCCTGGGTAGCAGGATAGAAATCAGGGAAAGAACACACGCCTTGACTTCCTCTGTTTGGTGGCTGGCATTCAGCTCTTGCCTGCAATAACACCTTATGTTTGCCAACACAGGCATTGCTAATGGATCATGGAACCTGAGCACAGAAAGTCTCCCAATCTCCAGCCTAAAGCTTCTAGCATGTCTACTCAAGGCTGGACCATCTAGTGGAACCTGTTTGACACTCCAACCATAGTGATACCTCACAAGTGACAGAACCATGGCAAAGTAGCAACATAGGCAGAAAAGATGCATTACAATGGGAGGGTTGTGGTGCCAGTGCTAGAAAGCTGGGATGTTTATAGATATAGATAAACCATATGAGAGTCAAACTTCATAGGTTACCTCTGTTGGCATGGATTGAAAAAAAAAAACATACTGAAAGAAAAATCAGGTATTGGATTTGGAGACATCATACGTAAACTATAAATTTTTAAAATCTAGTATCAAAAAATTTAAGAAAAATTATACACAGCAACCAATGTTAAAGTATTTCCAGGACACCAGCTTGCTCTAACACCCCAAAATTAACTAGCAAAATGAATTATATATAGCCAGGTACAGCAGTGTAAACATTTAATCAGAAAATTTATGAAGGGGAACCAGAGGCAGGGTTATATTAAGTTTAATCCTAGCCTGGGCTAAATAGCAAGACTTCCAGGGTAATCTGAGCTGCAACGAAAGACCTCCCATCTCAAAAATAAATAAAAGAATACAAGTAAAAATACTTAAAATGCATAATACATAGGGTAAAAATAACATTAATTCAATAGACACAGAAAAACAGTTAAAATCTGATACCTCTGTATTGTCAGTCAACAGACTAGGAATAGAAGGAAATTTCCTCCTGTTTTTCCCACCACTGCATTGCTACATATTTTTAATTAAATTTTTTATTTTTAATATTAATTACAGTTTATTTACTTTGTATATGAGCTGTAGCCCCCTTCCTCATATCCCCCCAACCCCACCCTCCCTCCCTCATCTCCTCCCTGCTCCTTTCTAAGTCTACTGATAGGAGAGGACCTCCTCCCCTTCCATCTGACCCTAGCTTATCAGTCCTCATTTGGACTGGCTGCAATGTCCTCTTCTGTGTCCTAGCAAGGCTGCTCCTCCCTCTGGGGGGAGGGGAGGTCAAAGAGCCACCCACTGAGTTCATGTCAGAGACAGTCCCTGTTCCACTTACTACAGTACCCACTTGGAGAATGAGTGGCCATGGGCTATGTCTGAGCACGGGTTCAAGATTATATCCATGTAGGGTCCTTGCTTGGAGAATCAGTCTCATAAAAGACCCCTGTGCCCAGATATATTTGATCACTGTGGAGCTCCTGTCCTCTCCAGGTCTTACTAACTCCCTCTTCTTTCATGTAATTCCCTGCATGATGCCCAAGGTTTGGTTATGAGTCTCAGCATCTTCTTTGAAACACTGCTAGGTAGAGTCTTTCAGAGGCCCTCTATGGTAGGATTCTTAAATGGACTTTAAGCAACTTTCCCCATCATGTTGATAATATCATTTTTAATTCTTTATTAATTACACTTTATTTACTTTGTATCCCCTCCTGTGGCTCTCTCCCTCCTCCCATTCCAATCTCTCCCTTCCTCTACCTTCTGCATGCATGCCCCTCCCCAAGTCCACTGATAGGGGAGGTCTTCTTTTGCTTCCTTCTGGTCCTAGTCAAATAGATCTCATCAGGAGTAGCTGCATTGTCTTCTTCTGTGACCTGGTAATGCTGCTTCCCCTCAGGGGGAGGTAATTAAAGAGCAGGCCAATCTGTTCATGTCACATACAGTCCCTTTTCCTATTACAATGGAACTCACTTGGATACTGAACTGCCATGGGCTACTCTGTGCAGGGGTCTTAGGTTATCTCCATGCATAGTCCTTGGTTGGAATATCAGTCTCAGGAAAGACCCCTGTGCTCAGATTTTTTGGTTCTGTTGTTCTCCTGTGGACTTCCTCTCCTCTCCAGATCTTACTGTTTCCCACTTCTTTCTTAAGATACCCTGCACTCTGCCCAAAGGTTGTCCATAAGTCTCAGCATCTGCATTGATAGTCTGCAAGGCACAGCCTTTCAGAGGCCCTCTGTGTCAGCTTCCTGACTTGTTCCCTCTTTTCTCCTTCTTCTGATGTCCATCCTCTTTGCCTTTATGTACAGGAATTGAGCATTTTGACAAGAGTCCTCCCTCTTGATTACATTCTTTAGGTGTACAGATTTTAGTAGGTTTATCCTATATTATATGTCTATATGAGTGAGTATATACTGTGTGTGTCTTTCTGCTTCTGGGATAGCTCACTCAGGATGATCCTTTCCAGATCCCACCATTTACCTGAAAATTTCATGATTTCCTTGTTTTTTTTATTGCTGAGTAATATTCCATTGTGTAGATATACCACAATTTCTGTATCTATTCCTCCACTGATGGGCATCTGGGCTGTTTCAGCTTCTGGCTATTACAAATAAGGCTGCTACAAACATGGCTGAGCAAATTGTGTACTTGAGCCTCTTTTGGGTATATGCTGAGGAGTGGTATAGCTGGATCTTGAGGAAGTGCTATTTCTAGTTGTCTGAGAATTCGCCAGATTGATTTCCAGAGTGGTTGTACCAGTTTACATTCCCACCAGCAGTGGAGAAGGGTTCCCCTTTCTCCACAACCTCTCCAGCATGTGTTGTCACGTGAGTTTTTTATCTTGGCCATTCTGATGGGTGTAAGGTGAAATCTTATGGTAGTTTTGATTTGCATTTCCCTTATGACCAAGAATGTTGAGCATTTCTTTAAGTGTTTCTCTGCCATTTGATATTCCCTATTGAGAATTCTCTGTTTAGCTCTATACTCCATTTTTTAAGTGGATTACTTGATTTGTTGCTGTTTAACTTCTTGAGTTCTTTATATATACTGGATATTAGTCCTCTGTCATATATAGGGTTGGTGAAGATCCTTTCCCAATGTGTAGGCTGTTGTTTTGTTCTGACGACAGTGTCTTTTGCTTTACAGAAGTTTTTCAGTTTCATGAGGTTCCATTTATTGATTGTTGCTCTTAGAACCTGTGCTGTTGGTGTTTTGTTCAGGAACTTGTCTCCTGTACCAATGAGTTCAAGGCTCTTCCCCACTTTTTCTTCCAAGCGGTTTAGTGTGTCTGGTTTTATATTGAAGTCTTCGATCCACTTGGACTTTAGTTTTGTACAGAGTGATAAGTATGGATCTATTTGCATTTTTCTACATGTAGACATCCAGTTAGATCAGCACCATTTGTTGAAGATGCTATCTTTTTCCATTGAATGGTTTTGGCATCTTTGTCAAAAATCAGGTGTCCCTAAGTGTGTGGATTTATGTCAGGGTCTTCTATTCAATTCCATTGATCCACGAGTCTGTTTCTATGCCAGTACCATGCAGTTTTTAGAATTTACCTTCCTCTCAGTACCTGATGGAACCATATAGTTGTTCACGAAGCAAGACTCAACAGATATAAGAAGATTGAAATAATCCCTTGTATCCTATCTGATCACCATGGACTAAAGCTGGACCTCAATGACAAAAATAGCAAAAAGCCTACACACACATGGAAACTGAACAACTTGCTACTAAATGACAGCTGGGTCAGAGAAGAAATAAAGAAATTAAAGACTTCCTAGAATTCAGTGAAAATGAAGGCACAACATACCCAAACTTATGGGACTCAATGAAAGCAGTGCTAAGAAGAAAGTTCATAGCACTAAGTGCCTTCAAGAAGAAATTCGAAACAGCTCATGCAAGCAACTTAATGGCTCACTTAAAAGCCCTAGGGGGAAAAAAGAAGCAGACCCACCAAAGAGGAGTACACAGCTGGAAATAATCAAACTCAGGGCTAAAATCAATCAATTAGAAACAAATAAAACAATTCAAAGAATCAATGAAACTAAGAGCTGGTCCTTTGAGAAAATCAACAAGACAGATAAACCCTTAGCCAAACTAACTAAAAAGCAGAGAGACTCTATGCAAATCAACAAAATATAAAACGAAAAGGGGGATATAACCACAGACACTGAGGAAATCCAAACAATAATTAGGACTTACTTTAAAAGCTTATATGCCATAAAATTTGAAAATCTAAATGAAATGGACATTTTTCTTGACCGATTCCACATGCCAAAGCTGAAAAAGACCAGGTAAATCAATTAAATAGTCCTACATCCCCTAAGGAAATAGAAGGTGTCATCAAAAGTCTCCCATGCAAAAATAGCCCAGGGCCAGATGGTTTCAGCGCAGAATTCTACCAGACCTTCAAAGAAGAGCTAACACCAATACTCTTCAAACTCTTCCACAAAATAGAAACAGAAGGAACACTACCAAACTCATTCTATGAAGCCACAGTCACCTTGGTACCTAAACCTCACAACGACCCAACAGAGAAAGGGAATTTCAGGCCAATCTCCCTCATGAACATTGATGCAAAAATACTCAACAAAATACTTGCAAACCGAATCCAAGAACACATCAAAGATATCATCCACTTCCACTTAGTAGGCTTCATCCCAGGCATGCAGGGGTGGTTCAATATACGGAAATCCATCAATGTGATCCACCACATAAACGAACTAAAGGAGAAAATCCACATGATTATCTCATATGCTGAAAAAGCATTTGACAAAATCCAACACACATTCATGTTTAAAGTCTTGGAGAGATCAGGGATACAAGCACATATCTAAACATAGTAAAGGCAATATACAGCAAGCCTATAGCCAACATCAAACTGAATGGAGAGAAACTTAAATCAATCCCACTGAAATCAGGGACAAGACAAGGCTGTCCACTCTCTCCATACCTCTTCAACATAGTTCTGCAAGTCCTTGCTAGAGCAATAAGAGTTGACGGAGATTTGGAGATACAAATTGGAAAGGAAGAAGTCAAAGTGTCACTATTTGCAGATGATATGATAGTATACATGAGTGACCACAAAAATTTTACCAGGGAACTCCTACAACTGATTAACACCTTCAGCAAGTGGCTGGATACAAAATTAACTAAAAAAAAAAAAAATCAGTAGCCCTCCTGTATACAAAAGACAAAAGGGCTGAGAAAGAAATTAGGAAAACAACACCCTTTACAATAGCCACAAAGGACATAAAGTACCTTGGTGCAAACCTAACCAAGCAAGTCAAAGACTTGTATGAAAAATATTTCCAGTCTCTGAAGAAAGAATTAGAAGAAGATATCAGAAGATGAAAAGATCTCCCATGCTCATGGATCGGCAAGATTAGCATAGTAAAAATGACCATCTTACCAAAAGCAATCTATAGATTCAATGCAATTCTCATCAAATTACCAACACAATTCTTTACAGATCTTGATAATATCTTAATACATGAGAAATTTCTTTACCTGGAAAGGCCATTTATGAAAACCTCACAGCTAACATACTTAAACGGTGAGAAAATAAACTCTTTCTCCGGAATAACTGTATAAAGACAAAGGTGGACATACTCGTTACTTATAGTGAACATCATACTGGGGATTTTAAGTAGGGTAAGAAAGCAAGAAAAATAAATAAATAAATGACATTCAGATTAGATTCGGGTAAGCAAAGCATGCCTGTTTGCAAATGACACACTTTTTTTTGTACAGTAATTCCTAAAGAATCTAAGAAACTATTAGGACTAATGAATTATTTTAGAGTGCTTGCAGGACACCAGGTTAATTTAGAAAACCAGCTGTGTTTCTATGTGTTTGTAATAAATGATCCACTGAACACTGAACACTGAACTAACTAACCAAATGATTTCTTTATAATAATATGAAATAAAATACGATGAGATGACTTTAACAAACACAATACCCAGTTTATTCTAAAAATCACTAATTTTTAAAATAGTTTTCTTTGTGTTATAGAATATCAAAATAAATGGAAAAACATCACATGCCCCATAGTTTCAATTCCATTTTGATTGTAATCTTAGGATAATTCTTTATTGAAACTATGATGAATCTAAAATTTGTCAGTGGACCTAGAGCTATCAAAATTTTCCTGAAGAACAGTAAAGCAGGAGAGTTCACACTTTTTTATTTTGAAATCAACATTCAAGCCACTGTGATGTAAGGCTATATATATAAATCCATGGGGAAGATTCAAGAGTCTAGACACTAAAACATTTATGGCCAACTAATTTTGTTTTTTTGTTTTGTTTTTGTAATGATGTCAAGATTATTTGTTCAAAAATATTTTTCAAGAAATTGTACTGGAACAATTGCATTCCCACATGCAAAAAGTGAGTGTGCTTACTATACAATATATTAAAAATTTAATACACAGACTTAAATATTAAACACTAAATTTCTAGATGAAAACATGAGGAGAGAGTAGTATGACCTTGGATTTGGCAAAGAAAATGGGGTTTCTTCTTGTGGTAGTCAAAGTAAAATTAATTGACTTTGGTGACAGTGGAAAATACTTGTGACTATATTCTGAAAACTATCAAACTTCATGCTTTAAAAAAGGTAAATGGTATAATATGGGTATTGCATCTTGATAACATTTTATTCTAAGAAAAAATTAGATAATACAGAAATTATGCAGCAAGTATTTTTCAGATTCCCAAGAGACCAACAGCAAAAAAAAAAAAAAAAAAAAAAAGAACAATTAATGCAAAACTACTTAAGCAAAGCAAGTCTCCCAAGTACTCTGTCCAGTACAGGAGTCAGTAGTCATGTGGATATTTGTGGTTTATTTAAATTACCAAATTCAAATAGGCTCACATTAGAAATTCGGGTTCCAAACAAAGAATAATGGCACATACCTGTATTCTTAGCTTATCATCTCAGTGTTAAGGAAGCTGGGTTAAGAAGATCTTAAGTTTGCTCAATAGTTACTGAATGACCACTGAACTGAACACAGATACAGGAAAATCCCATCAAGATAGACAACTATGTTAGTCAATACAGCTACTGTTTCTCTGACTATCCAGATTTAACTACCACTAAAATTGCTGTAAGAGCCAAATACCACTTTCTTTCCCAAACAAGTGATGCATGTTGTGTGCATATATGCCCCCTCCTCTCTCTCCTCTTTGCTTCTTTCTCTCTTTCTCTCTCTGTGTGTATGTGTGGTATGTGAGTATGTGTGCAGCTCTGAAACAAAACAAGGGTCTTGTGTGCCTGTGTACAGGTATATGTGTGTGCATATAGGTGCCAAGCAGGCCAGAAGAAGACTTCAGATCCCCTAGACATGAAGTTATAGGTCACTGTGTACTACTGGGAATTAAACTCAGGCCCTGTGGAAGGGCAAAAGCTCTCTGAACCTTTGAGCCATCTCTCCAGCTCCAAGACAGAGCTTTGAAATAACCCTTTACTTTTGTGTGATCCTAAGGCATTGTACAAGAAATAATTTGTTTTGACTTATCATATAATCATTAATTAATATGTGATGAAATTATAGGTATTACCTTTTAGTAATTACTAAGAAAAAGAGAAATTCTGTTAGAAATCAGTTTGCTTTTCTGTTTTTCTGTGGTACTGGGACTGAACCCAGAGCTTGCATTTTCTAGGTAACTGCTTTGCCACTGGTCTATACCCCCAGCCCCAGTCATGTGTAATTTTTACAAAGCTGCATCAGTATTAGTCATTGCACTACTGTGCTATGGTGCTAATAGAACTATATGTTCACTATCTCATTTAACCTTGCAACACTCCACGCTAGACTATTTTCCCATGTAATAAATAAATTTATTTTGTTTACTGGGCTGTGTTCAAATTGCAGGCAAACCTCTCAAGACTCCAAGTAATCAGAGTTCATAAGAAAGGAGCTGGAGGCACACTGAAAGTGTCCAGCAATCCTAATTTAAAAGCAGCCAGCTATTTCAACACAAATAAAATTTGCTTGATTGGAATACCTAAGGCTGAATGTAAATCAGAAGAGGGGCATCAAGTGTCCTTAATAGGAAGCAAAAGATTTTAATCACTCTCATGTTGTTTGGTTTGCAATTGCAGATGGAGCAACAGCAGTAGCTACAACAACAACAGGACTATGCAATTTAGCTACTATATAATGAAAAGGCTGTCATTGGCTTGTCTTGACTACTAGACTGTGATTTCCAACTTGCATGCCCACTTCAGCATCAAATGCTTTTTCCACCCTGAAGCCATATTGTAGATAGACTTTTTTCCAGCTTTACTGTTCTTTTCTACCCTGGAATGTTCTCTTTGACATACATTGCAATTTATAAGTATTGGAAACAGCAAAATATGAAACTAAAGTTAGGAACAAATTTGACAATGTAAAGGAATTGCATCATTAAAAGCTTCCCACAAGAAATGTTTATAGTGCATTTATCACTGCCATTTGGCTTACACAGGCCTCTTGGTAGTGACAGATATTTTCCTGAGAAAGAGTACCGTAGGGATTTTTATTTTAGCAGAGCTTTAGTTAATAATACAAATGCCTGTTCAAAGAAGTCATGATGACCTTTAACAGTAATTTAATGCATGACTCAGCCATAGACCACCGATGAGACATACGCCTTCTAATAGTGCTAAAGCAGTTTGTAATTTACCATTTTGTTCTTCTTTTGAAAGGGAAATAGGAAATGACATATGAATCATGTATATTTTCTACAAGAATGATGCAAGACATCATTCTACATTTCAGGATTTGAAAGAATGATAATGATAGGTTAATTTACATCAGCTCTTTCTAATAAGGACTCCTGTAAGACCCTTCTTAAAAAGGTTGATAGAGAAGTGCTTCTCATCTATAAGACAGGAATTGATTCAGAATTTTTTTCATATCTGACATGCATTAAGCATCTGAGAAAGAGTCCTTCTTAATCTTCCTTTATTTATACTTTGAAAAAAATTGTATGTAATTGAAAACCTCTGCTAATTTTTCCTAATATCCACAACTAAAAAACTACCATCTAGCTCTGGGTTCACCAGACTTTTTATGTAAAAGTCAAAGAGTATAATATATTTGCAAGCCATATAGGTCTGACAGGGTATTCCACTTTGCTACCATGCCTTGAGAACAACCACTGACAAGAAGCATGGTTGTGTCATTAATACAGACTTACTTGGCGACACTAGATTTTAGGTATCATGAAATATCACTATTCTGCTTTCAACCATATAAAATAAAAAAAAAATCATCCTTAACACCAAGGCCACACTAAAAAGAAAATATTTGATAACCTGATTTGGCCTCAGGCTATAGTTTTTTGACTGGCAACTTATAAACAGATATAATATAGTTAAAGGTTCAAGTGGTACCACACGCCTGTAGTCCCAATACCAAGGAAGCTGTAGCAGGAGAGTGTACAGTTTAGAGCCATCTGAATGGCATTGCAAAAGCCTGTTTCAAAACAAAATGAAAAATTCAAAACAAAAGCATTCTCAGCACCACTTTTATAATTGCTTCCTTTTTGTCTTGGGAGACAGGGTATCACCCATCAGCTAAGGTTGGACCTCAGTATGCAACTCAGGCTGACCTAGAACTCATAGCTCCTTCTATTACCCTCAGCTTCTAAAGTGGATTCACAGGTCTTACCCACCACATCTGGCTTTTAAAGTCCCCCATAGAAGCTGTGAATTGACCAGTATTCAACAGCAGAGAGATGTTTCCTGGTAGAAGAGAGCCTAAAGACTAAATGGGGACCAAGCACACAGACATGCTGTAGACGGGTTTCAGATAGCCAGTGTATCTGTTTTATACGGAGCATAACACCAAAAGCACCCATCAGTGCCAGACTACAGAGGGATATGAAAGCTTCACACTGCAGGTCTGGAAAATCACTGGTGGATTTCCCTATCAACCCTTACTTTCACTTTGTTCCTATATACCCCTAATTATGACTCACTCACAATTAAATACAACCAACAAAACAAGAAAAGAAAACACATTTCAATGCTCAGATTTTTCAAATTGCTTCTGAGTTGTTTGCCATGGATAAGACATAGTGAAACTTAGTTTCCATATTAGAGGAAACAAACATTGGAGATTCTACAAGAGAATAAAAAAGAATAAGATTAATGTCTCTCTTCCTTTGCTAGTATGGATTTCCTCTCTCGATCTCAGTTTGTCTACATCACTCTCAGCCCCTGACACCATTTTTCTTTTCTATTGCAGCATTCTCTTCCTGTATTTATGACCATTTTCCTCTCATTCCATGTTTCTATCCACATTTCTCTCAGTCTCATATTATCATCTTACTTCCTTAGTTCTGGTCTGTTTATGCGCCCATCTCTGTTTCTCACCCCAGTATCATCATTTGTCTCCTTTTTTTTTGTTGGGGTGTGCGAATGTGTGTATTTGTGTATGTGTGCTTCTTTGCTGCTTTCTGTGAGCCTTTGTGTTTTTATATATGAGTTTCTGTCAGTGTTTGGGTGTTTATATATGTGTTTCCTTCTGTGAGTGTCACTGTCTGTCTCTCACACGATGTTTATTCACACAAACACATATTCTCAGGCTTCTCTCCTAGACATAGAAGAAACAAAGCTAAGTATTCTGGGACATTGGATCTATTCAGAAAGAAGTAAAATGGAAGCTCTCTAAGGAAGACTAGGAGTCCCTTTAACCCTCATTCTGGTTGTTTGGTTCTCCATATCAAAATGCTCTAAATGTACACATGTGATGTGTTTTTCTCCCTAAGGCCGCTCTTTAAAGAAAATAGAATTTTCTTCAATTATTCAACAGATAGGGAGATTCCTGAGTGTGGATTAAAGAAGCCCACATACAGCAAAATTTGCCACTGTGCTGTCATGCCCTTTTTATTTATTTCATGCCCATTCATTTCATTAGATACTTAGATCTTTGCTTCCTCAGAATGAAAATATAGGAAGGGATGACAAGGGAATGGGATAGTCTTTAGGCTCCTAGATCTTTATCTATGTTGTGTTTGGAGGGAAAGTTTGAAGACATTTGAACACAACACATTTAGAAAATGAAGAATAAGATTGGGTAATCTCCAAAGTTTTCTTCTCCTTCAGAATCCCCCTTATCCTAACTGGAAAGCCCTATGAATCCTCTAGAACTAGATTTAAAATTTCTGTGGATGTTTCCTGGTTTTGTTAGATATACTTTTATAATATGTATATTTGACAATTTTTATTGTATGTTTAAAATTATCTTCATCATTAAGCTTTATTCTCGTAGGCTTGAAGCAGGAAGGTATAAAAAAATTTCCGTATTCTCATTTTCTTATCTATCTTGCAGTGTCAAAAGCATAAATAGAACCCCAAAATGAACAACAGTAACAATAAAAAATACCAACGGTGTGGCCTTCTTTCTCTTTAAAGCAGAGAACATAAGAGCAAATACTTTTCTGAACAATGTTAGTTTGTACCTATCATATCAAATTAAATACCACCTTTACCACCCTTAAATATGCTAATGTAGCAGTTAGGAGACTAGAAGAGGGCACTCAACCATTTTTGTCTTCCTAAAGTCCAACCTCGAAATCACTCTAGTATTCTCCTTTCTCTGAAATCTGAAGACAATGACTTTGCTCTGAGTTTACCTTAAGAGTTGCCAAGGACTATTCATGGAAATAACCTAGAATCCCTGCACAGATATAGCACATGACAGTTCAGTGTCCAAGTGGGTTCCATAGTAATGGGAAAAGGGACTGCCTCTGACATAATCTGATTGGCCTGCTCTTTGATCACCTCCCCTGAGGGGGGAGCAGCCTTACCAGGCCACAGAAGTTGACAATGCAGCCACTCCTGATGTGATCTGATAGACTAAGATCAGAAGGAAGGAGAGGAGGACCTCCCCTATCAGTGGACTTGGGGAGGGGCATGCGTGAA
The DNA here is from genome assembly GCF_907164565.1 of Psammomys obesus. Classification (NCBI taxonomy): domain Eukaryota; kingdom Metazoa; phylum Chordata; class Mammalia; order Rodentia; family Muridae; genus Psammomys; species Psammomys obesus. The sequence continues at coordinate 11,563,204 of NW_026589137.1, read as the reverse complement.
GAAGAAGGAGGGAGGGTGGGATCAGGAAGGGAGGAGGGAGGGGCTTATAGGGGGATACAAAGTGAATAAAGTGTAATTAATACAAATTTAAAAAGTGAAATAAAAATATAAAAAAAAGAAAAAAAAAGAGTTGCCATGTGGCCTGGGGCTGTAGCTCAGTTGGTAGAGAGCTTGCATAGCATGCAGGAGGCCCTGAGTTCAAACCCCAGCACCATGAAACAAACAAACAAACAACAACAACAAAAACAAAAACAGTCTGGATGCTGGGCCTACTATAACAAGCCTTTAATCCCAGGGTTACATAAGAAGACCTGTCTCAAACTAAAATTAAAAAAAAAAAAAAAAAAAAAAGAGTTGCCATGTATGGGTCAGTGTTCTTGAATCTAGTAACCAAATTTCATTTGTTTATATTTGAGATGGAAGATCTTTCTATGTAGCTCCCTTCTACCTTTGGCAGTGTGAACAATTTCGAGGAATGCTTTGGTAACTTCTTGATGTTAAAGCTAAAGATCTTATAATTGGAAGTGTTCTCTGGTTTATGAATTTTAGTTTATGGAAAGACATTTTACATCAATATCTTCCTCCAATTACTGAAAAAAGGTGGCCACAAATTTGTACTATGTCTCCACAGCAAGAAATATCTCACTTCTGAATGACTCTAATACTACAACTTAAAGTGTGATGGACTGTTCCTTTCTTCCAGTTATATACATGGCACCACATCATTAGTGATGAAGGCTGGGATACATGTAAATTCAGGAATTTTGGCCTTCCAAAGATGTTGGTAGAATTCAGCTCCCTATTCATGCCCCTTCTTGTCTAAGCAGTACAGAGAAGAAATGCTGTTATTCTATGAGAAGAACAAGTAAAAGGGAGGTTAGCAGGTAGGGAACCTTAATTACAAGCTGTTTGAAATGAAAATGGATTCAATTTCTTTTTCATACATTATAAAGTAAAACAGACTGAAGAAAGAATTCCAAATAAGACTTTTTCTAAGTAACCGCTTCCAGAAATTGGTAGCAGTTTAGCTAATTAGTTTGATAATTACACATAAATGAAGGAAACACTTTAAAAGTATTAGATCATGCATGCCAAGTTTTAAATAATTTAACAAATCTTTGCTGAAAATTTTCTGTTTATCATTGCAATTAGCTCAACAAATTGACTTCTAAATTAGTAGACTCCAAACTAAGGGCATTTGATGGCATGCTGCTTAGCTGAGGATTGGCTCTGCTTGTGTCCATTCAGTTATTCCTCTTTCACCTCTGCATTCTTTGCCCCAAATAATGTGATCTCAACAGGGTATGTATTCCAATTAATAATAACTCTGGCGTAGAAGTAGAAGTGGATCAGGAGGGAAATATTGCTGTTGCTGTTGTTATTCACCATTACTCCTCTTCAAAATTTCCTGAACAAAAACACTTTGCCTGTGGGTGATACGGTCTGAGAAAGTAGGTGTCTGAAATGGTACACCCTTCTAATGGGATTGTACCTGTATCTATGATGATAGAGCTCTCTTTGCAAACTAACTGTATAAACAAGAGAAATATTACCTTACTTCAGTAAGAAGACCTCAACACCAGCATTTATAGCCCCAAAGTGAATGTCCTAATTATAAATGACTTGTGCCTGTTTGTCAGACCACTTATGGATCTTCAAAACACATAACTTTGCCTTTTATCCTCTTGTCTCAGTCACTGGGATTACTTTATGTACTTGAAAATAATGAGATTGCATCCCCCCTCCCATTATACTATCACTCATACTTTTCATTTAAGACAGACTGACCTTTCCCCTCAATTAGAACACAGTAGTGACATTTTACTTCATCTCAAAACCGCTGAGCCTTTGTAGGGGCTGAGTAGATAGTTGGGCCTTCATGGGGCCTTGAAAGCTGAGCAGGAGAGAAAGGAACAAGGAGAGCAGAAGGAGTAAAGGAAGCAGGTTGGGGGGATGGGGAGTGGAGGTTCAAAGGATGATGACAGAGGGCAGGGAGGTGGCAGCACTGGTTAGGACTCAAAGGAAAAGAAAGAGAGAAAAAAAAGATGAGTGTTGGGTGGTCTGGAGAAAAGGGGAAAAAACCAGATGAATTGCAGAAGAGCCTGGACATTGAGGCTGAAAATGGAGGAAGAAAGAGCAGAGCCAAGTGTGAGGAGTATTGAACTCAGAATGGGGTCAAGTGGGCAGGGTGGTAAAGGGGCAGCATCCTCTGTTTTCATTAGAGTGCTTGCTTTCTGATGTGTCTGGGACAGGGCTCCAGCTTACTGTCAGGCTCTCAGTATTCCCAACTCAAGGGCTTTTTTTTTTTTAACCAATTGTACGGTTTATTTATTTATTTACTATTATTATTAGTTATAATTTATTAACTCTGTATCCCAGCTGTATCCCACTCCCTCATTCTCTCCCCCCTTCATCTCCTCCCTTCCCCTTTCCAAGTCCACTGATAGGGGAGGACCTCCTCCCCTTTCATCTGACCCTGTTCTTTCACACTGACTGGTAGGAATGCATCTGGAGAAAGAGCTAGATGAGAGGTAGCTCATGGCACAGTGCTTCTGTAAAAAGAGGATGACACTGGAGTCATAGTTATATGTTACATTCACTGTGTGGTCTGGTAAGTGATCTGATTTCTTAGGTTCTCATTATCCAGCTTCAAAATGAAGGTGGAAATGCTCCTGCTTTAAGTTGTAGCTGATATCAAACTGTGTTATGTGCAAGCAACTGCCTAGCACAGGGTCTGACATGTGTCATAGCAATGGCTCCATAACATCCTTTTAGGTGCTTTGCAAACATTTGTAGACACACATAGCCATTTGTGGCCCCTTTTCTTAAAGTGTTTTTCAAACATCTTTGTGATATGGTTGAAGAAGCCCAGCTTTTTATTTCTTGTCAAGTCTTTGAAGCCCTGTACTTCGTGGGCTACTCTAACTATTTACAGCACCACTCACAGTGATCTCTCAGATTTGACCATCTTGCTTTGTGAAACAATAAAAATACTTATTTATCTGTTTTGTGCTGTATATTTGATATCTGCCTTCACTGTGTTTTGCTGGGGCTGGACAGATGACTCAGTGGTTAGAGGCACTGATGGCTTTTCCAGAGGACCCAAGTTCAATACCCAGCACCCATGGTAGCTTACTACTGTCTGTAACTCCAAGATCTGACACCCTCACACAGACATACATGCAGACAAAATACCAATGCACATTGTGTTTTGCTGCTATTCCAGTGCTGGGGATGGGACTTGGATATACTAGGAAAGAACTGAAAGAACTCTAGCATTAAGCTCCCCCTCCAAGCCCTTGCAAGTTTATTCTGAGACTGGACGTTACTAAGATGCTCAGGGTAGCCTTAAAACTGTAATATTCTTGCTGCAGCTTCTGAGAAGGTAGGTCTGTGCCACATGCTAAGTTCCACAATTCTTAAGTAGTGAATATAGTCCCAGGAGAAAGGGAAAGCCAGATATGCATGGCATGTGTTCTTAGTGCTTACATTTTACTTCAAGAATTACAAGGAAGCAGTATGTAATTTCATTGTATAAGACTTATATTTGAGTGAATATCAATATACCCAGACATAGAAAGTACTATGAATGAACTTAATGATGAAGTAGGAACCTGTGACTTCAAAGTTATTTCCCATTGAGACCATTTTGGCTTCTCCAGAAATTGAAAAGCATTCTTGTTATAGCTACATAGGCTACTCTATCATAACAAGTAGTCCCCAAACTGAAATACTTCAATCACAAGGGAAGTACTTTCCTTCTCCACAAGAAAACATGAGGTGAATGCTCTTGCCTTTCCTCCTTATAATGATTTTGGAATATAGGCTGCTTCTAGCTACTGATTCCATTTTCACCTATGATTTTAATGTGCAATGGAATTGCCTGTGGATCTAGTTGAATCAAAGATTATGATTCAATAACTCTGCAGTGGGGACAGAGATTCTGCATTTCCAATGAGTTCTAGGGTATCAAATAATGTAGACTTAGGGATGCACCTTCATATAAGTTTATATTATAACAAAGAATAAGAGGCTATTAATTTGAGAGGGAGAAAGAGGGGCATAAAAGGAGCTAGACAGTGTAGAGGGAGGGAGAAGCATTATAACTATACATTTTTGTTTTGTTTTTGTTCCTATTTTTATTTGTAGAGATTTTCATAAAATATATATTGATTATATTCTTTCCGGTACCCCATACAACTTTATGTTCTTCCTCTCTTAAAACAAACAAAAAACAAAAATAAACAACAAAAAAAATCAAAACAAAACACCCACCAAGCAAAACCAATAAAAAGCACACAAAGCATGGACTGATTGTATTGGCAATCAACTCCTGAGCATTGGGCCTGCACTGGCATGTGGTTGATACATATTGTTACTCCATTGGAGAAAGCTTATTTTGCTTTCTGCCAGCAGTTGTCAATTGCAAAAAGGTTTTGAGTAATAAATGGGACTTTGTGGCCACTTCTCCTCCTTCCTGTCCAGAATTTTGTTTAGCTTGGGTTTGTGCAGATCTTGCATGTGTTGTCAGAGTCTCCATGAGTTCATACGTGCATCTGCCCTGTTATGTTGGGAAAAGTGTCTGAAACCTCTGACTCTTATAATAATCTTTCTGCCCCCTCTTCCACACAGGTCCCTGAGCATTGATGGGAGTGTGTGATCAAGACATCCCAGTGATGGTTGTGTGCTCCAAAGTCTAAGTTTGTGGGTCTTTCTGTTAATTACCATTGACTTCAAGACATAGCTTCTCTAATGAGGGTATAGAAAGCAACATGGCATAGGAGTCATGTTGTTGCAGTGTTTATTTAGCAGAAAAAGAGTAGGCTTTTCCCTATGCCAATGACTTCTTGAATCTCAGGTTCTTTGCGTTAGCAATGTCTGGCATGGGTTCCATCTTATGGAATGGGCCTTAAGCCCAATAAAAAATGGTAGGTTATTTCCCTAATATCCATGCCATTGTTACACCGATGTGCATGTCTTGGAGGCAGATTGATATAGCTCACAGAGTTCAGAGTTGGCTGAGACAATTACTCTTCTCCTGTGGTGGCATGAAAAATACTTCCCAGCACCACAAATGCTAGTCAGGAGGGGTGAAGTTTCTAATTGTGCACCAGCTTCATTTTTTCATATTTGATGAGATGAGTAAGTGCTATCTTCAGCAATAGGGCCTTAGCAGCAGGTTACAGCCGAGGATAACTAATATCTTCAACAGTAGTCTGTGATGTTTGGTTGGGTCTGTGGAGCCCCCTTGGGCAATGATTTAAAAAGATGTAATTCATTCACAGTTCCTGGGGTTTTATTTGGTAGCATATGTTATATAGTTAGGTTATTGTCTCTTGCATCTGATGACTTCATTTAAATTTCTTTCATATATATATTTAGGAAGCTTCTACAGTAGTAGGTTTCCATATGATTTTTCAAAAGGCCTTTAGTATCAGTTATCCCTTCTTTAATTCCTTCCTTTACTGTGCAATCCTCCCCCACTTAATCCTCCTATTCTACTATTTTCCTATTTATCTTTTTATAACATTATATTTTATTTCCCTTTCCTTTGAAGATCCTTTCCTGATCACTATTCCCTTACTTACTACCTACTGTCTGTGGATATTATAAATGAAACACTCACAGCTAAAACTTAAAATGTTAACATTCACATATAAGAGAAAATGTTTAACTTTTAAGAGTTAGTAACTAATAATACTGCAATTAAAAACAATAAACTATACATTTAAAATGTACTTGAAATTTGAATAATGCATTAACCTGTTTGTTGACATAATTAAGATATACATGTCATTTTAATAATTGCAATCAGTATTCTCATGTCCATTTATAGTTGATGCCTACCATCCCTATCCCTACTCCATAACCAGCCTGTTCTTACAGTGGATTTTCTAACATTTTGTATTAGTGAGTCAAGCATTTCTGGTTACACTCACTCAAGATAACACTATGAGATTGATCCAAGTCATAGTATATATCTGTAACTTTTTCTTTCGTATTACTGAATCATAGTCCATTGTATGAATGTACAAGAATTTATCTACTGACCTGACAAAAGGCATTTTAGATTATTAACAGTTTTGTGTGACTGTAGATAATGTTGCCACGAGTATGGGTATATAATAATTAGATTGAGCATGTTTTTATTTAATTGTCTAGAAGTGAGTTTTTTGGTAATTTGGCACAAGTATGTTTAACCAAAAGGTAAAATCTGTTTCCCAAAGGTCTCTTATTAGCTGGTTTTACAATGGTATAACAAAATGCCTGAAATAATAATTTTTGTAAAGTTGGTGCTGAAGCCTAGAAATTCACAACCCAGGTAGTATGGATCTAACACAGTTTCAATTTATAGACAAAAGTAGAAGAGCCAGTGAATGCATGTCTAAAGTGTAAAACATGAGGGGCAGCTTTATTTTCTCATGTGATAACAAACCCAAATCTTGTGAGACTGATAGCACACTCATATAAGAATGGCACTAGCCAAACTTAGGGCATAGTGCAGGAAATCTTATGAAGGAAGGGAGATAGAAAGACCTGGAGGAGACAGCAGCTCCAAAAGGAGATCAACAGAGCCAGAAATAGTGAGCCCTGGGGATCCTGAAGAGAATGATACCCAAACCAAGGACAATGCATGGAGTGGACCTAAAACCCTGGCTCAGACTTAGCCCATAGACTCATTCTTCAAGCGAGGTCCCTAGTAAGGGGAGCAGAGATTTTCTTTGGCATGAATTCAATGGCTGGCTCTCTGATCACCTCCCTCTGGAGAGTGCAGAATAACCAGGACATAGAGGAAGAAAATGCAGCCAGTCCTGATGAGACCTGATAGGCTAGGGTCAAATAGACAGGGAGGAGGACCTCTCCTATCAGTGGACTACGGGATTGGCATAGGAGGAGAAAAGGGAAGGAGGGTGGGATAAGGAGGATATCAGGGAGAGGACCACAGCTGGGATACAAACTGAATAAATGATAATAATAAAAAAGAGGAAAAAAGGAAAAAAATGACATTACATCATTTCTAAAGGCTCCACTGCCAAACAGGCCCCTGCCTTTTAACACTGCTACATCTAGGGTCAAACCTCAGCATAAGTTTTGGTGGAGAAAAACGATATAAACAGTTGTACCATCCCATTTTGTATCCTGACTAGTAATATAGAAGAGTTACAGTAGCTCTAAATCCTCACCAACCTTTGAAATTATCCAGGGTGAAATTTTCGTGTACTAGTATTTCACTGGTGTTGCATTTTCATTTGCGTAATGACTACTGACACTGAACATATTTTTTCTCATGTGTTTATAGGGTATATGTTTGTAATTGGGGGAGAGAGGACATCTGCATGCATGAGTATGTAGTCAAGAGGTTTGTATTGGAAGTCTTCTTTGATCTTTGCGGCCTGATCTTCCAGTAACACAGCTAAGTCACTTTTCTTTTTTTTTTTTTTTTCTTGAACATATTCTTTATTTTTATTTTTTTTCTTTTCAGTTACATTTTATTAACTCTGTATCCCAGCCGTGTCCCGATCCCTCATTCCCTCCCCAGTACCACCCTCCCTCCCTCATCTCCACCGTGCCCCTTGCCAAGTCCACTGATAGGGGGGACCTCCTCCCCATTCATCTGATCCTGTTTTATCAGGTATCTTCAGAACTGGCTGCAAAGCTCTCCTCTGTGGCCTAACAGGACTGCTCCTCCCTTGGGGGGTGGGGAGGCCAAAGAGCCAGTCATTGAGTTCCTGTTAGAAATAGTCCTTGTTCCCCTCACTATGGGAAACCAAATGTTTACTGAGCTACCACAGGCTACATCTGAGCAGAGGTTCTAGGTTACATTCATACATGGTCCTTGGTTGCATGTCAGTCTCAGAAAAGACCCTGTGCCCAGATATCTTTGGTCCTTGTGGAGCTCCTATCTTTTCCTCATCAGACTAACTCCCCTTCTTTCTTCTGATTCCCTGTACTCAGCCAAAGGTTTGGTCATGAGTCTTTTCTTTGAAAACACTGCTAGGTAGAGTTTTTCAAATGCGCTCAGTAGACTCCTGTCAATGTTCAATGCGCATCCCATCTGTCTTTCAAAACGAGGATTGATCATCTTACCCCATGTCCTCTCTCTTGATTATCTTTTTTTGGTGTATAGATTTCATTATGTTTATCATATCTTATAGGTCTATATAAGTGAGCATATAAAGTGTTTGTCTTTCTCCTTCTGGGATATTTCACTCAGGATGATCTTTTCTAGATCCCACCATTTGCCTGCAAATTTCATGATTTCCTCCTTTTTGATTGCTGACTAGTATTCCATTGTGTAAAAATACCACAATTTCTGTACCCATTCCTCCATTGATGGACATCTGGGTTGTTTCCAGGTTCTGGCTATTACAAATAAAGCTGCTATAAACATGGTTGAACAAATATCCCTTTTCTGTACTTGAGCAAACTTTGGGTAAATACCTAGCAGTGGTATAGCTGGGTCTTGAGGAAGCACTATTCCTAATTGTCTTAGAAAGCACCAGATAGATTTCCAGAGTGGTTGTACCAGTTTACATTCCCACCAGCAGTGGAGGAGGGTTCCCCTTTCTCCACAACCTCTCTAGCATGTGTTGTCCCTTGAGTTTTTCATTTTGGCCATTCTGATGGGTGTAAGGTGATATCTCAGGGTCGTTTTGGTTTCTATTTCCCTGATGGCTAATGAGGATGAGCATTTCTTTGTTTCTCTGCCATTCGATATTCCTCTGTCGAGAATTCTCTGTTTAGCTCTGTTCCCCATTTTTTAATTGGATTACTTGTTTTGCTGCTTTTCAGCTTATTTAGTTCTTTGTATATACTCGATATTAGTCCTCTGTCAGATAAAGGGTTAGTGAAGATTCATTCCCAATCTGTAGGCAGGGGTTTTGTTTTGATGACAGTGTCCTTTGCTTTACAGAAGCTTTTCAGTTTCATGAGGTCCCATTTATTGATTGTTGCTCTTAGAGCCTGTGCTGTTGCTGTTCTGTTCAGGAAGTTGTCTCCTGTGCCAATGAGTTCTAGGCTATTCCCCACTTTTTCTTCTAACAGATTTAGAGTATCTGGTTTTATGTTGAGGTCTTTGATCCACTTGGACTTTAGTTTTGTGCAGGGTGATAAATATAGATCTATTTTCATTTTTCTGCATGTGGACATCCAGTTGGACCAGCACCATTTGTTGAAGATGCTGTCTTTTTTCCATTGAATGGTTTTGGCTGCTTTGTCAAAAATCGAGTATTCATAGGTGTGTGGGTTTATTTCTGGGTCTTCTATGCGGTTCCATTGATCCTCCTTTCTGTTTCTATGCCAATACCATGCAGTTTTTATTACTATTGCTCTGTAGTATAACTTGAGATCGGGGTTGGAGATACCTCCAGATGATCTGTTGTTGTACAGGATTGTTTTGGAGATTCTGGGTTTTTTGTTTCTCCATATGAAGCTGAGAATCTTTTTTTCAAGGTCTGTAAAGAATTGAGTTGGTATTTTGATGGGAATTGCATTGAATCTGTAGATTGCTTTTGGCAGGATGGCCATTTTCACAATGTTAATCCTACCAATCCATGAGCACGGGAGATCTTTCCATCTTCTGAGATCTTCTTCAATTTCTTTCTTCACAGACTTGAAGTTTTTCTCAAACAGGTCTTTCACTTGCTTGGTTAGTGTCACCCCAAGGGACCTTATGTGGTTAGTGGCTATTGTGAAGGGTGTTGTTTCCCTAATTTCTTTCTCGGCCCTTTTGTCTTTGGTATACAGGAGGGCTTCTGATTTTTTTGAGATGATTTTGTATCCTGCCACTTTGCTGAAGGTGTTTATCAACTGGAGGAGTTCTCTGGTTGAATTCTTGGGGTCGCTCATATATACTATCACATTATCTGCGAATAGTGACACTTTGACCTCTTCCTTTCTGATTTGTATCCCCTTGATCTCCTTTAGTTGTCTTGCTGCTCTGGCTAGGACTTCAAGTACTATGTTGAAGAGGTAGGAAGAGAGTGGGCAGTCTTGTCTTGTCCCTGATTTCAGTGGGATTGATGTAAGTTTCTCTCCATTGAGTTTGATGTTGGCTATCGGCTTGCTGTATATTGCCTTTACTATCTTTAGGTATGTGCCTTGTATCCCTGATCTCTCCAAGACTTTAAACATGAATGGGTGTTGGACTTTGTCAAATGCTTTTACAGCATCTAAGGGGATGATCATGTGGATTTTCTCCTTCAGTTTGTTTATGTGGTGGATTACATTGATGGATTTCCTTATGTTGCACCACCCTTGCATGCCTGGGATGAAGCCTACTTGGTCGTGGTGGATGATATCTTTGATGTGTTCTTGGATTCGGTTTGCAAGTATTTTATTGAGTATTTTTGGGTCAATGTTCATAAGAGAGATAGGTCTGAAATTCTCTTTTTTTGTTGGGTCTTTGTGTCGTTTAGGTATCAGGGTGACTGTTGCTTCATAGAATGAGTTTGGTAATGTTCCTTCTGTTTCTATTTTGTGGAATAGTTTGAGGAGAATTGGTGTGAGCACTTCTTTGAAGGTCTGGTAGAATTCCGCGCTGAAACCATCTGGCCCAGGGCTTTTTTTGGAGGGGAGACTGTGAATGACTGCTTCAATTTCCTTGGGGGATATAGGGCTGTTCTGTCTTTCTACCTGATCTTGACTTAATGTTGGAAGATGGAATCTATCAAGAAAATTGTCCATTTCATTTAGATTTTCAAATTTTGTAGCATATAGGCTTTTGTAGTATGACCTAATGATTGTTTGAATTTCCTCTGTGTCTGTAGTTATGTCACACTTTTTCATCTCTTATTTTGTTGATTTGAATTGATTCTCTCTGCTTTTTAGTTAGTTTGGCTAAGGGTTTGTCTATCTTGTTGATTTTCTCAAAGAACCAGCTTTTTGTTTCATTGATTCTTTGAATAGTTTTATTTGTTTCTAATTGATCGATTTCAGCCCTGAGTTTGATTATTTCTAGCCTTCTGCTCCTCTTGGGTGTATCTGCTTCTTTTTTTTCTAGGGTTTTCAGTTGGGCCATTAAGTTGTTTGTATGTGATGTTACGAATTTCTTCTTGCAGGCACTTAGTGCTATAAATTTTCCCCTGAACACTGCTTTCAATGTGTCCCATAAATTTGGGTATGTTGTGCCTTCATTTTCATTGAATTCTAGGAAGTCTTTAATTTCTTTCTTTATTTCTTCCTTAACCCAGCTGTCCTTGAGTAACAGGTTGTTCAGTTTCCATGTGCGTGTAGGCAGTTTGTTATTTCTGTTGTTGTTGAGGTCCAGTTTAAGTCCATGGTGGTCAGATAGAATACAAGGGATTATTTCAATCTTTTTGTATCTGTTGAGGCTTTCTTTATGACCAACTATATGGTCTATTTTGGAGAAGGTTCCATGCGGTGCTGAAAAGAAGGTATACTCTTTTGAGTTTGGAGGAAAAGATCTGTAGACATCTATTAGGTCCTTTTGATTTAGGGTCTCTGTAAGTGTTTTTATTTCCCTATTTGTTTTCTGTCTAGTTGTTATGTCCCTTGGTGAGAGTGGTGTGTTAAAGTCTCCCACTATTAAGATATTAGGATCAATGTGTGATTTAAACTTGAATATTGTTTCATTACGAATGTAGGTGCTCTTGTATTTGGGGCATAGATATTCAAAATTGTGATGTCCTCTTGGTGGATTTTTCTTTTGATGAGAATATAGTGGCCGTCCTTATCTCTTTTGATTAACTTGGGTTGAAAGTCTATTTTATTAGATATTAGGATGGCTACTCCATCTTGTTTTCTGGAACCATTTGCTTGAAAGACAGTTTTCCAGCCCTTTACTCTGAGGTAGTGTTTATCTTTGTTGCATAGGTGTGTTTCTTGGATGCAACAGAATGTTGGATCCTGTTTCCGCAACCATTCTGTTAGTCTGTGTCTTTTAATTGGGGAGTTGAGTCCGTTGATGTTGATAGAAACTACTGACCAACAATTGTTACTTACTTTAGATGTGGTGTTGGTGGTGTCACTGAGTTTCATTGCTTGTCTTCTTTTGGTTTTTTTGTTGTGTAGTTATCTATTTCCTCTGTTTCCTTTGATGTAGTTGTTTTCTTTGGTTTGGAGTTTCCCTTCTAGTAACTTCTGTAGAGCTGGGTTACTATGTAGATATTGTTTAAATTTGGTTTTGTCTTGGAATATGTTGAATTCTCCGTCTATGTTGATTGAAAGTTTTGCTGGGTATAGTAGTCTGGGTTGGAATCTGTGGTCCCTTAAGGACTGTTTGATTTCTGTCCAGGCCCTTCTGGCTTTCATAGTTTCTGTTGAGAAATCTGGTGTGATTCTGATAGGTCTACCTTCATATGTTACTTGGCCTTTTTCCCTTGCTGCTTTTAGAATTTTTTCTTTGTTTTGTAGGTTCAGTGTTTTGACTATGATGTGACGTGAAGAATTTCTTTTCTGGTCTAGTCTACTTGGTGTTCTGTAGGCCTCTTGTATGTTTATGGCCATCTCCTTCTTTAAGTTGGGAAAGTTTTCTTCTATAATTTTCTTGAAAATATTTTCCGGACCTTTGAGCCTGATGTCTTCTTTTTCTTCTACTCCTATTATTCTTAGGTTTTGTCTTTTCATGGTGTCCTTGATTTCTTGGATGTTTTGTGTTTGGAACTTTTCTGATTTTATTTTTTCTTTGAGAGACGTGTCAATTTCCGCAAGTGTATCTTCGGCTCCTGAGATTCTTTCTTCCATCTCTTGTATTCTGTTGGTGATGCTTACCTTTGTAGTGCCTGTTCTTTTCTCTATGTTCTCCAGCTCCTGGTTTTTCTCTATTTGTGTTTTCTTTATTAATTCTAATTCTGTTTTCATGTCTTGCACCATTTCCTTCATCTGTTTGAATATGGACTCCTGTTTTTCAATGATAGCTTCTATTTTTTTGTCTGTTTCCTCTCTATGTATCACTAATTGTGCCTCTACTTCTTTGGGTATAATTGCCTGTATTTCTATGAGAGCTTTGTTTATTTCTTCTTTATTTGCCTTCATTTGTGTGGACATTTCTTTGAGAGCTTTGTGCATTTCTTCTCTGTTTGCCTCAATTTTCGTGGTTATTTCTCTGAGAGCACGATTTGTTTCCTCTTGGTTAGTCTCGATTTCTTTGGCTATTTCTCCGAGGGCTTTGTTCATTTCTTCTCTATGGGCCTCTAATATCTGGAGAAACATAGTTTTGAGGTCGTTTTCTTGTATATCTAGTGAATTGAAGTGTCCATTGTTTTGTGGGGTTGCTGGTGAGGTCATTATGTCCTGATTTTTGTTGGGAGTGTTCTTACGTCTGCCTTTAGCCATCTGGTTATTTATAATCCTCACTGGTTGTTCCTCGAGATTGTAATTTGGGCTATGATCCTCTCTTTCTGTTTTCTGGACTGTTTTTTCAGGAAGATGAAAGAGGTTCACTGCTTTGGGAGTGTGCACTGTGTTTTCAGTTTTGCCTAAGCAAAGAATGTGAAGCTGGCGCTATTCGCGTGTGCTTTTAGCGTGCGCAGTGTGCATGCGTGGATTCTCTGACTATTGCAGTGGCCTGCAAGCCACTATTACACAGTTCTGACTGAGATCCAGGGATTGTTTGCCTGGATTACCCTGGTGGACCCGCAAGGCAGAGGCTTCAATGTTGGCGTCGCTATCCCAAGAATCCCTCTGATGCCCACACTAGGAGTGTGGGTGGCAGGGATCTCGTCTGGTTGCTTCTGTGGAAAGGCCCTGGGTCTGGGGCAATCTCTCCCTAGAAGGCTCACTCACTTTCTTGCAGGACCAGTTGGAATGCACAGGGGTTCCCCTTGCTCACTACTCTCTGTTTTGGTCCTGCTGCGGAAGTGCACGGGTAGGGTAACAGTCAGCTCTGTGACACTGTGGCCGCAGGACTAGGTGTCCACCTTTCCTCTGTGCTGCCTCTTTGTCCTTTCCCTCTGCCAGGAGGGGTTATGTTGACTGGTCCCTGGGTGGCGTGGGAAAGAGTTAGGGTTAGTGTACTCAATCCCAGATCCCGGGCCCAGATCTCTCTGCCAGAAGCAGCCTAACAGTAGAATCTATGTTTGCTGATCCCAAGAGAGTACTAGGTAGGGTTGAGTGTCTTCAGATCCAGAGCTTGGGTTTCTCTGCTAGGGGCCGCTGGGTGAGCTGGAGAGAGGGTGCTGTGTCCTTGGCAGGCTGCCTCTCTGTCCTTCCCCTCTGACCTTCTCCTCTGCTAGGGCAAGCTTATAAAGGTGCTCTCAGGGGAGTGCCAGCAGGGGTTGGGGCTTCTCAGTGGGATCCTGATCCCTGAGCAGGCAGCGTTTCTCTGCCCGGGGGGAGGGCGCCGGTGATAGAACTTGCTGCTAGACCTTATTTTGCTGGACCCAGGAGAATCTCAGGACGGGTAGAATGACCACAGTCCCAGATCCTGAGCTGTAGTTTGTTTGCTAGGAGCGGCCGGCAACACTGGAGTTCCGGCACTGTGAAGCCACTGTGCGCCTCTTTATCCTTCTGCTCCGCTGCGGCAGGGTGATGGCGGCATTTGAGGGAGTGCCTGAAAGGATTGGGTTTTCTCAGCCCCGATCTCGGGTCGGGGTACAAACAATGTGGTCTGTGGCAGATTCTGCTGGACACCTCGTGCCTGCTCCGAAGAGGGAGTAGGGATTTTGAGCTGGGCGCGCAGCTGTGCAGCTGCAATCAGTGCGCGGCGGGAGCTCAATTGTGATGGCGGCGGGTACCTGTGGTTCGAGAGACCTTCCAGGGAAAGACTGGGTGACCCGTGACCAGTCTGGCAACTTTTCTTCCCCGTGGGTTTTTTTTTTTGCGACTGGGACTCCCAGACTTAGGCACCCTTGTGCCCACCAATCAGCCTGGGAAAGTGATCGTGACAAGCAGGCTTGAGGCACCAGCCCAGAGACCCAAAGCCTGCGTTGCCGGGTTCTCTTCCGGGTTCTGGCTGGGCAGCCGAGAGTGGACCCGACCGCTTCCCACGCCGTGGGAGCCTCCCCTCACCTGGGAAACAAGATCGATCGCTGTTGTTTTAGGGCCCAGAGTTCAGTCTTCTGGTCGCTGCACGGAGTGTGTTGTCCTGCTTCTCAGACACGGTGTTCTCCTGGTGCCGCCATCTTGGCCCCCCTCGCTAAGTCACTTTTCTACTCTGGCTAGCAACCTTTCTCTTCGTATCCTTTGTCTGTACCTTCCACATGCTGGAGTCACAAGAGTCTGTCATGTATACCCATTATTTATGTGGGTTCTGAGGACCTGAACTCTGGTTCTCACACTTGCATTGCAGTCATTTTAATCCTATATAATATCCAATTATAAGTGAACACATACCATATTTGTCTTTCTGCTTATGGTAACGTTATCTCAGTCAGGATGTTCTTTTCTAGTTCCATCCATTTGTATGCAAATTTCACTGTTTTCCTTGTTTTTAATTGCTGAGTAATCTTCCACTGTTTAAATGTACCACTATTTCTGTATCCATTCATCAGTTGAGGAACAGAGCTAAACAGAGATTTCTCAGCAGAAGAATATCGAATGTCAGAGAAACACTTAAAGAAATGCTCAGGGTGATAGATACAGGTCTGTTTGTATTTTTCTACATGTGGACTTCCAGTTAGACCAGCAGAATTTGTTGAAGATCTTTTTTTTTGTTTTGTTTTTTTCCGTTGTATGGTTTGGCTTCCTTGTCAGAACTCAGGTATCCATAGGTGTTGTCTTCTATTCTATTTCTGGGTCTTCTATTTGATTCTATTGATCCACCAGTCTGTAATGTTGCTTTATAGTACAGCTTGAGATCAGGGATGGAGGTAGACCCATATCTATCACCCTGCACAGAATTAATGCAAAGGACATTGTCAGCAGAACAAAGCAACAGCCTATACACTGGAAAAGATCTTCACCAACTGTACACCTGATAGAGGACTAATATTCAGAATATATAAAGAACTCAAGAAATTATACACCACAAGCCAAATAATCGAATTAAAAAATGTGCTACAGAGCTAAGCAGAGAATTCTCAACAGAGGAATGGCCCAGAAAAAAATTAAATAAATGCTTAACATTTTTAGTCATGTGGTAGATGCAAATCAAAACAAATCTAAGATTCCATCTCACAATCACCAGAATGGCTAAGATCAAAAACTCAAGGGACAACATGTGCTAGAGAGGATATAGAGAAAGGGGAACCTTTTGGTATAATGTTCTTGTGGAATATATATACATTTTACCTTTGTTCATTCAAATGCTGACTTCTCTACCGCAATATCTGGTTTCTGAATGCACATTGCATTGTGATGCTTATTCTAAACACCACCTGTCTCAAGTTTGTATAAAGATGCCACCATTTGTTCTCTGTATTTTCAATAAAACAACCAGCCAATACTGTGCAATGCAGAGAATAGGTGGTACATCTTGGTCCAGAGGGGAGGATAAAGAAGCGAGTGAGAGTAGTAGGAAAGGAGAGATTGGCAGGAGAGGACTTGGAACCATGAGAAGAGATGAACCAGACCTAAGATATGACTAAAATCAAGTATAATGTATAAAATCTGAATGGTGGGAAAGTATGCAGGCTTGGAAGTTTAGGATGGAGTGACTAATGCCAAGCATTGTGCTCTAGATCAATTAAATAAACCATAGTCTCTGTGTGGTGATTTGAGTGCACAGCTGGTTCAGGAATAACCACTGCTTAAATAAAAGATAAATCAATAATCTTTAACCTTCAACAACAGGAACACTCCCTCATTGCTGGTGGGAATGTAAACTTGTACAACCACTCTGGAAATCAATCTGGCACTTTCCTAGAAGAGTAAGAATGGTGCTACCTCAAGACCCAGCTATACCACTCCTGGGCATATACCCAAAAGATGCCCCAACGGCCAATACTAACATTTGCTCAACTATGGTCATAGCAGCTTTATTTGTAGTAGCCAGAATTTGGAAAAAACCTAGATGTCCCTCAACTGAGGAATGGATACAGAAATTGTGGTACATCTACACAATGGAATACTACTCAGCTACTGAAAAGAAGGAAACCATCAACAGTCCTAAAGGAGCTAAACACTAAGGAGGACGTTAGGGAGGATTCTTAAATCTCAGAATGGCCAACAGGATAGGCTCCAGAAGCAGTAGAAGAGAAGAAACAGAATAGGAGTCTACTATAGAGCATCCTCTGAAAGGATTCACCCAACAGGGATCAAAGTAGATGCTCAGGGACAAACTGGGCAGAGTGCAGGGAGTCTTATGGAAGAAGAGAGGTGTGGGATTAGAGGAAAATGGAGGGGACAAGAGCCCCACATGGAGACGAACAAAACTAAAATATCTGAGCCCAGTTGGTCCTACAGAGATGGATGCACCAATGGAGGACCATGTATGGAGAGGACATAGACCCTGTGCTCAGATGTGGCTGATTGGCAGCTCAGTCTCCATGTGAATCTCGGAGTGAGGGGATCAGGGGCAGTTTCTATCATGAACTCAGTTGAATGCTCTCTTATCACTTGTTCCTGATGATGCAGCCCTGCCAGACCACAGAGGAAAAGGATCCATGCAGTCCTGATGAGACATAAAAAGTTATGAGCAGATGGCAATAGTAAAGAACTCACCCTTTTATTAGACCAAGGGAAGGGGATGAGGGAAAGATTGAAAGAGGGTGGGATTGGAGGAGTTGAGGGAGGGGACTTCAATCAGGATATATAATGAATAAATTGTAAAGAAAAAAAGAAAAAAGAAAAAGAAGGAAATAAGATTACTTTTTAAAAAATGCTCAAAGTCCTTGGTCTTTGGGGAAATGCAATTCAAGCTGACACTGAGATTCCACCTCACATCCCTCAGAATGGCTAAGATAAAACCTCAAGGGATTACACATGCTGGATAGGTTGTGGATAAAGGAGAACCTTGCTCCATTGCTGGTGGGAATTCAACTTTGTACAACCACGTTGGGAATCAATCTGGTGCTTTCTCAAAAAATTAAGAATAGTGCTACTTCAAGATCCAGCTATACCACTCCTAGACAAATATCCAAAAGATGTTCAACCATACAACAAAGACGTTTGCTCAAATAGTTCATAGTAGCTTTATTCCTAATAGTCAGAATATGGAAACAACCTAGATTTCACTTGAGTTTTTGAGCTTAGCCATTCTGATGGGTGTAAGTTGAAATCTCAGGGTTGTTTTCAATTGCATTTTTCCAATGACAAAGAATATTGAGCATTTCCTTAAGTCTTTTGCTGCCATTCAATATTCTTCTATTGAGAATTCTCTCTTTAGCTCTATACCCCATTTTTAATTGTATTACTAGGTTTGTTGGTGTTGAATTTTTCCAGTTCTTTTTATTTCTTTTTAAATGTAATCAGTTTATTTAGGTTTTGGCCAAGAAATTAAAAAAAAAAAAACATGACAATCAGTACTGCATAAAATGAGTGGGTTTTTCTTTCTTTTTTGCCAGAGGTTGGGAGGGACTGGATCTCATGTAGCCCACAACAGACTCAAATTCTTGCCATGTAGCTGAAGATGACATTAAGCTCTGATCCTCCTTCCTCTACTCCTGAAATGCTGGATTATAAGCATGAGGCCGTGCCCAATCTAAGTTTTTCAACACTGTACATTCTAAAGAAGGGGACTTGATGGTCTCAGGCTGTTTCTAATTGGTCCAGGTGCTAAATATCATACAATCAAGCACACAAAAAATAGTAATATCTCGCATAATCAAGGAAATGCCTAATTCTCATAGGTATACCACAGAGCAAGTAACACAGGCACTACTCATAATGCGTAGGGAGAACTTAAGAAAGTTGGCAAAAAAAATAAAAAGGTTGTGCCCTGGAATGCAGTGACGGGGTATTCTGAAGCTTCAGAGAGAAGATGGCCATGCCCAGGGAGTGGGTGTCAATGCTTATGACTGAGGCTTCAAGGCTCCAGAAACCAAAATGGACAAGACCAAAACCAAGCTGGGTACAGAGTATTTGTTTTGGGTAAAGAGAGGTACTCTACTCTGAAAAAATATATAAATAACATTCAAATAACTAAGACAATCCAAGGCAGCCTTTGGCCCTCATACCTCATCTGTGACTTCCTGTGACCCCATTCCTTACACTGACCAGAACAGCGTAGCCTGGGCGCACTCAGCATGCCATTCTCCTGCTCTGTGTGCCTTCGGGGCAAAGTGAATAAGGACCCAGAAAACGTAACTCAGCTCAGATAAAAATCCAGCATTAAGGCAAGCATCCTCCTGTAATACCATACTAGCAGCACACTGTGTAAACATAAAACATGCTCACCCTGTGCCATACTGGAAGCACTGCACTGTTGTCAGGTTCCTCTTGAGGTACTTCAAAGTTACATACATTTCTGCACTGCCACTGACGGTTATTAATGCTGATAACCAAACTCGTTCTTATATCCCCTGGCTTTGCAAACCATTAAAAAAATTTCCCCTTCAGGTTTCACCAAATAAAAAACAAAAATACAGAGATGAAGCTACAAAATGTTGTCAAAACAAAAGGCAAAGACCAAGTAAGAATGTGTTTAACAGTCTAAACTTTACTAAAGATTAAAGAAACAAAAAAACAATTGGTTTATCAAAGTTACAGGCATTCTATAAAGTGCTAATGAATTTAGAGTACTAGAGGAGCTGAGGCTGGTGATCCTGGGTTCAAGGCCACCCCACGCTTCATACTGAAATAATAAATTATAAAAATTTCTATAATAAATCATAAAAATGGGTAGAGACATAAACTAACATCAGCTCATTATCTGACAGAGTTCTTCCAATATGCCACATCTGTAAGAAAAGATGTCTGGCCAGACTGCAGAGCTGCACCACAGGCCCGAGGCCTTAGGTCTGCTTCAGAGGTGCAGGAATGTTGGCAGATGACTGCTAGAGGTAGGCCAAGGAGCCCTGAGGGATTTCAGCTCGCTTTTTGTTCTGCACATTGATGTCCGCCAGCACCTGCTGCCAATGCCTCAGCTTTGTCAGGTGCTTCTGGACCAGCGCATCTTTTCGCTGCAATTCACTCCTCAGTTCTGAGACATCCTCTTTGATAACTTGATCTGGTTTCTGGACAGACAATTGCAATCTTTTTTTTTTTTTTTTTTAAGAAAAAAACACTCTGTCTGTCTTGCAATGTCCAAAAACTTCTGGATATACTGATCAACACCAGTTCGAATTTCTTCCTGATCAGTTCCATTGACATAATCCTGACTCAAAAGGGAAACAAAGCAAGCATTGAATGATGACTCTAAGGTGTCCACCAAGGTGCTGCTGGACTGTCTCTGAGCCCCAGGGGCTGCTTGCAGAAGCGAGGCCTGGCCTGGGAGCCCCTGGGCCGGGGGGGGGGACATATCTGCAATGCTTCTTCAGTTCTTTATATATTCTGGATATTAGCCCTCTGTCAGATATTGGGTTGGTGAAGATCCTTTCCTAATCTGTAGGCTGTCATTTTGTTCTGACAACAGTACCCTTTGCTTTGCAGAAACTTTTCGGTTTCATTATGTCCCATTTATTGATTATTGATCTTAGAGCCTGTGAGGTTGGTGTTCTGTTCAAGAAGTTGTCTTCTATGCCAATTAGATCAAGGCTCTTCCCCACTTTTTCTTCTAACAGGTTTAGTGTGTCTGGTTTTATGATAAGGTCTTTGATCCACATGGACTTTAGTCTTACGCAGGGTGATAAATATAGATCTATTTGTTTTTCTACATGTAGGCATCCAGTTAGACCAGCACCATTTATTGAAGATGCTGTCTTTTTCCACTGTATGATTTTTGCTTCTTTGCAGAAATCAAGTATCCACAGGTGTGGGGTTTAGTTCTGGGGCTTCAATTTTATTCCATTGATCCACCATTCTGTTTCTATGCCAG
Source organism: Psammomys obesus (assembly GCF_907164565.1). Lineage (NCBI taxonomy): Eukaryota > Metazoa > Chordata > Mammalia > Rodentia > Muridae > Psammomys > Psammomys obesus. The sequence goes on along the minus strand of NW_026589137.1, from coordinate 11,542,389 downwards.
GACCATGTAGTTTTTATTATTATTGCTCTGTAATACAACTTGAGATCAGGGATGGAGATACCTCCAGAAGCTCTGTTATTGTACAGGATTGTTTTAGCAATTTTGGGTTTTTGCTTTTACATATGAGATTGAGAATTGTTCTTTCAAAGTCTGTAAAGAATTGTGGTGGTATTTTGATGGGGAGTGCACTGAATCTGCAGATTGCTTTTGGTAGAATGATAATTTTCACTATGTTAATCCCCCTGATCCATGATCATGGGAGATCTTTCTATCTTTTGATAGCTTCTTCAATTTCTTTCTTCAGAGACTTAATTTTTTTTTCATACAAGTATTTTACTTCCTTGTGGTTATTGTGAAGGATGTTGTTTCCCTGATTTCTTTCTCTGCCATTTTGTCTTTGGTATACAGGAAGGCTACTGATTTTTTTTTAGTTAATTTTGTGTCCAACCACTTTGTTGAAGGTGTTTATCAGCTATTGATGTTCCCTGGTAAAATTTTTGGGGTCACTCATGTATACTCTCATATCATCTGTGAATACTTTTATTTCCTCCTTTTTGATTTGTATCCCCTTGATCTCCCTTAGTTTTCTTCTTTCTCTAGCTTGGATTTCAAGAACTATGCTGAAGAGAAATGGAGAGAGTGGGCAGCCTTGTCTTATCCATAATTTCAGTGAGATTGATTTAAGTTTCTCTCCGTTTAGTTTGATGTTGGCTATAGACTTTCTATATATTGCATTTACTATGTTTAGATATGTGCCTTGTATCTCTCATCTCTCTAAGACATTAAACATGAATGGGTGTTGGATATTGTCAAGTGCATTTTCAGAATCTAAGGAGATGATAATGTCAGTTTTCCCCTTCAGTTTGTTTATATGGTGAATTACATTGATGAGTTTTCATATGTTGAAATACCCATGCATGCCTAGGATGAAGTCTATTTGGTAGTGGTGGATATCTTAATGTGTTCCTTGATTCTGTTTGTGAGTATTTGAGTATATTTCCATCAATGTTCATATGGGAAATAGATCTGAAGTTCTCTCTTTTTTTTGGGGGGGGTGTCTTTGTGTGGTTTAGGTATCAAGATGACTGTGATTTCATAGAATGAGGTTGGTAATGTTCTTTCTGTTTCTGTCTTGTTTAATAGTATGAAGAATATTGGTGTTAGATCTTCTTTGAAGGACTGGAAGAATTCTGTGCTGAAAATATCTGGCCAGGTCTTTTTATGAAGGGAGATTTTGATGACTTTTTATTTCCTTGGGGGATTTAGGACTATTTAATCTAATTACCCAATCTTGATTTAACTTTGGTAAATGGAATCTATCAAGATAATTGTCTATTTCATTTATTTTTTCACATTTTGTAGCATATAGGCTTTTGTAGTAAGACCTAATGAATCTTTGGATTTCCTCAGTGTCTGTCATTATGTCCCCCTTTTTATTTCTCATTTTGCTGATTTAGATAGTTTCTCTCTGACCTTTAGTTAGTTTTCTTATGGGTTTGTCTACCCTGTTGATTTTCTCAAAGAACCAGCTCTTGGTGTCATTCATTCTTTGAATTGTTTTCTTTGTTTCTAATTTATTGACCTTAGCCTTAGTTTGATTATTTCTAATCATCTACACCTCTTGGGTGTGTCTGATTTTTTTTTTTTAGGGCTTTCAGGTGTGCCGTAAATTTGCTTGTATGAGATGTCTCAAACTTCTTTCTGAAGGCACTTAGTGCAATGAACTTTCCTCTTAGCACTGCTTTTATTATGTCCCACAAGTTAGGGTAAGTTGTACCTTCATTTTCATTGAATTCTAAGTCTTTAATTCTTTATTTCCTCCCTGACCCAGTTGTCCTTGAGTAGAGAGTTGTTCAGTTTCCACGTGTGTGTAGGCTTTTTGCTCTTTCTGTTATTGCTGAAGTGTAGTTTTAGACCATGGTGATCTGATTGTATACAAAGGATTATTTCAATATTGTATCTGTTGAGGCTTGCTTTGTGCCTGACTATATGGTCAATTTTGGAGAAGGTTCCATGAGGTGTTGAAAAGAAGGTATACTCCTTTGTGTTGGGGTGAAAAGTTTGTAGACATTTATTTGTTCTGTTTGATTTAAGACCTCTGTAAGTGCTATTGTTTCTCTGTTTAGCTTCTGTCTCAATGATCTGTCCCTTGGCCATAGTAGGGTGTTGAAGTCTCTCACTATTAAGATGTTGGAATCCATGTGTCACTTAAGCTTTAATAATGTTTCATTTACCAATGCTAGTGTTCTTGTATTTGGGGCATAGATGAACAGCACTGTGATGTCCCCTCGGTGGATTTTTTTCTTTGATGAGAATTAAGTGGCCCTTTCCATCTTTTTTGATCAATTTTGGTTTAAAGTCTATTTTGTTACATATTAGGATGGTTAATCCAGCTGGGTTTCTGGTTCTGTTTGCTTGAAACCCCTTTTCCAGCCCTTTACTCTGAGATAATGTCTATCTTTGTTGCAGAGGTGTGTTTCTTGGATTCAGCACTATATTGGATCCTGTTTCTGCAACCATTCTGTTAGTCTGTGTCTTTTTATTGGAGAGTTGAGTTTATTAATATTGATAGATAGTAGTGACCAATGACTGTTAGTTTCTTTTATTGTGGAGTTGGTGGTGATTGTGTGTTTGTGTACTTTTTTCCTTTTGATTTTGTGTGTGTGTGTGTGTGTGTGTAAAGTTATCTATAGCCTGTGTTTTCTTGGGTGTGGTTTATTTCATTAGATTTGCGTTTTCCTTCTAGTATCTTATGTAGGGTTAAGTTGTTGTGTAGGTATTGTTTAAGTTTCATTATGTCATGGAATATTTTGTTTTCTCCATCTACCTTGATTGAAAGTTTTGCTGGGTATAGTAGTCTAGGTTGGCATCTGTGTTCTCTTAGAGTCTGCATGACCCCTGCCCAGGCCCTTCTGGGTTTCATAATTTCTGTTGAGAAGTCTGTTGTGATTTTTATGGGTCTACATTTATATGTTACTTGGCCTTTTTCCCTTGCTGCTTTTAATATTTTTTCTTTGTTCTGTAGATTTAGTGTTTTGACTATTATATGATGTGAGGATTTTCTTTTCTGGTATAGTCTATTTGGTGTTCTGTAAGTCTCTTGTGTATTTAAGGATATCTCTTTCTTTAAGTTGGGAAAATTTTTTGATTTTCTTGAAAATATTTTCTGGACCTCAGAACATGGACTCTTCTTCTTCATCTATTCCTATTATTCTTCTTAAGTTTTGTCTTTTCATGGTGTCCTTGATTTCTTGGATGTTTTGTTTCAGGACCTTTTCTGATTTTATTTCTTTTTTGAGATATTTGTTGATTTCTTAAATTGTGTCTCAACACCTGAGATTCTCTCCTCCATATCTTGAATTCTGTTGGTAATGCTTTCCTCTGTGGTTTCCAAAGTCTTTGCTAGGTTTTACATCTCCAGGAGTTTCTCACTGTATGTTTTCTTTATTGATTCTAATTCTGTTTTCATATCTTGCACCATTTCTTTCATCTGTTTGTCATTGGATTCCTTTCTTTCCTTTATGGTTTCTCTTTTCTTTTTTTTTTTTCTTTTTTCTTTTTTTTTTCGGTTTGTTTGTTTTCACATTATATGCCTCTATATCTGCCTCTATTTCTTTGGCCGTGTTTTTCCTGTATGTTTTTGACGGCTTTTTTGTTTCTTGTTTATGTAGCTCTAATAACTGGATAAGAATAGATTTAAGATAATTTTCCTGTGTTTCCGATGGATTAAAATATCCATTGATTTTTTGGGGGGTTGCTGGTGAAGAAGCCATGCTGTTCTGATTTTGATTGGATGTGTTCTTTCGCTGGCCTCTAGCTGTCTGATTTAACGTATCATTCACTGATTGTTCCTGGAGTCTGTATTGCAGACTGGGTCTGTCTGTCTCTGGAGTCTGAGGTCTCAGGAAGATTATGGAGGTCCACTGGTTTGAGAGTGGATGTTGGAATTTCAGATGTAGCTAAGGAAGAAAGATCACAGGTACATGTGTGCAAGCACTGGAATGTACATGGAAGTATTCCTTGAAAGACAGTGGCAAGTGGATGCCTTAAAGGGCTGAGCATAAGCACAGGTAGGGGTGCTGGCACAGTTTTACAGCACAGTGTGAGTACACGGTTTTCCTGAGTGCTGCGAATGGTTCAGTGGCTCCAGGCACTCAGATCTGTCTCCTGTCTCGGCTGCACCATCTTGCTTCCAGTAGTTGTTTGTCTGGACTCCACTTGGAGACCCACAGAACAGGGGCTTTAATGTTGAGAATGCTGTTCCAGATGTTTCCCACAGTGGGGGTGTGGGTGATAGGGATCTGTTGCCTGAATGCTAGAGCAGGGAGTTCCTAGATCTGAGACTCTTCCCACACTTACTTAAAGGCTCACTCATTCACAGGTGTATGAGGGAAGCTTAGGTGTCCCATTCTTCTCTCCTCTCAGATTTGGGCCTGCAGAAAAGCAGGTGGGGCCCACTGTTTGTCCACTAGAGGAGAGAGATGGGGCTAAGTTCTCACCTCCAGGGCATGTGCCAGTGTGTACCCCTGTTAGGCCACAAGAGCAGGGGAGCCCTGAACCTAGGATTAAGCATTTGCCTCTGTTGAGGCAAGCGAAAGTGCAGGGGGTCCACAGTTCATCACTCTCAGACCTTGGAGAGGTCTTTGGGGAGCCTGGATTCAATCTGTCCCAGCTCACGGGTTGTCCCCTCTAGCACAGGAAGCCACAAAGTCGAAGCTCCAGTTTCAGCTGCCCATCCACTTATCAGTTTTGGAGTTTCAGATTCTCTGCCCCTCAGATATGGTGCAACAGGTTGTTGACATCTTGGGGCCCCCTTATATTTTCTTTTTCTTATAGTGTCTCTGTTTAACTTTCATATATGGGTAATAGTGTCTTACATAATGAGGCCAGAGAGTTGGAGATGCAGCTCAGTTGGTAGAGTGCCTGCTTACTATGCACAAAGCCTTTGTTCTTCTCTACAGTATCACATAAAACTTGTCATCCGAGATGGGAACAAAGAGGATCAGAACACCAAACTAACCCTGAAACCATATAGAGAGTTTGAGGTCAGCATGGACTACTTGGTACCCTCTCTCAGAAAATGAGAAATTTAAAAGTTTACTCTGTACGTTCTTTTGTTTTCAAGAGTTTAAGAAAAATAAAATAAAATTACTTGCTTTTTGACTATTTCATGGACTGCTCCTGTGAAGCAGCTAGTCCTAGGGTTTCCTTTCATTATTAAGTCAACCTCTTTATCCATTATCATACAGTTCAGGTTTTCTACTTATTCTTAACTTAGACTGAGGACTGCATGGTTTTTCCGCTTATTCTAGGTTACCATGTTTCATGATTATCAAATTTGTTGTTATAATTATTCATGATAATCCTTCATGATCTACTTCATTTTGAGGCATCTATTGTAATATTTTTTTTATTTATGATTTTAGGTACTTGGTTTTTTTGTCTTTATTTCTTGTTCTAGTTCAGTGTCTGTTTATTTTTTTACATTTTTCTATAACACCAACCATTATTATTTTTCTGTGCCTGTTCTCTATATGTATATGCAACTGATTTGTCTCTGTTTTGCCTTTTTCTATTCCCCTTCCACATTTAACTTTAGGCTTATTTATTCTTTTCTAATTCCTTGAAACCATCTATTTCAAAGCAACAAATGCATGTATAGTCAAACAGTATTGTACAAAACCAAAAGCCCTCTGGGCCACAAAGAATCAAAAGAATAGAAAGACAATCTTTAATGAGGGGAAAGTTTTAACATGAGGGAGTAATATCCAAAATATATACTTAAAAATCTCTGTGTAACACAATAAGAAAACAAATTCACAAATCAAATAACCTAATTTTAAAATGTGCCCTGAGTCTGAATACATATTTCTTAAAATAATATGTATAAGGGACAGAGGCTCGTCCTTATCCCAAGTGACCCCTGAGAACCATATCCTCAACTGACCTTGAGAGCAAAAAAGAAAAATTGTTAATTTTGGCCCCCTGAATGGTCTTAAACTCCCAATAGAAAAATGTGATAATTAAGTATTAAATTGATTTGTATGTTTTTTGAAATTATAATATAATTAAATAATTTCTTCCTTCCCTTTCCTCCCTCTGAACCCTCCCCAATAGGGCTCTTTGCTCTCTTTCTTAGTCATGACCTACTTTTTCATTAATTATTGCTATATGCATATGTGTGTGCATGTGTGTATGCACATGTTTATTTATACATGTATTTCTAAATATAATCTACTGAGTCTTTATAATGCTATTCCTATGCACTTTTTTAGGCCTGACTGTTTGGTTTTTCTCCTAGGGCTTCTATTGCTGTGAAGAGACACCACAACCACAACTCTTAAAATGGAAAATATTTAATTGGGGCTGCCTTACAGTTTCTGAGGTTTACTCCAGTGTTGTCATGGTGGCAGACAGGCAGATATGGTGCTGGAACAGGAGCTGATATTCTACATCTTTATCTTCAGGCAGCAGAAATGACTTTGTGCCACATTGGGCATAGCTTGAGCATGAGGCCTCAAATCCTAACCTCACAGTAACACACATCCTCCAACAAGGTCACACCTCCTGATAGTGGTACTCCCTATGGGACAAGCAGTCAAACATATGAGCCTATGAGGACCATTCCTATTCAAAACACCACACTATTGGATAACCAACTGACATACTCTTCCTTACGGAAGACTATTCCTCCAGCTCTTAGCCTTAGTTGCCTCTAATTGTTTGTGTAGAACTGAGGCTGATACTACAAAAGGCTATATGCCTAGACATCAGGCTTAACTCCATTTGAAATGTTGTTTAGAAAACTATTTTCTACTAATGGTTTTCTTCTTTTTTTGTCTTTTTTTAAATTTAATTTAATTTTTTCTTATCAGTTACATTTTATTAATTCTGTATCCCAGCCGTGTTCCGCTCCCTCATTCCCTCCCAATCCCACCCTCCCTCCCTCATCTCCACCGTGCCCCTTTCCAAGTCCACTGATAGGGGAGACCTCCTCCCCATTCATCTGATCCTGTTTTATCAGGTATCTTCAGGACTGGCTGCAAAGTCCTCCTCTGTGGCCTTACAGTACTGCTCCTCCCTTGGGGAGTGGGGAGGTCAAAGAGCCAGCCATTGAGTTCCTGTTAGAAATAGTCCTTGTTCCACTTACTATGGGAAACCAATTGGTTACTGAGCTACCACAGGCTACATCTGAGCAGAGGTTCTAGGTTATATCCATACATGGTCCTTGGTTGAATGTCAGTCTCTGAGAAGACCCTGTGCCCAGATATATTTGGTCCTTGTGGAGCTCCTATCCTTTCCCCATCATACTAACTTCCCTTCTTTCATATGATTCCCTGTACTCTGCCAAAGTTTTGGTCATGAGTCTTTGTATTTGCTTTGAAAACACTGCTAGTTAGAATCTTTCAGATGTGCTCAGTAGACTCCTGTCATACATTCAATGCACATCTGTGCATTGTCTTTCTAAATGAGGATTGATCATCTTACCCCATGTCCGCTCTCTTGATAATCTTTTTTAGGTATATAGATTTCATTATGTTTGTCATATCTTATAAGTCTATATAAGTGAGAATATACCGTGTTTGTCTTTCTCCTTCTGGGATATTTCACTCAGAATGATCTTTTCTAGATCCCACCATTTGCCTGCAAATTTCATGATTTCCTCCTTTTTGATTGCTGAGTAGTATTCCATTGTGTAAAAATACCACAATTTCTGTACCCATTCCTCCGTTGATGGACATCTGGGTTGTTTCCTGGTTCTGGCTATTACAAATAAAGCTGCTGTTAAAGCTGCTATAAACATGGTTGAGCAAGTATCCCTTTTGTGTACTTAAGTAAAGTTTGGGTATATACCTAGCAGTGGTATAGCTGGGTCTTGAGGAAGCACTATTCCTAATTGTCTTAGAAAGTGCCAGATAGATTTCCAGAGTGGTTGTAACAGTTTACATTCCCACCAACAGTGGAGGAGGGTTCCCCTTTCTCCACAACCTCTCTAGCATGTGTTGTCCCTTGAGTTTTTCATTTTGGCCATTCTGATGGGTGTAAAGTGATATCTCAGGGACGTTTTGATTTGCATTTCCCTGATGGCTAATGAGGATGAGCATTTCTTTAAGTGTTTCTCTGCCATTCAATATTCCTCTGTCGAGAATTCTCTGTTTAGCTCTGTTCCCCATTTTTTAATTGGATTACTTGGTTTGCTGCTTTTCAGCTTCTTTAGTTTTTTGTATATACTGGATATGAGTCCTCTGTCAGATAAAGGGTTAGTGAAGATTCTTTCAAATTCTGTAGGCAGTCGTTTTGTTTTGATGATGGTGTCCTTTGCTTTATAGAAGCTTTTCAGTTTTATGAGGTCCCATTTATTGATTGTTGCTCTTAGAGCCTGTGCTGTTGCTGTTCTGTTCAGGAAGTTGTCTCCTGTGCCAATGAGTTCTAGGCTGTTCCCCACTTTTTCTTCTAACAGATTTAGAGTATCTGGTTTTATGTTGAGGTCTTTGATCCACTTGGACTTTAGTTTGGTGCAGGGTGATAAATATGGTTCTATTTTCATTTTTCTGCATGTAGACATCCAGTTGGACCAGCACCATTTGATGAAGATGCTGTCTTTTTTCCATTGAATGGTTTTGGATCCTTTATCAAAAATCGAGTATTCATAGGTGTGTGGGCTTATTTCTGGGCCTTCTATGCGGTTGCATTGATCCTTTTTTCTGTTTTTATGCCAATACCATGCAGTTTTTATTACTATTGCTCTGTAGTACAACTTGAGATCGGGGTTGGAGATACCTCCAGATGATCTGTCGTAATATTACCTTTTTTAAATTTTTTATTTAACTTTTATTAATTATACTTTATTCATTTTGTATCCCCCCATAAGCCCCTCCCTTCTCCCCTCCCGATCCCACCCTCCCTCCTGTTTCTGCATGCATGCCGCTCCCCAAGTCCAATGATAGGGGAGGTCCTCCTCTCCTTCTTTCTGATCTTAGTCTATCAGTTCTCATCAGAAGTGGCTGCATTGTCATCTTCTGAGGCCTGGTAAGGCTGCTCCCCCCTCAAGGGGAGGTGATCAAATAGCAAACCAATCAGATTATGTCAGAGGCAGTCCCTTTTCCCATTATTATGTAACCCACTTGGACACTGAACTGACATGGGCTACATCTGTGCAGGGGTTCTAGGTTATCTCCATGAATAGACTTTGGTTGGAGTATGAGTCTCTGGGAAATTCCCTGTGTTCAAATTTTCTTGTTCTGTTGTTCTCCTTGTGGAGTTCCTGTCCTCTCCAGCTCTTGATATTTCTCACTTCTTACCTAAAATTCCATTCACTCTGCCCAACAGTTGGCCATCAGGCTCAGCATCTGCTTTGATATTCTGCAGGGCAGAGCCTTTCAGAGGCCCTCTGTGGCAGGTTCCTAGGTTGTTTCCTGTTTTCTTCTTCTTCTGATGTCCATCCTCTTTGCCTTTCAGGTTGGGGATTGAGCATTTTAGTTAGGGTCCTCTCTTTTGCTTAGTTTGTTTAGATGTACAGATTTTAGGGGGTTTATCCTATATTGTATGGTTATATGAGTGAGTATATACCGTGTGTGTCTTTTTCATTCTGGGAGAACTCACTCAGGATTATCCTTTCCAGGTCCCACCATTTACCTGCAAATTTCATGATTTCTTTATTTTTCATTGCTGAGTAATACTCCATTGTATAGATGTACCACAGTTTCTGCATCCATTCTTCAGTTGAGGGGCATCTGGGCTGTTTCCAGCTTCTGGCTATTACAAATAAAGCTATTAGAAACATGGTTGAGCTAATGTCCTTTTTGTTTACTTACTTGAGCCTCTTTTGGATATATGCCTAGGAGTAGTATGGCTGGATCTCGAGGAAGCAGTATACCTGATTGTTTGAGAAAGCACCAGATTGACTTCCTGAGTAGTTGTACAAGTTTACATTCCCACCAGCAGTGGAGAAGGGTTCCCCTTTCTCCACAACCCCTCCAGCATGTGTTGTCACTTGAGTTTTTCATCTTGGCCATTCTGATGGGTGTAAGGTGAAACCTCAGGGTTGTTTTGATTTGCATTTCCTTAATGGCTAATGAGGTTGAGCATTTCTTTAAGTGCTTCTCTGCCATTCGATATTCCTCTACAGAGAATTCTCTGTTTAGCTCTATTTTCCATTTTTTAAGTGGATTACTTGGTTTGCTGGTTTTCAGCTTCTTTAGTTCTTTATATTTTTATGGATATGAGTCCTCTGTCAGATATAGGGTTGGTAAAGATTCTTTCCCAATCTCTAGGCAGTCACTTTGTTTTGATGACGGTGTCCTTTCATTTACAAAAGCTTTTCAGTTTCATGAGGTCCCATTTATTGATTATTGCTCTTAGAGCCTGTACTGTTGGTGTTCTGTTCAGGAAGTTTTCTCCTGTACCAATGAGTTCTAGGGTATTCCCCACTTTTTTTTCTAGCCGATTTAATGTGTTTGGTTTTATGTTGAGGTCTTTGATCCACTTGGACTTCAGTTTTGTGCAGGGTGATAAGTATGGATCTATTTTTATTTTTCTCCATGTAGACATCTAGTTGGACCAGCACCATTTGTTGAAGATGCTCTCTTTTTCCATTGTATGGTTTTGGCATCTTTGTCAAAAATCAGGTGTCTGTAAGTGTGTGGATTTATTTCTGGGTCTTCTTTTCAGTTCCATTGATCCACCATTCTGTTTCTATGCCAGTACCATGCAGTTTTTATAACTGTTGCTCTATAGTACAGCTTGAGATCCGGGATGGTGATACCTCCAGAAGATCTTTTATTGTAGAGGATTGTTTTAGCAATTCTGGGTTTCTTGTTATTGCATACGAAGTCAAGAATTTTTCTTTCCAGCTCTGTAAAGAATTGTGTTGGTAATTTGATGGGAATTGCATTAAATCTGTAACTTGCTTTTGGTAACATTGCCATTTTTACGATGTTAATCCTGCCAAGCCATGAGCATGGGAGATCTTTCCATCTTCTCATATCTTCTTCTAATTCTTTCTTCAGAGACTTGAAATTTTTTTCATACAAGTCTTTGACTTGCTTGGTTAGGGTTACACCAAGGTACTTTATGTCATTTGTGGCTATTGTGAAGGGTGTTGTTTCCCTAATTTCTTTCTCAGCCCTTTTGTCTTTTGTATACAGGAGTGCTACTGATTTTTTTGAGTTAATTTTGTATCCGGCCACTTTGCTAAAGGTGTTTATCAGCTGTAGGAGTTATTTCGTAGAGCTTTTGTGGTTACTCATATATACTATCATATTATCTGCAAATAGTGATAATTTGACTTCTTCCTTTCCAATCTGTATCCCCTTGATCACCTTCAACAGTCTTATTGCTCTAGCAAGAACTTCCAGCACTATTTTGAAGAGATATGGAGAGAGTGGGCAGCCTTGTCTTGTCCCTGATTTTAGTGGGATTGATTTAAGTTTCTCTCCGTTCAGTTTGATGTTGGCTATAGGCTTGCTGTATATCGCCTTTATTATGTTTAGAATATGTGCTTGTATCCCTGATCTCTCCAGTACTTTAAACATGAATGGATGTTGGATTTTGTCAAATGATTTTTCAGCATCTAAGGAGATGATCATGTGGTTTTTCTCCTTCAGTTTGTTTATGTGGTGGATCACATTGATGGATTTCGATATACTGAACCACCCCTGCATGCCTGGGATGAAGCCTACTTGGTCATAGTAGATAATATATTTGATGTGTTCTTGGATTCGGTTTGCAAGTATATTGTTAAGTATTTTTGCATCAATGTTTATAAGGGAAATTGGCCTGAAATTCTCTTTCTTTGTTGAGTCTTCATGAGGTTTAGGTACCAAGGTGACTGTGGCTTCATAGAATGAATTTGGTAATGTTCCTTCTGTTTCTATTTTGTGGAATAGTTTGAAGAGAATTGGAGTTAGTTCTTCTTTGAAGGTCTGGTAGAATTCTGCACTGAAGCCATTTTGTCCTGGGCTTTTTTTGGATGGGACACTTTTGATGACTGCTTCTATTTCTTTGGGGGATATAGGACTATTTGGTTGATTTACCTGGTCCTGATTCAGCTTTGGTAAGTCAAATCGATCAAGAAAATTGTCCATTTCATTTAGATTTTCAAATTTTGTGGCATATAGACTTTTGAAGTAAGTCCTAATGTTTGTTTGGATGTTCTCAGTGTCTGTAGTTATGTCCCCCTTTTCATTTCTGATTTTGTTGATTTGGGTGGTGTCTCTCTGCCTTTTAGTTAGCTTGGCTAAGGGTTTGTCGATCTTGTTGATTTTCTCAAAGTACCAGCCCTTGGTTTCATTGATTATTTGAATTGTTTTATTTGTTTCTAATTGATTGATTTTAGCCCTGAGTTTGATTATTTCCAGCCGTCTACTCCTTCTTGGTGTGTCTGCTTCTTCTTTTTGTAGGGTTTTTATGTGAGTCATTAAGTTACTTGAATGAGCTGTCTCGAATTTCTTTTTGAAGGCACTTAGTGCTATGAAATTTCCTCTTAGCACTACTGTCATTGTGTCCCACAAGTTTGGGTATGTTATGTCTTCATTTTCATTGAGTTCTAGGAAGGCTTTAATTTCTTTACTTCTTCTGTGACCCAGCTGTCATTTAGTAACAAGTTGTTCAGTTTCCATGTGTGTGTAGGCTTTTTGCTATTTCTGTTGTTGTTGAAGTCCAGCTTTATTCCATGGTGATCAGACAGGATACAAGGGATTATTTCAGTCTTCTTGTATCTGTTGAGGCTTGCTTTGTGACCAACTATATGGTCTATTTTGGAGAAGGTTCCATGAGGTGCTGAGAAGAAGGTAAATTCTTTTGTGTTTGGGTGTAAAGTTCTGTAAATGTCTGTGAGGTCCAATTGATTCATGTCCTCTGTCAGAGATATTGTTTCTTTGTTTAATTTCTGTTTTGTTGACCTGTCCTTTGTTGAGAGTGGGGTGTTGAAGTCTCCCACTATTAATGTGTGGGGATCTATATGTGGTTTAAATTTTATCAATGTTTCTTTTACAAATGTGGGTGCTCTTGTATTTGGGACATAGATGTTCATGATTGTGATGTCTTCCTGGTGGAATTTTCCCTTGATGAGTATGAAGTGTCCTTCCTCATCTCTTTTTATTAATTTTGGTTGAAAGTCTATTTTATCAGATATTAGAATGGCTACTCCTGCTTGTTTCTTGGGTCCATTTGCTTGGAAACTCGTCTTCCAAACCTTTACCCTCAGGTAATGTCAATATTTCTGACTTAGGTGTGTTTTTTGTATGCAACAGATTGCTGGGTTTTGTTTACGTACCCATTCTGTTAATCTGTGTCTTTTTACTAGAGAGATGAGTCCATTGATGTTGAGAGAGATTAATGACCAGTGGCTGTTAGATCCTTTGATTTTGATGTTGGCTGTGGTCATAAGGTTGTGTGCTTGGTTGGTTTTCGTTTTACTGTAGTAGGGTTAATTATTTCCTGTGTTTTCTTGAATGTAGCTAATTTTCTTGGGTTGTATTTTCCCTTCCAGTGTCTTCTGTAATGCTGGATTTATGTGTAGGTATTGTTGAAATTTGTTTTTGTCATTGAATATCTTGTTTTCGCCATCTATGAGGACTGAGAGTTTTGCACGGTATAGTAGCGTGGGCTGACATCTGTGTTCTCTCTGGATCTGCATGATATCTGTCCAGGCCCTTCTAGCTTTTATAGTCTCTGTTGAAATGTCAGGTGTGATTCTAATGGGTTTGCCATTATATGTTACTTGGCCTTTTTCTCTTGCAACTTTTAATATTTTTTCTTTTTTCTGTATACTTACTGTTTTGATTATTATTTGGTGGGAGGATTTTCTGGTCAAATTTGTTAGGTGTTTTTTAAGCGTCATGTATTCTTATTGGCTTCTCCTTTAACTTGGGGAAATTTTCTTCAGTGATTTTGTTGAAAATATTTTCTGGGCCTTGGAAAAGGGAGTCTTCTTTTTCCTCTATACCTTTTATTTTTAGGTTTTGTCTTTTCATATTATCTTCGATTTCTTGGACGGTCTGTGTCAAGAATTTTTTGGATTTAACATTTTCTTTGACAGATACATCGATTTCTTCCATTGTATCTTCCACACCTGAGATTCTTTCTTCCATCTCTTGTAGTCTATTGGTTATGCTAACCTCTGTAGTTTCTGTTTTCTTCCCTAAGTTCTTTATCTCTGCAATTTACTCCATTTTTGTGTTCTTTAATTTTTCCAATTCTATCTTCAGATCTTGAGCCATTTTGTTAATTTCCTTCACCTGTTTGACTGTATTTTCCTGTTTTTCAATCACTTCTTTCAGCTGTTTGTTTGAACCAACCTCTGTTTCTTTTATTTAATCTGTGCTTTAAGCATTTCCTTTCTTAAGGCCGTAAATTGTTTGGTTGCAACTTCCTATATTTCTTTACGGATGACAATATTCTGTTTGAGTTTGTCTTCCTCTATGTCTTTATGTATCTTCTTTGTTTCATCTGTTATCATCTTCATGAGCATAGTTGTTAGGTCCTCTACTTGGACTTAAGTTATGCTGGGTTGTCCAGGGCTACTTGCCCCTGTGTAACTGGGTTCTGGAGATGCCATATTTCTCTGTCTTTTGTTGCTTGAGCTTTTACGCTGGCCTCTACCCATTGGGCTATCTTAGGTGTTTGGGGTTATTCTCTGGTGGTTTCTGGGCATCCTGTGGTGGAGAGAATCCCCTTGGCAGAAAGCTGGTTTTTCCTGAAGGAAGTCTTCTCAGCCTTTTGGGTATAGTCCCTGGATGCCTGGCGTTTCAGGAGTTGCTGCTGCTCACCTCAGGGATAGAGACCTGAGTGGTAACTCTGGTCTTTGTTAGTCGAGAGGGTTCTCCTCTCACCCAGGGAAGTCCTGAAGACAGCTGCCCTGTTTCTGGGTTTCTTGCTGTAAATTTAATGATCCGCTGCTGTGACCCAGTTGGACATCTGGAGTACAGCAACTGTTTGTGCCTGTGTCTGGAGCACAGCTCAGTGATGGCAGCTTGGCCCCACTGGTCTGTGAGACTTTTTCCAAGGAAGTACTGGGTGATTTGAGTCAGTACAATTTTCTTCCTTCCCTGTGGATTCTCTGGAGACAGGGACTACCAATCTCTTTTTTGCCCTGGGCCACACCGCTCAGTCTCTGCCAGCTAGCTGGTGCACAGAAACTGCCTGTGTCTGGAGCACAGCTCAGTGATGGTGGCTCGGCCTGCTGGTCTGCGAGACTTTTTCCAGGGAAGGACTGGGTGATTTAAGTCAGTACAGCTTCCTTCCTTCCCTGTGGATTCTCTCACGAAAGGGACTCCCAGTCTGCTGTTTTTGTGCCCACTGATCAGCCTGGGAAGGTGATCAGGACGCGCAGGCGTGTGGCTCTGGTTTGGAGACCTAGTGCCTGCGCTACCCGGGATCTCTTCCAGGTTCTGGCTGGGGGACCTGAGAGTGGTACAGACTGATTCCCATGTCGTGGGGGTTTCCTCTCACCTGAAAAATATGATCTGTGTTGTTTTAGGGCCCAGGGTTCAGTCTCTTGGTCGCTGTACAGGAAATGTTTTTCGGCTCCTCAGACTCCCTGTTCTCCTGGCGCAGCCATCTTGTCCCTCCCCAATGGTTATCTTCTTAATAAGAAAAATATTTTTCAGATATAGGACTTCAGAACTGGGATTATTTTTCAAACACTGCAGCACCTGCTTGCGTCCAAGACAGGCCCACTAGTTGTAACCTGCAAACAGAATCATGTGTAACTATTTTTCTCCCTTCTTCTCTAACATCCATATGAGAGGTCCTTCATATTGTAAGCCACTCCAACAGCTATTCAAGTACCTGGAAATATGTCCTGGATTCATTACTCCTAAATTCCAAAGGAAAAGAAAATTCCTGAGGAGGAAAAACCCAATGGATATGTGATATTGTGAATGCATCAAAGGATTCTAACAAACTTTGATTACTTTGATTTGAATAATTTAGAAACATCCTATATTCTTGCTTCTTCTGTTTTTTTTTTGTTTTGTTTTGTTTTGTTTTTTGGGTTTTTTGTTTGTTTGTTTGTCTAGAGCATTTTCCCTCACATCTTTTTCTCGGTGCCAGTCAAAAGTTTTCTTTCCTCCCTACATTTGGCAGTTATATAAATACAACCACTGAGGTACTCTAAAAGTCTTTCAGATGGACCCACTAGAGAAGTACTCAAGCTTTCATGCCAAATACTACCATTCAGGTGTCAGAAGCCAGACTGTTCATTAACTTAATTTCCTAATGGCAGTTTGAGTAACCTCTTCAGAGAGGGGAATTATGGTAGCAGAAGGTAGAAACTGGACAGGCAGTTCAGGGTAGAGGCTCCAACAGGCAGCAGTTCCAGAAATGTTCTTGGTTCACTAGCTAAGAATGCCAGAAGGGTGCTCTGGTTTCTTATCTCCTCTTAAATGAGCACCTTATCTAGAGGCTATACCTAAGAGTCAGAACTGAAGTATAGCCCAAACATTATTATTCTTCCTGAAAATTTGCTTTGGAATAGATCCCTAAATTTTCAGAGTAAAAATGGGTTCTATCTATTTCCCAATTTCAGTCCATCTCCAAAATAATTTTAGGATCCTCTCTCCAGAAGGAAGAATAACCCAGCAGCAGTAAAGGTCCAATAAGGGAAAATTATTTCCTCTTGGTAAAGAGCATAATATCTTTGACCTGGCTAGAGACTTGAAATGTCCTTTAGACAGTGTCCACAACTTGTAAAAGGAGCCACCCCTCAAGAAGGCAGTACCACCTCTAGGAATGTAGGTTCACCCTGTCATGCTAAAGACATAGAAGGAATAGTTAGTCCCTTAATGTGAGAATGCACTGTTCCTTCCTAGGTTCTTTAGGTCTGCCTAACTTTCTGACTCAAGAAGGTACAATGACAATGCAGCCACTCCTGATGTGATCTGATAGACTAAGATCAGAAGGAAGGAGAAGAGGACCACCCTTATCAGTGGACTTGGGGAGGGGCATGCATGAGGAAGGGTGAGGGAGGGTGGGATTGGGAGGGGAGGAGGGAGGGGCTTATGGGGGAATACAAAATGAATAAAGTATAATTAATAGTAAAAAAATAAAAAAATTAAAAAAAGAAGGTACAATGTTTCTTTTCCTTTTTTACATTTCTTTCTTTTGGATGCTGCTCAGAACCTAGCTTTTTCTAGTACTATAGATTTCCTTATTTTCCTTTCCCACCATGTGGCTGAACTCCTTTCTGGCTTAACTTATACAAATTGCAGAGCATTTTTTTTCCTCCTCCAAATAGTTGCTATGACTTATATCTTGCCTGCCTTTAGTTTTAAAAGAGGCACAGATATCTAGGGTATATGAATAGCTGTTCAGCATCTCTAATCATCAAAGAAATGAAAACAGGAAAATTGAAAGCAGGATTGAATATTACCTTACACCTGTTAGAATGGTGTTATCAGAAGAAGAAAAAAAGAGGAATATATGTTGACAAAGATGTATAGAATACTGCAGATGGAGTTGTTCATTGGCATAACCATCTTGCAAAACAATATGGAGTTTCCTCACAGTATTAAGTAGAATTGTTTGTTCCAGCCATCCTGAGTCTGAATATGGAAAGAAAAGTAAATGTGTATGTCAATGAGATATTTTCCCCTCCTTTCACATTTCAGCCATATTCACAATAGCCAAGACATAGAAAACAAACATTTGCCATCTGGTGAATGGAGAAAGAAAATATATATATACACCACAGACAAGTCCTCAAATGAGATAGGAAAAGCCAGCCGTTTGTGATAGCATACACGAACCTGGAAGACACTGTGAAATAATGCAGACACAGAAAAACAAATCTTATATGACCTCCCTTATTATGGAAGTGGAAATAATACTACAAACAGAAAGAAAAAGCAGATACCTAGCTTTGGTAACTTTGGGCTTAAAATTGCAGGATATAGAATCAACTTCCAAAAAGCGATATCTTTCCTGTATAACACCAACAAACACACAGAGAATGACATCATGGGTGTGTTTCAATTCATAATTACTTCAAAGGAAAGAAGATACCTAAGAAAGAACCTAACGAAGGCAATGAATGAAGTCTACAATAGAAACTTTAAATCTATGTAGAAAAGGATAGAGAAAATACTAGAAAGTAAAAAGTCACCTCATTCTCATGAAGTGGCAGAATTAATACTGTGAAAAATGACCATTCTTCCAAAAGCCATTTATAAATTCAGTGCAAACCCAATCAAAATCCCCATCTAATTCTTCACAAAAATAGAAAAAAAAATCATGATATTCGCATGAAATGAGCAAAGTGCCTGGAAAACCAAAACAAATCTGAGAAAAAAAGAGCAAAAGTTGGAAGGATAACAATTCTAAACTTCAAGGTGTGTGTGTGTGTGTGTGTGTGTGTGTGTGTGTGTGTGTGTAGAGAGAGAGAGAGAGGGAGCGAGAAACAGAGACAGAGACAGAGAGAGCCATAGTAATAAAAATAATATGGCGGGAGAATCCAAAATGGTGGCACTGAGAAGACAGTGTATCTGACTAGCCAGACAGCAGTGACTGCACAGTGTGATCAGCAGACCAAACTCTGGACCCTGTGGGATCAATTGGTTCCATTCTCAGGTCACCCAGATAAACCCAGGAAGATTTCCTGGGTCCCAGCAGGAGCTCAGTCAGCACCCCAAAGCCACATGCCTGCATGCTCTGATCACCATCCCAGACTGAACTGTGGGCCCCACAACACAAGAGACTGAGTTTTCCAGTTGAGAGAAAACCCTATGGTGAAAGAAGCAATCAGGACCTATGTCAGATCACCCAGGCAATAGCTGGAAAAGCTCCCGGGCTCCAGCAGGCACTCTCCACCAGCCCAGAGACTCGCTTGTGCATTTGACACAGCTGTGGGCACCATGGAAAAAGAGACTGGGAATCCCTGTTGGGAGGAAACACCACAGTGAGGGAAACATCAGGTTCAACCACGGGGCACTCAGCCGACCCCCCCCCCACACACACACACACAGCCAGAGAAAATTTCTCAGGAAAAGTTTCCTGGAAAAGTTCCTAGGTTTCTGCTGGCACCTAGTTGCCAGCTCAGAACCTCTTACACCTGCCATACACCTGCATACTCTACTCAGTATCCCAGACTGAACTGTGGACACCAAAACACCACAGAATGGTTCTTCCTGTCAGGAGAAAACCCCATCGTGGGGGAAATATCAAGTCCACCCTCAGGACATCCAACTCCAAAAAATTTTCTTGGTTCTCACAGGCTCCATGCTCTAGCTTCCTGTTGTACACATGAGTGCTTCTCTCACCTGCCAGTGATTAACATCTGGGTACTAGGGCATAGAATTCCAACCTCAGATCTACATAAGCCTGTGGTACATGGGATCAGTCTCCAGACACTGCTCTAAGGTGCAGTCTGTATCCCTAGCCAAACTTACCAAACCTCAGGGATCCCTGGTTCTTCAAGAGGCCTGCACCCAGCAAACACAGTGTAAGAATAGCAGGTGCAGTTCAATAAACTAAGAGCAAGAAACCGAGACTGCTGTTTCCAGGACTTTTCCTGGTGAGAGGAGAGCCTCCCTGACTACCAACCACACAAGTCCATAAGCCTGAGGTGAGCTGTTGCAATTCCTGAGAAGCACTGGCCATCCAGTGACCATACCCAAAAAGCTGAGGAGGCCTCCTTCAGGAACAACCATTTTCCTGCCTAGGAGATTCTCCCCACCCCAGGATTCCAGCAAGCACCAGAATCTAACAGGCCACACCAAAGACAGCCAGATGGTAGAGGCCAGCATAAAAGCACAAGCAACAAAAGCCAAAGCATTATAGCATCTCCAGAACCCAGTTATCCAGGCACAAGTAGCCCTGAACACCCTGTCATAAGTGAAATTCAGGAAGATGACCTTACATCTATGCTTATGAAGAGGATAATAGAAGAAACAAATAAAATGCATAAAGAAATAAGGGAAAATAAAGCCAAACAGATTTTGGTGATACATACAGTAATAGATGAAGATAAAGACAAACAGATTATGGCCATTCTTAGAGAAATAGAAGATGATAAAGTCAAATAGGTTACAGCCATCCATAAAGAAATAGAGGACAATAAAGTCAAACACAGCATGGCCATCCATAAAGAAATACCAGAAGATGCAGCCAAACACTTGATGGCCTTCAGCGAGGCAATAATAAAATCACTGAAAAAAATAAAAGAAACAGAGGAATATAGAGGAAATACAGGAAATAGAATTGAAGGAAAAACAGGAAAATATAGTCAGACAGCTGAAGGATATCACCAAAATGTTTAAAGATCTGAGGATAGAATTTAAAAAATTAAAGAAAACACAAATGGAGGAAATCATGGATAAGAAGAACTTAGGGAAGAAATAAGGAATTACAAAGGTAAATATAACCAACAGACTACAAGAAATGGAAGAAAGAATCTCAGATATGGAAGATACAATGGAAGAAATCGATGTATCTGTCAAAGAAAAAGGTTAAATCTAGAAAATTTCTGACACAGACTAAGAAATTGAAGACAACATGAAAAAACAAAACCTAAGAATAATAGGAATAGAAGAAAAGAAGATTTCCATTTCCAAGGCCCAGAAAATATTTTCAACAAAATCATAGAAGAAAATTTCCCTAATTTAAAGGAGAGGCCTATAGGCATACAAGAGGCCTAGAGAACACCCAATAAATTAGACCAGAAAAGAAAACCCTCCCACTGCATAAGAATTAAAACAATAAGTATACAGAACAAGGAAAAAAATGCTAAAAGCTGCAAGGGAAAAAGGCCAAGTAGCATATAATGGCAAACCCATCAAAATCACACCTGACTTCTCAACAGAGACTACAAAAGCCAGAAGAGCCTAGACAGATATCATGCAGACCCGAAGAGAACACAGATGTCAGCCCAGGATACTATACCCAGCAAAACACTTTGTCATCATAGATGGAGAAAACAAGATCTTTAATGACAAAAACAAATTTACACAATACTTACCCAAAATCCAGCATAGCAGAAGGAAAAATACAACCCAAGAAAGCTAACTATATTCAGGAAAACACAGAAAAAATAGCCTCACTGCAACAAAACAAAACGTAGCCAAGCACACATGCACACTACCACAAAGAAGAGCAAAATCACAGGATCTAACAGCCACTGCTCATTAATCTCTCTCAACATCAATGGACTCAACTCTCCAATAAAAACACAAAGACTAACACAATGGATCCATAAACAAGACCCAACAATGTGTTGCATACAAGCAACTCACCTAAGTCACAAAGATAGACATTACCTTAGAGAAAAGGGTTGGAAGATGGTTGTCCAAGCAAATGGACCTAAGATCCATAAAGGAGTAGCCATTCTAATATCTAATAGACTTTCAACCAAAATTCATCAAAAGAGATGGGGAAGGCCACTTCATACTCATCAAAGGAAAATTCCACCAAGAAGACACCACAATTCTGAACATCTATGCCCCAAATACAAGGGCACACACATTTGTAAAAGAAACATTAATAAAACTGAAACCACACATAGATGCCCACACATTCATATTGGAAGATTTCAACACCCCACTCTCAAAAAGGACAGGTCAACAAAACAGAAATTAAACAAAGAAGTAATGACTCTACCAGAGGTCATGAATCAAATAGATCTAACAGACATCCATGGAACTTTTCACCCAAACACAAAAGAATTTACCTTCTTCTCAACACCTCATGGAACCTTCTCCAAAATAGACCGTGTAGTTTGTAAAAAAGCAAGCCTGAACAGATACAAGAAGATTGAAATAAAAACTTGTATCTTATCTGACCACCATGGACTAAAGCTAGATCTCAACAACTACAGAAATAACAAAAAGCCTACACACACATGGAAACTGAACAACCCACTACTCATTGACAGCTAGGTCAAGGAAGAAGTAAAGAAAGAAATTAAAGTGTTCCTAGGATTCAATGAAAATGAAGGCACAATGTACCCAAACTTATGGGACACAATGAAAGCAGTGCTATGAGGAAAGTTCATAGCACTAAGTGCCTTCAAGAAGTTATTTGAAACATCTCATTCAAGCAACTTAATGGCTTACCTGAAAGCCCTAGGGGAAAAAAAAGAAGCAGACACACCCAAGAGGAGTAGATGCCTAGAAATAATCAAACTGAAACAAATAAAACAATTCAAAGAATCAATGAAACCAAGAGCTGGTTCTTTGAGAAAATCAATAAGAGAAACACACAAACGCTTACCCCCCCCCAAAAAAAAAACACTAAAAGACAGAGAGACACTATCCAAATCAACAAAATCATAAATGAAAAGGTTGGCATAAAAACACTGAGAAAATCTCTTTTGCTTAGTTTGTTTAGATGTACAGATTTTAGTGGGTTTATTCTATGTTGTATGTTTATATGAGTGAGTATATTCCATGCGTGTCTTTTTGCTTCTGGGACAACTCACTCAGGATGATCCTTCCAAGCAATCATTAGGTCTTATTTCAAAAACCTATATACCACAAATTTAGAAAATCTAACTGAAATGGACAATTTTCTTTATAGATTCCACTCACCAAAACTGAATCAAGACCAGATAAATAAATAAAATAGTCCTATATCCTCTAAGGAAATAGAAACTGTCATCAAAAACATAGGGTCAGATGGTTTCAGTGCAGAATTCTACTAGACCTTTAAAAAAGAGCTAACACCAATACTCTTCAATCAATTCCACAAAACAGAAACAAAAAGAACATTACCAAAGTCATTCTATGAAGCCACAGTCACTTTGATACTTAAACCTCTCAAAGACCCAACCAAGAAAGATAATATCAGGCCACTCTCCCTTATGAATATTGATGCAGAAATACTCAACAAAATATTCGCAAAATGAATCCAAGAACACATCAAAGATATCATCCACTATTACCAAGTAGGCTTCATTCCAGGTTTGGAGGGGTGATTCAATATATGGAAATCCATTAATGCAATCCACCAGATAAGCAAACGAAAAGAAAAAGAATCCACATGATAATCTCCTTAGAAGCTGAAAGAACATTTGATAAAATACAACATTTGTTTATGTTTAAAGACCTGGAGAGATCAGGGATACAAGCTTAGGTAAGAGATACTTACCTAAACTTAGTAAAGGCAATACACATCAAACCTAGAGTCAACATCAAACTAAATGGAGAGAAATGTAAAACAATCCCACTGAAATCAAGGTAAAGGCAAGGCTGCCCACTCTCTCCATATCTCTTCAACATAGTTCCTTAAGTCCTTGTTAGACCAATAAGACAACAAAAGGAGGTCAAGGGGATTCAGTTTGGAAGGGAAGAAATCAAAGTATCACTATTTGCAGGTGATATGATAGTATACATGAGTGATTCCAAAAATTCTACCAGGTAACGCCTTCAGCTTATAAACATCTTCAGTAAAGTTGATGTATAAAAAATTAACTAAAAAAAAAAATCAGTATCCCTCCTGGAAACAAAGACAAATGGGCTGAGAAAGAAGTTAGAGAAACATAGAGTACCTTGGTGTAGCTCTATCCAAGCAAATCAAAAACGTGTATGAAAAAAACTTCAAGTCTTTGAAGAAAGAAATAGAAGAAGATATCATAAGATGGAAAGTTCTCCCATGCTCATGGCTTGACATAGTAAAAATGGCCATCTTACCAAAAGCAATCTACAGATTCAATGCACTTCCCAACAAATTACCAACACAATTCTTTATAGACCTTGAAAGGAAAATTCTCAACTTCATGTGGAATAACAACAACAACAACAAAAAAAAAAAAAAAAAAAAAACAGAATCGCTAAACAATCTTGTACAATAAAAGATCTTCTGGAGGTATCTCCATCCCTGGTCTCATACTATAGTATAGAGCAACAGTAATAAAAACTGCATGGTACTGGCATAGGAACAGAATGGTGGATCAATGGAATCGAATAGAAGACTCAGTAGTAAACCCACACACTTATGGACACCTGAATTTTGACAAAGATGCCAAAATCATACAATAGAAAAAAGATAGCATCTTCAACAAATGGAGCTGTTCTAACTAGATATCTACATGTAGAAAAATTCAAGTAGATCCATACGCATCACTGTACACACAACTAAAGTCCAAGTGGATTTAAGATCTCAACGTAACACCAGAGACACCAAGTCTTTTAGAAGAAAAACTGGCAAAGAGCCTAGAACTCATTTGCACAGAAGACAACTTCCTGAACAGAACACCAAAAACACAGGCTCTAAGATTTACAATTATTAAGTGGGACCTTCTGTAACTGAAAGGCTTTTGTAAAGCAAAAGACACTGTCTCCAGAACAAGAAGACAGCCTACAGAGTGGGACAGGTCTTCACCAACTCTATATCTGACAGAGGGATAATATCCAGAATATATAAAGAACTTAAGATGTTAAAGAGCAACAAATCAAGTAATCCAATTAAAAATGGGGTACAGAGCTAAACAGAGAATTCTCAATAGAGGTATATCGAATGGCAGAGAAACACTTAAAGAAATGTTTAACATTTTAGTCATCAGGGAAATGCAAATCAAAATAATCCTGAGATTTCAAAACCTTACACCTATCACAATGGCTAAGATCAAAAACTCAAGTGACATCACATGCTGGAGAGGATGTAGAGAAAGGGGAACCCTTTTCCATTGCTTTTTGCAGTGTAAACTTGTACAACCACTCTGGAATCAATCTGGTGCTTTCTCAGAATATTGGGAATAGCACTGCCTCAAGATCAAGGTATACCACTCCTGGGCATATATCCTAAAGATGTTCTTGTATACAATGACATTTGCTCACACATGTTCACAGCAGCTTCACTTTTAATAGGCAGAAACTGTAAACAACACAGATGTGCCTCAACTGAGGAATGATTATAGAAATTGTTGTACATTTACACAATGGAGTACTACTCAGCAATTAAAAACAAGGAAAGCATGAAATTTGCAGGCAAATGGTGGGATCTAGAAAAGATCATCTTGAGTGAAATATCCCAGAAGCAGAAAGACACACATGTTATATACTCACGTATAAGTGGTCATATGATATCAAACTAAACTCTGTACAACTAAAAAATCTAAGCAAGGAGGAGGACCCTGGGTAAGATGCTCAATCCTCTTTCAGAAAGACAAATAGGATAAACATCGGAAGAGGGTGAAAGTAAGGAACAAGACAGGAGCCTACCCACAGAGGGCTTCCAAAAGACTCAACCCAACAGTGTATTAAAGCAGATGCTGAGACTCATATCCAAACTTTGGGCAGAGTGCAGAAACTCTTATTAAAGAAGGGGGAGATAGTAAGACCTGGAGAGGACAGAAGCTCCACAAGGAGAGCAATAGAGCCAAAAAAACTGGGCATGCGGGTCTTTTCTGAGACTGATACTCCAAAAAAAGGACCATGCATGTTGATAACCTAGAACCCCTGCACAGATAAAGCCTATGGCAGCTCAGTCACCAAGTGGGTTCCCTAGTAATGGGAACAGGGGCTGTCTGTGACATGAACTCAGTGACTGGCTTTTTGATCACCTCCCCCTGAGTGGAGGGCAGGATGCAACCTTACCTGGCCACAGAGGTAGACTATGAAATACAGTCCTGATGAGACTTGATAGGCTGTGGTCAGATGGAAGGAGAGGAGGACCTCCCCTATCAGTGGATTGTGGAAAGGGCATGGGAGAAGATGAGAGAGGGAAGGAGGGATTGGGAAGGATGAGAGAGGGGTCTACATCTGGGATACAAAATGAATAAATTCTAATAAATAAAAAAATAAAATTAAATGTCAAAACAAACATGCATACCAATTGAACAAAACAGAAAAATTTTCTAAGCCAGTATGTGTCCTTTTGAAATTACCTAGTATTACTATGTTTTCAATTTCTAACTTGAGAACTATATGTTTTGTTGTTCTCAGTAAGTACATATATTTATAATTGTTTCATATTCCTGATGAATCGTTCTTTTAGTTATTATATAATGGTCTCCTATATCTCACAAAATATTTTCCTGTAAAGTGTGCTTTACCTTCTGTTTTTTGTTGCCATTTACATTAATTATTGTTTCTACCTCTTAACTTTCATCCAACGTGTGCTTTTATTTTGAACATGTACCTTTTATAGACAACCTTATGATGAAGCTTATATGTATGTATGTGTGTATATATATATATATATATATATATATATGCAAGTATTCAGTCATTTTGATTGGTCATTGTTATCCATTTATCTTTAAAATCATTGTTGAAAAACAAGAACCTATGACTGAAATTTTGGAATGATTTTCTTATTATCATGCAGTTTTTGTTTCTCTTCCTTTCTGGTTGTCTTTCCATGTTGTTTGCATTTTGTAATAACATTCTTTGTTTTAGTTTCCGTTAACTTTTATGTATCATTATATGAGTTTTGTTTGTGCTTGGCTCCAGACTTTCTACAACGTCTTACAGTTACAGCCTTCTGTTTTAAATTAGTGGAACTTCAATGGCATATAAAAGTCATTTTAATTTTACTTTTCTCTCCACTCATTTTCCGTCTCATTGCTAGTATGATTCTATTTGACATGTGTGTAGTCAGTCTGTAGCAGAAATTTTTATTTCCTGACTTTTACATTAGAGTAAAAGTAATTTAGTCATGACCTTTACAGTGTTTCGATAATCCTTACCATTTGAGTTTACTTTTTCCTGTGAGATTTTATTCTTCTTTGCCTTTGCACTATTCTTTATGTTTCCCTTTTAATTGGAAAGAACCCCCTTAAACATATATTGTAAGACAGGTCTACTACTGATGAACCCACTCAGTTTTTATTTCCCTTGGAAAGATTGTTTGTTTGTTTGTTTTTTAACTTTCATTTTTAAAGAACAATTGTGACATGCATAGTTTTTTGTTTGTTTGTTTGTTTGTTTTTAATATTTGGAATATGTCCTCCTACTGTCTTTGCCCTGTTTCTGCTGTGAACTCTGTTTTGTCTTATGGAGGAGTGGTTAGTTATGTCCTAGTTTGCTTTCTAATGTTGTGATAAAAATTCTGACCAAAAACAGCTTGGAGATGAAAGAGCTTATTGACTACTATTGAGGGAAACCAAAGCAGTAATTCAAGGCAGGAACCTGGAGGCTGGATCTTGAGCAGATGCATCCTCTCAATACTTAGTTTGAACTACCTTTTGTTTATACATCTCAGGACTACTTTCCCTTGTGTGAAACCACCCGCAGTGGTTTGTTGACCCTCTCACATAAATCACTGATTAAGAAAATGTCCAACATAATTGCCTACAGATCAATTAGATAGAGGCATTTCTTTAATTTGGGTTTATCACCCCAAATGACTGATTAGAATGGCCCCCACAGACTCATATTTTGAACTTTCAGTGCCCAATTGGTGGGACTGTTTCAGAAGGATTATATGTTGTGGCCTTGTTTTGGAGGAGGTATGATACTGGGTTTGAGGTTTGAAAGGACTCTGGTAAACTCCAAGTCTGTCTCTTTTTGTTTAATTGTTGTGTCTCAAGATTTGAATTCTAAGCTCTTGCTCTATTATGATGCCTGCCTGTCTTCTGCCATCTTCTCTTTCATGACAGTCATAGACTCTATCCCTTGAAAACTGTAAGCCCCAAATAAACTCTTCTATAAGTTGACTTGGTCATGGCTTTTTGTCACAGAAATAGAGAAGTAATGAAAATAATGCCTTTAGCTTGTGTCAAATTAAACTGTTATAGTGTTATATACCGAGTTTCTCCATCAACTGAGTTTAGTGTCAGTGATGCATAGTCATTGCTAGAATCACTACAGCCATCCTTATTTCCACACTGGAGGGAAATTTCCCCAAGGGGATCATGCTGGATTAAAGTTATTTAAGACTAAGCAAAAGAAGGACACAAGTAAAATGCCCTTTACTGTTTTCTGTATGGCCCAACCTTGGTTTTTAGGCTACATAGTTTTTCTCAAGTATATTTAAGATCCTGGAATACCTCCAATAGACTTTTATCATCAGTTACTTAGTGGTCCATATCAATGAAACCTTTTAGACATTGTATTATAACATATTTATTCAAGATGAGAAGAGTTGTATACTGGCTGCCCCTAAGCCTTTTTATTGATTGCAACTGCACTAGTCAAATATTATTACAACAATTAGAGGTGTGACGTAGTTTCCTTAACCACAGTCATTCTCTCACATTCACTCAGTTAGCATTTCTGGAGCATCCATTTTGAGTCACATCAACTTAAGAAAGCTGAAGCTTTAAGTAACTGAAGGCCGCTGGCAAACTTTCGGATAATTGCACTGTGGCCATGATGTAAGAATACCACTGACAAGAGACTAAGGAGAGAGAGTATTAAAATGCTACTTGTTATAGTAAACTTTAAAGAGAAATATGTAGTGTTCTGTCTGCCTGCCTTTTAAAACTAGCATCAGTTAAAAATCATCCAGACATTTATTGATCATCTGCTTCATGCAAATAGATGTACAATTTTAGGTCACAAGAACAAATGGGGAGCAGCAAATGGGTACATACAAGTTTCTGGGCAGGAAAACTTGCTCCAATTCTCTTTTTGTGTGCATATATATAAAATAAATATACTGTATTTAAGCATTAAAAAAAAAAGATCCTGGAATACTTTCAGATGTATTTTCATTAGCATTTATTTTTTTTCAATTTTTTAAAATTTTATATTATTTTATTAATGACACTTTATTCAATATGTATCCCCCATAAGCCCCTCCCTCCTCCCTTCCCAGTCCCACCCTCCCTCCCAATTTTTCACACATGCCCCTCCCCAAGTCCACTGATAAAGGAGGTCCTCCTATCCTTCCTTCTGAGCTTAGTCTATCATATCACATCAGGACTGGCTGCATTGTCACCTTCTGTGCCCTGGTAAGGCTGCTCCCCATCAGGGGGAGGTGATCAAAGAGCAGGCCAATCAGTTCATGTCAGAGGCAGTCCCTCTTCCCATTACTATGGAACCCACTTGGACACTACACTGCCATGGGCTACACCTGTGCAGGGGTTCTAGGTTATCTCCATGCCTGGTATTTGATTGGAGTATGAGTCTCTGGGAAGACCCCTGTGTTCAAACTGTCTGGTTATGTTGCTCTCCTTGTGGGGTTCCTGTCCTCTCCAGCACTTACTATTTCTCACTTCTTACATAAGATTCCATGCACTTTGCCCAACAGTTGGCCATAAGTCTCAGCATCTGCTTTAATACTCTGCGGGGCATATCCTTTCAGAGGCTCTCTGTGGCAGGTTCCTAACTTGTTTCCTGTTTTCTTCTTCTTCTGAAGTCCATCCTCTTTGCCTTTCTGGATGGGGATTGAGCATGTTAGTCCGGGTCCTCTCTCTTGATTAGTTTCTTTAGATGTACAGATTTTAGTAGGTTTATCCTATGTTATATGTCTACATGAGTGAGTATATACCATGTGTGTCTTTCTGCTTCTGGGACAGTTCACTCAGGATGATCCTTTCCAGGTCCCACCATTTATCTGCAAATTTCATGATTTCCTTATTTTTCATTCCACAGTATTACTCCATTGTGTAGATGTACCACAATTTCTGCATCCATTCTTCAATTGAGGGGCATCTGGGCTGTTTCCAGCTTCTGGCTATTACAAATAAAGCTGCTACAAACATGATTGAGCAAATGTCCTTCTTGTGTATTTGAGCCTCTTTTTGGATATATGCCTAGGAGTGGTATGCCTGGATCTTGAGGAAGCACAATTCCTAGTTATCTGAGAAAGTGCCATATTGACTTCCAGAGTGGTTGTACAAGTTTACTTTCCCACCAGCAGTAGAGGAGGGTTACCCATTCTCCACAACCTCTCCAGCATGTGTTGTCACTTGAGTTTTTCATCTTGGCCATTCTGATGGGTGCAAGGTGAAATCTTAGGGTCGTTTTGATTTGCATTTCCTTAATGGCTAGTGACATTGAGCATTTCTTTAAGTGTTTCTCTGCCATTTAATATTCCTCTACAGAGAGTTCTCTGTTTAGCTCTGATCCCCATTTTTTAATTGGATTACTTGTTTTCCTGCTTTTCGGCTTCTTTAGTTCTTTATGTATACTGGATATTAGCCCTCTGGCAGATAAAGGGTTGGTGAAGATTCTTTCCCAATCTGTAGGCAGTCGTTTTGTTTTGATGATAGTGTCCTTTGCTTTATAGAAGCTTTTCAGTTTCATGAGGTCCCATTTATTGATTGTTGTTCTTAGAGCCTGTGCTGTTGGTGTTCTGTTCAGGAAGTTGTCTCCTGTACCAATGAGTTTTAGGCTTTTCCCCAATTTTCTTCTAACAGATTTAATGTGTCTGGTTTTATTTTGAGGTCTTTGATCCACTGGACTTCAGTTTTGTGCAGGGTGATAAGTATGGATCTATTTTTATTTTTCTCCATGTAGACATCTAGTTGGACCAGCACCATTTGTTGAAGATGCTCTCTTTTTCCATTGTATGGTTTTGGCATCTTTGTCAAAAATCAGTTGTCCATAAGTGTGTGGGTTTATTTATGGGTCTTCTGTTCGGTTCCATTGATCCACCGTTCTGTTTCTATGACAGTACCACACAGTTTTCATAACTGTTGCTCTATAATACAGCTTAAGGTCAGGGATGGAGATACCTACAGAAAATATTTTACTATAGAGGATTTTTTTTTTTAGCAATTCTGGGTTTCTTGTTGTTCCATATGAAGGTGAGAATTTTTCTTTCCAGGTCTGTAAAGTATTGTGTTGGTAATTTGATGGCAATTTCATTGAATCTGTAGATTGCTTTTGGTAAGATGGCCATTTTTACTATGTTAATCCTGCCAAGCCATGTGCATGGGAGATCTTTCCATCTTCTCATATCTTCTTCTAATTCTTTCTTCAGAGACTTGAAATTTTTTCATACAAGTCTTTGACTTGCTTGGTTAGGATTACACCAAGGTACTTTATGTCATTTGTGGCTATTGTAAAGAGTGTTATTTCCCTAGTGTTATTTCCCTAATATCTTTCTCAGCCTTCTTGTCTTTTGTATACAGGAGAGCTACTGATTTTTTTTGAGTTAATTTTGTATCCAGCCACTTTGCTGAAGGTGTTTATCAGCTTTAGGAGTTCCCTGGTAGAATTTTTTGGGTCACTCAGGTATATTATCATACCATCTGCAAATAGTGATACTTTGACTTCTTCCTTTCCAATTTGAATCCCCTTGATCTTCTTCAACTGTCTTATTGCTCTAGCAAGCACTTCCAGAACTATGTTGAAGAGAAATGGAAAGAGTGGGCAGCCTTTCTTGTTCCTGATTTCAGTGGTATTGCTTTAAGTTTCTCTCCGTTCAGTTTGATGTTGACTATAGGCTTGCTGTATATCACCTTTACTATGTTTAGATATTTGCCTTATATCCCTGATCTCTCTAAGACTTTAAACATCAATGGATGTTGGATTTTGTCAAATGCCTTTTCAGCATCTAGGGAGATTATCATGTGTTTTTTTTTCTTTCAGTTTGTTAATATGGTGGATCACATTGATGGATTTCCATATATTGAACCACCCTTGCATACGTGGGATTAAGCCTACTCGGTCATAATGGATGATATCTTTGTTGTGTTCTTTTATTCGGTTTGCAAGTATTTTTTGAGTATTTTTGCATCAATATTCATAAGGAAGATTGGCCTGAAATTCTCTTTCTTTGTTGGTTCTCTGTGAGGTTTAGGTACCAAAGTAACTATGGTTTCATAGAATGAGTTTGGTAATGTTCTTTCTGTTTCTCTTTTGTGGAATAGTTTGAAGAGAACTAGAACTAGCTCTTCTTTGAAGGTCTGTTAGAATTCTGTGCTGAAACCATCTGGTCCTGTTTTTTTTTTTTTTTTTTTTTTTTTTTTTTGCATGGGAGACTTTCGATGACAGCTTCTATTTCCTTGGGGGATATAGGACTATTTAGGACTATTTAATTGATTTACCTGTTCCTAATTCCTGATTCCTGATTCACCTTTGTTAAGTCGAATCTATCAAGAAAATTGTCCATTTCATGTAGATTTTCAAATTTTGTGGCATATAGATTTTTGAAGTAAGTCCTAATGATTGTTTGGATTTCCTCAGTGCCTGTAGTTATGTCAACCTTTTCATTTCTGATTTTCTTGATTTGGTTGGTGTCTCTCTGTCTTTTAGTTAGCTTGGCTAAGGGTTTGTCCATCTTGTTGATTTTCTCAAAGATCTTGGTTTCATTGATTTTTTTGAATTGTTTAGTTTTTTTTTTAATTGATTGATTTCAGTCCTGAGTTTGATTATTTCCAGCTGTCTACTCCTTTTTTTGTATGTCTTCTTCTTCTTTTTCTAGGGTTTTTATGTGAGCCATTAAGTTACTTGAATGAGCTGTCCCGAATTTCTTTTTGAAGGCACTTAGTGCTATGAACTTTCCTCTTAGCACTGCTTTCATTGTGTCCCACAAGTTTGGGTATGTTGTGTCTTCATTTTCATTGAGTTCTAGGAAGACTTTAATTTCTTTCTTTACTTCTTCCCTGACCCAGCTGTCATTTAGTAGCAAGCTGTTAAGTTTCCATGTGTGTGTAGGCTTTTCACTATTTCTTTTTTTTTTTTTTTTTTTTTTTTGTTGAGGTCCAGCCTTATTCCATGGTGATCAGACAGGATTATTTCAATCTTCTTGTGACTGTTAAGGCTTGCTTTGTGACCAACTATGTGGTATATTTGGAGAAGTTTCCATGAGGTGCTGAGAAGAAGGTAAATTCTTTTGTGTTTGGGTGTAAGGTTCTATAAATGTCTATTAGGTCCATCTGATTCATGACCTCTGTTAGAGACATTGTTTCTTTGTTTAATTTCTGTTTTGTTGACCTGTCCTTTTTTGAGAGTGGGGTGTTTAAGTCCCCACTATTAATGTGAGGGGATCTATGTGTGGTTTAAGTTTTATCAATGTTTCTTTTATAAATGTGTGTGTCCTTGTATTTGGGGCATAGATGTTCAGGATTGTGATGTCTTCCTGGTGGAATTTTCCCTTGATCAGTATGAAGTGTCCTTCCACATCTCTTTTTATTAATTTTGTTTGAAAGTCTATTTTTTCAGATATTGGAATGGCTACTCCTGCTTGCTTCTTAGGTCCGTTTGCTTGGAAAGCCATCTTCCAACCCTTTACCTTCCAATAATGTCTATCTTTCTGACTTAGGTGTGTTTCTTGTATGCAACAGATTTCTGGGTTTTGTTTATGCATCCATTCTGTTAGTCTATGTCTTTTTATTGGAGAATTGAGTCCATTAATGTTGAGAGAGATTAATTACCAGGGGCTGTTAGATCCTTTGATTTTCATATTGGCTGTGGTCATAAGGTTGTGTGCTTGGTTGCTTTTTGTTTTACTGTAGTGAAGTTAGTTATTTCCTGTGGGTTTTTTTTTTTTTTTGAAAGTAGCTAGTTTTCTTGGGTTGTATTTTCCCTTCTAGTGTCTTCTGTAATGCTGGATTTGTGTGTAGGTATTGTTGAAATTTGTTTTTGTTATTGGATATCTTGTTTTCTCCATCTATGAAGACTATGAGAGTTTTGCTGGGTATAGTAGCCTGGGCTGACTACTGTGTTCTCTTAGGGTCTGCATGATATCTGTACAGACCCTTCTGGCTTTCATAGTCTCTTTTGAAATATCAGGTGTGAGTTAATGGGTTTGCCATTATATGTTACTTGGCCTTTTTTCCCTTGCAGCTTTTAGTATATTTTCTTAGTTCTGTATACTTACTGTTTTGATTATTATGTGGCGGAAGTATTTTCTTTTCTGGTCTAATTTATTAGGTGTTCTGTAGGTCTCTTGTATTCTTATTGGCCTCTCCTTTAAATTGGGGAAATTTTCTTCAATGATTTTGTTGAAAATATTTTCTGGGCCTTGGAGCAGGGAATCTTCTTTTTCTTCTATTCCTATTATTCTTAGGTTTTTTTTCTTTTTATGTTGTCTTGAATTTCTTGGATGGTCTGTGTCAGGAATTTTTTAGATTTAACATTTTCTTTAACATTTTCTTTGACAGATACATCTATTTCTTCTATTGTATCTTCCATATCTGAGATTCTTTCTTCCATCTCTTGTAGTCTGTTGGTTTTGCTAACCTCTGTAGTTCCTGTTTGCTTCTGTAAGTTCTTTCTCTCCACAATTTCCTCCATTTGTGTTTTCTTTAATTTTTCCAATTCTATCTTCAGATCATGAGCTGTTTTTTTTTTTATTTCCTTCACCTTTCTGACTGTATTTTCCTGTTTTCCTTCAATTCCTTCAGCTGTTTGTTTGAACAATCCTCTGTTTCTTTTATTTCTTTCAGTGATTTAAGCATTTCCTCTCTAAAGGCCACAAACTGTTTGGCTACAGCTTCCTGTATTTCTTTTCAGATGGCAATAATCTGTTTGTTTTTATCTTCCTCTATTTCTTTTTTTAAATTTTATTTTTTCTTATCAGTTACATTTTATTAACTCTGTATCCCAGCTGTATCCCGCTCCCTCATTCCCTCCCAATCCCACCCTCCTTCCCTCATCTCCACCGTGCCCCTTTCCAAGTCCACTGATGGGGGGGACCTCCTCCCCATTCATCTGATCCTGTTTTATTAGGTATCTTCAGGACTTGCTGCAAAGTCCTCCTCTGTAGCCTAACAGGACTGCTCCTCCTTTTGGGGGTGGGGAGGTCAAAGAACCAGCCATTGAATTCCTGATAGAAGTATTCCTTGTTCCCCTTACTAAGGAAAGCCAGTTGGTTACTGAGCTACCACGGGCTACATCTGAGCAGAGGTTTTAAGTTATATCCATACATGGTCCTTGGTGAATGTCAGTCTCAGAAAAGACCCTATGCCCAGATATATTTGGTCCTTATGGAGCTCCTATCCTTTCCCCATCATACTAACTCCCCTTCTTTCATATGATTCCCTGTACTCTGCCGAAGGTTTGGTTATGAGTCTTAGTATCTGCTTTGAAAACACTGCTAGTTAGAGTCTTTCAGATGCCTTCAGTAGACTCCTGTCATACGTTCAATGCACATCCCATCTGTCTTTCTAAACGAGGATTGATCATCTTACCCTATGTACTATCTCTTGATTTTCTTTTTTAGGTGTATAGATTTCATTATGTTTATCATATCTTATAGGTCTATATTAGCGAGTATATACCCTGTTACGGATGGCCATAATCTGTTGTTTTTTTCCTCTATTTCTTTATGGATGGCCATAATCTGTTTGAGTTTGTCTTCCTCCAGGTCTTTACACATTTTATTAGTTTCCTCTGTCATCCTCTTCATGAGCATAGATGTTAGGTGAATTTCAATTGAATATCAATCATCCTGGGGTGTCCAGGGTTACTTGCCCCTCGATAACTGGGTTCTGGAGATGCCATATTGCTCCGTCTTTTGTTGGTTGAGTTTTATGCTGGCCTCTACCCATTAGGCTATCTTAGGTGTTTGGAGTTAGTTTCTGTTGGTTCCTGGAATCCTGTGGTGGAGAGAATCCCCTTGGTGGGAAGATGGTTTTTACTGAAGGAAGCCTTTTCAGCTTTTTTGGCATAGTCTATGGATGGCCGGTGTTTTTCAGGAGTTGCCACTGCTCACCTCAGGCATAGAGAGTGTTAACTGTGGTCCTTGTTAGTCGAGAGGGCTCTCCTCTTATCCAGAGAAGTCCTGAAGACTGCTGCCCTGCTTCTGGCTTTCTTGCTGTAAATTTAGTGATTGATCTGCTGTTGTAACCTGTGTGTCCCATGGTTTGGTCAGTTTTGTTAGGGGTAACTGGTTGCCCCTTCGAGCAGTATTTGGGGGTTGATCTCGCAGATTCTGGGCTTCTGTAGGTCTGAGGTTGGGGCTCTGTGCCCTAGTACCCAAGCAGTAATCTCTGGTGGGTGGGTACAGGTCTCCTGGTAACAGCAGGCTATCTTGTGCACAGCAGGTCCCAGGGGTGGGCCCGTGCATGAGCCCTTTTCCAGGGATATACTAGGTGGCCCAAGTCTGTCCCCTTTGCTTCCTTCCCTGGGGGTTTTTCTCCAAACAAGGACTCCCAGTCTCCATTGCCCTGGGGCGCACAGCTCTGTCTGTGCCAAAGAGCTGGACATGCAGCAACTGTCTGTGCCTGTGGCTGGAGCCCAGTTCATTGATGGCGGCTCGCACCTGCTGGTCTGCGAGACTTTTTCCAGGGAAAGACTGGGTGACCCAAGTCAGTACCGTTTCCTTCCTTCCCTATGGAGTTCTCTCGCGACAGGGAGTCCAGTATCTGGTGTTTTTTGTGGCCACAGATCAGCCTAAAAAATGATCAGGACACGCAGGAGTGTGGCTCTGGGTCTGGGGACCTAGTGCCTGAGGGACCCGGGATCTCTTCTGGGTTCTGGCTGGGTGACCTGAGCGTGGATCTGACTGATTCCCACACTGTGGGGGTTTCCTCTCACCTGGGAAAAACACGATAACTGTTGTTTTAGGGCCCAGAGTTCAGCCTCTTGGTTGTTGTCCTGCTCCTCAGAAGCAGTGTTCTACTGGTGCCGACA
Organism: Psammomys obesus; assembly: GCF_907164565.1. Lineage (NCBI taxonomy): Eukaryota > Metazoa > Chordata > Mammalia > Rodentia > Muridae > Psammomys > Psammomys obesus. The sequence continues at coordinate 11,505,982 of NW_026589137.1, read as the reverse complement.
TCTTGTCCCCTCACATTTATTTCTTTATCCAGTATTTTTTAGTATAGAAGGTACAATCATTCTTACATCTTAATCTCTTATTTTATTGATATAACTCCATAAATGTTATCATTTTAGTATTTTTAAATATTTTTCCTTTTATTGAAAATAAATTATTTTTCCTCGCATAATATAGTCTGATTACAGTTTTTCTTCCCTTTACTTCTCCCAGTTCCTCCTCCTCTCACCTCCTATCTAGATCCACTCTCTTTCTGTCTCTAATTAAAAAAAAAAACAGGCCTCTAATGGATAATAATAAAATATAATGTGATTAAATATAATATATTAAGATAAAAACTAAAACATCAGAATAGGACAAAACAAATAGAATGAAAAAAGCCCAAGAGAATAGATCAAGAGCAACAAGAAACATATCTATTCATTTGTACACTCAGGAATCGCATAAAAACCCTTACTTGAAAGATATAGTATATACATAAAAGACCTGTGAGACAAAAGAGAGAAGAAAAGTATATAAATAAAATAAAATAAGATAACAATTTAAAAAATAAGATAAATTTTTTAAAACAGGAAAAATCCTAACACAGTATTGTGAGAAAAACGACCCTCTAGTGATGCCATTGAGTTCATTTTCTGTTGATTATCTACTGCTGAGCATGAGGCCTCCATTTAAGAGTAGTTTCTTTCCCCAGTGAGACCCCCTGGAGGAAATGAAATTTTTATTTGCAAGCGGTTATCAATTGGAGTCAATAAATCATATCTTAACTATATTGAAACTTCCTACTTATGAGTAGGATGGTTTCTATGCCTCATCCCCAGAGATCTTGATGAAATGTGGGGGATACTACTTAGCAATGATATGATTTCAAGCCTATCTTTAAAAACTTTACACTGTGTATTGAGAAAGAGCTGATGTTGTAATATGTATAAACATATATATATATATATTCAAATATATATATATGTATTCAAATACACACTCAATATAAAGAATTGTATGTTCCTCCCATGCCTAGTAATGTACAAAGAAAATAAAGTAGTTTAGAAAGGACCACATCAGTATCATTTGCATTTTCAGCCAAAACTACTTGCATAGCTACATACACTTAGATGTAAGAAGTCCTTTCTAGTCAAATATATTTAGAGCACACTTGCACATTTCAGGTATAAAAAAATGGAATTTGGCAAAATGTTGGTTGTTTTTGACACAGTTCTCCTAAGAATCAGGAAGGCTGAGGGAAAGCCTGATGATATTTTATTTTATTCTGTCAATTATCCTTCAAATCAATGTTTCCCCAAAAGTGATTTATGTAAAGAAAAATGGCTTTAAATGGAATGAAATGAAAATAAAATGAAACTTGACACATGAAATTATTGATTAAATATGTGTATGTATACTTGCCTATACCTATCAGTGTTTATATACTACTTTAAAGGAAGAAACCTCAAAAAGTTGGTATGAGGAAATTTACTAAGTAAATTAAGTACTATTAATATTTTGTTGTGACAAACAAACTGGGAATGTCTGAGGTCCAGGAGACCTTATAACAGGAGATTAACATTTCAAGCCACTGCCTGCCTCCCCGAAGAAGCCTACAGGGGCCCCAGGAACACATAGTTTCAGCCTCTGGCCCAAGGTCTACCTTGATCCAGAAACATCTAACCTCTAGCCAAGGGCTCTACCTGCCTTCCTGAGGAGTCTTGCTGGCACCAGAAACACTGAGCCAGCACCAAGGACAACCAGATGGCTAAAGGCTAGTGTAAGAATACATTCAAGAAGAGCCAAGGTAACATGGCAAAATGAGAATCCATCTATTTTACTATAAGAAACCCTGATATCCTAATACAGCTGAAACACAAGAAAATGACCTTTTAAATGTATTCTTATGAAGATGATAGATACCTCTGAAGAAGAATCATCTACAATCAAATAGGTTAAGAAAATGAAACCTGCAATAAGACCTGAAAATGGAAATAAAAACAATAAAGAAAACACAAACTGAGAGAACCTGGAGATGGAAAACTTAGAGAAGAAAACAGGAACTACGAACATAAGTATTACCAACAGAATACAAAAGAGGGAAGAAAGAATCTCAGGCATAGAAGATATGATTGAAGAAATAGATACACCAGTCAAATAAAATGTTAAATCTAAAAAGCTCCTGGCACAGATCTATCAAGAAATCTCGGACACTATAAAAAGACCAAACCTAAGACTAATAGGAAAAAAAAGAAGAAGATTCCCTGCTCCAAGTCCCAGAAAATATTTTCAACAACAACAACAAAAAAAAAACAGAAGAAAACTTCCCCAACCTATAAAAAGGAGATGCCTATAAACATACAAAACATACAAGAAGCTTACAGAACAAAAACTAGATTGGAACAGAAAAGAAAATCCTCCCACCATATAATAATCAAAACACTAAATTTACAGAACAAAGAAAGGATATTAAAAGCTTCAAGTGGAAAATGTCAAGTCACATATAAAGGCAGACCTATAAGAATTACACCTGACTTCTCATCAGAAACTCTAAAAGACAGAAGGGCCTGGGAAGATGTCTTGCAGACTCTAAGAGACCACAGATGTCAGCTCAGTTTACTATACACTACAAAACATTCAATCACAATAGATGGAGAAAACATCTCCATGGATGACAAAAACAAATTTAACAAAAACCTATGCACAAATTCAGCCATACAAAAGATACTAGAAGGAAAACTCCAGCCCAAGGAAGTTAACTACACCCAAGAAAACACAGGAAATAAATAATGCTACTGCAGCAATACCAAAAGACACACACACACACACACACACACACACACACACACACAGGCAGGCGCGCGCGTGCACACACACACACACACACACACACACACACACCAGCACACATAGTAACAACTACAAATGCAAAATAAAGAAACTAAAAATCATTGGTCATTATCATCTCTCAGTACCAATGGACTCAATTCCCTAGTAAAAAGACACAGGCTAACATAATTGATGCAAAAACAGGATCCATCATTCTACTGCATAAAAGAAACACACCTCAGCAACAAAGGTAGACATTACCTCAGAGTAAATGGCTGGAAAAAGGTTTTCCATAAAAATGGACTCAAGAAGCAAGCTGGAGTAGCAATTCTATTATCTAATAAAATTGACTTTTCACCAAAATGTCTCAAAAGATATGGGGAAGAACATTTTATACTCATGAAAGGAAAAATCCACCAACAGGACATCTCAAATCTGAACATCTATGCCCCAAGTACAAGGGCATGCACCTTTGTAAAATAAACATTACTAAAGCTTAAATCGTACATCAAACCCCACACATTAATAGTGGGAGACTTTGACACCCCACTCTCATCAATAGACAGGTCACCAAGACAAAAGCTACAGAAACTAAACAAAGAAACAATGAAATTAACAGATGTCATGAGTCAAATGGACTTAACTGACCTTTAAAGAACTGATAGACTAAGATCAGAAAGAAGAGGAGAACCTCCCCTATCAGTGGACTTGGGAAATGGCATGCATGCAGAAAGGGGAGGGAGGGTGGGATCGGGAGGGGAGGAGGGAGGGGCTTATGGGGGGGATACAAAATGAATAAAGTGTAATTAATAAAAAAATTCCATGTACATATATAAAAAAAAGAACTTTTCACCCAAACACAAAAGAGTATACCTTCTCAACACCTCACTGAACCTTCTTCAAAATTGAACATATAGTCTGTTACACAGCAAACCTCAACCAATACAAGAAAGGTGAACTAACCCCTTCTACATTATCAGATCATAATGGACTAAATCTGAACTTCAACAACAGAAACAAAAAGTCTACCACCTCATAGAAACTGAACAACTCCCTACTCAATGATTACTGACAACAAGATAGGCAAACCCCTAGCCAAACTAACAAAATAGCAGAGAGATAATATCCAAATGAACAAAATTAGAAATGAAAAGGATGGTATTACAAGACACTGATGACATCCAAATAATCATTAGATTTTACTTCAAAAGTCTATTCCAAAAAATCTGAAAATCTAAATATTACGAGTGGTCTTCTTGATAGACTCCACTTACCAAAGTTAAATCAAGACCAGATTAATAATTTAAATAGTCCTATAACCTCTAAAGAAATAGAAACAGTCATTAAAACTCACCTAACCAAAAAAATCCCAGGGACTGATGGTTTCAGTGCAGAGTTCTACTAGACTTTCAAACAAGAGCTAATACCAATATTCCTCAAACTACTTGACAAAATAGAAACAGAAAGAACACTGCCAAATTCATTCTATGAGGCTACAGTCACCGATACCTAAACCACATAAAGACCTAAGAAAGAATTAGAATTTCAGACCATTTTCATTATGAACATTGATTCAAAAATATACAATAAAATACAAACTTAATCTAAGAACACATCAAAAACATCTTCAACCATGATCCAAGGGTGCAGGGGTAGATCAATATATAAAAATCCATCAATATGATCCATCATACGAAGAAACTGGAATTAAAAACCCACATGATAATCTCATTAGATACTGAAAAAGCTTTTGAGAAAATTCAACACTCCTTCATGTTAAAAGTACTGGAGAGATCAGGGATAAAAGGCACATAGCTAAATATAATAAAGGTGATATAGAGTAAGCCTATAGCCAACATCAAATTAAATGGAGAGAACTTAAAGCAATTCCACTAAAATCAGGGATAAGACAAGGCTGCCCACTATTTCTGTATCCTTCAACAGCTCAGGCACTAAGATTAGCAATTAATAAATGGGACCTCGTTGAAATGAAAAACTTCTCTAAGGCAACTGATACTGTCAATAAGACAAACCAGTAGCCAATAGAATGGAAAAATATGTTCACCAATTCCACTTTTGACAGAGGGCTAATATCTAAAATATATATAGAACTCAAGAAAATAAACACCAAAAAACCATCAAATAACCCAATTTAAAAAAAAATGGGTACAGAGCTAAACAGAGGATTCTCAACTGAGAATCTTTAATGGCCAAGAAACACTTAAAGAAATGTTAAAGTTGCTTAGTCAATGAGGAACTGCCAGTCAAAATGACCCTGAGAGTCCATCTTACACATGTCAGGATGGCTATAATCAAAAACTGAAGTAACAGCAAGGATTTGGAACAAGGGGAACACTCCTTCATTCCTGGTGGGAGGACAAACTAGCACAACCATATGGAAATTGGTTGTAGCTCTACCTCAAGACCCAGCTATAACACTCCTGGGCATACACCCAAAAGATGCACCACAATACCACGAGGTCATTTGCTCAACTATGTTCATAGCTGCTTTGTTCATACTATCCAGAAACTAGAAAACAAACAAACAAACAAACAAAACAAACAGATGTCCCTCAAATGAAGAATGGATAAAAAAAAATATGGTACATTTACATAATGGAATACTACTTAGCTATTAAAAACAAAGACATCTTGGAATTAGCAGAAAAAAGTATGGAACTAGAAAAAAAATCATCCTGAGTGAGGTAACCAAAACCCCAAAAGACATGCATGGTATGTTCTCACTTATAAGTTGATATTAGTCATGAAGTACAGGACAACCACTCTATAATCCACAAATCCAAAGGAGCTAAATTAAGAGGAGGACCCAAGGGAGGATACTTTGCTCTCACTCAGAAAGGGAAATAAAAGAGGCATTGGAGCTGGATAGAGGGAAAAAATGGCTAGAAGATGGGATGGGGAGGCAAGCATGGGTGGGGATTAGGAGGAGGAAAAGCCAGCAAGAGAAGGCCAGGTGAGACAAGAGAATCGGAAGTGGGATCATCTCTGGGATTTGTCAAAGACTTGGGAGAGGGGAGGCCCTAGGAAGTCTATAGGAGGGGTATTAAGCCTAAAGTGGCCATCTCCTGTAGCCAGGCAGGACTGCCAGTGGTGGGATAAGGACGCCTATCCACCCACAAAACGTTACTGCCTACAAAATATGCAGCAACAAAGATGGAGCAAAGATTGAGGGAATGGCTGTCCAAAGGTTGACGGTACTTGAGACCCATGGAAGAGAAACAATCTGGACACTAATAATAACATTAATAATGTTACTATGCTTTGCCTATAGACAGGAGCCTAGCATAACTCCTCTAAGAGGCTTCTCCCAGCAGGTGATAAATGCATCAGATGCAGAGACTTATAGCCAAACATTAGGCAGAACTCAGAAAGTCATACGAAAGATTTCGTGGTTATGACTGAGGGAGTTGGGAGGGTTAAGGACTCCACAAGAAGACCTACAGAGTCAACTAAGCTGAGCACGGGGGTGGGGAACCTCACAGAGACTCAATCACAAACCAAAGAGCATGTATGGACTGTTTCTAGGCCACCTGAACAAATGTAGCAGATATGTCTTCATGTGGATCCCCAATACCTAGAACAGAGGAAGGGGAGTATAGAAGGGGGCTGAAATAAGGATATAAAGTGAATAAATGAATAATTTTTTAAAGAAAGCATTTGGAGCCACTACCCTTGTAGAGACTGTCATTTATACAGAGTAGAAATGGAGGCCAGAATCCAGGAAAATGAGACTAGGAGAGAGGACTGCCCAGCAAATAAATGACTTAGAGCAGGATGTCACTTTTGTTTGATGAACCACAACAGTGGTACTTAGCAATATACCGTTACTTCAATAAAACATCTCTTTAGCTTGAACTGCATAATATATGATCATTTTTTGTCAGAATTCACAAAACATAAGACATATCGTTCATTAAAAAAAATGGAAAAGAAAGATAACTGTTAGTGAAAAGGGTTACTTCCTGTTAACATAGATAAATGATTTTTAAACATTTCACTACCACCATTATATATAGTATCCATACATGGTCCTTGGTTGAATGTCAGTCTCTGAGAAGACCCTGTGCCCAGATATATTTGGTCCTTGTGGAGCTCCTATCCTTTCCTCATCAGACTAACTCCCCTTCTTTCTTATGATTCCCTGTACTCTGCCAAAGGTTTGGTCATGAGTCTTTGCTTTGAAAACACTGCTAGGTAGAGTCTTTCAAATGAGCTCAGTAGACTCCTGTCATATGTTCAATGCGCATCCCATCTGTCTTTCTAAACGAGGATTGATAATCTTACCCCACGTCCACTCTCTTCATTATCTTTTTTAGGGGTATAGATTTCATTATGTTTATCGTATCTTATAGGTCTATATAAGTGAGTATATACCGTGTTTGTCTTTCTCCTTCTGGGATAGCTCATTCAGGATGATCTTTTCTAGATCCCACCATTTGCCTGCAAATTTCATGATTTAATCCTTTTTGATTGCTGAGTAGTATTCCATTCTGTAAAAATACCACAATTTCTGTACCCATTCCTCCGTTGATGGACATCTGGGTTGTTTCCAAGTTCTGGCTATTACAAACAATGCTGCTATAAACATGGTTAAGCAAATATCCCTTTTGTGTACTTGAGCAAAGTACACAAGTATACCTAGGAGTGGTATAGCTGGGTCTTGAAGAAGCACTATTCCTAATTGTCTTAGAAAGCGCCAGATAGATTTCCAGAGCAGTTGTATCAGTTTACATTCGCACCAGCAGTGGAGGAGGGTTCCCCTTTCTCCACAACCTCTCCAGCATGTGTTGTCCCTTGAATTTTTCATCTTGGCCATTCTGATGGGTGTAAGGTGATATCTCAGGGTCGTTTTGATTTGCATTTCCCTGATGGCTAATGAGGATGAGCATTTCTTTAAGTGTTTCTCTGCCATTCGATATTCCTCTGTCGAGAATTCTCTGTTTAGCTCTGTTCTCCATTTTTCAATTGGATTACTTGGTTTGCTGCTTTTCAGCTTCTTTAGTTCTTTGTATATACTCGATATTAGTCCTCTGTCAGATAAAGGGTTAGTGAAGATTCTTTCCCAAACTGTAGGCAGGCGTTTTGTTTTGATGACAGTGTCCTTTGCTTTACAGAAGCTTTTCAGTTTCATGAGGTCCCATTTATTGATTGTTGCTCTTAGAGCCTGTGCTGTTGGTGTTCTGTTCAGGAAGTTGTCTCCTGTGCCAATGAGTTCTAAGCTGTTCCCCACAGATTTAGAGTATCTGGTTTTATGTTGAGGTCTTTGATCCACTTGGACTTTAGTATTGTGCAGGGTGATAAATATAGATCTATTTTCATTTTTCTGCATGTGGACATCCAGTTGGACCAGCACCATTTGTTGAAGATGCTGTCTTTTTTCCATTGAATGGTTTTGGCTGCTTTGTCAAAAATCGAGTATTCATAGGTGTGTGGGTTTATTTCTGGGTCTTCTATGCGGTTCCATTGATCCTCCTTTCTGTTTCTATGCCAATACCATGCAGTTTTTATTACTATTGCTCTGTAGTATAACTTGAGATCGGGGTTGGAGATACCTCCAGATGATCTGTTGTTGTACAGGATTGTTTTGGAGATTCTGGGTTTTTTGTTTCTCCATATGAAGCTGAGAATCTTTTTTTCAAGGTCTGTAAAGAATTGAGTTGGTATTTTGATGGGAATTGCATTGAATCTGTAGATTGCTTTTGGCAGGATGGCCATTTTCACAATGTTAATCCTACCAATCCATGAGCACGGGAGATCTTTCCATCTTCTGAGATCTTCAATTTCTTTCTTCAGAGACTTGAAGTTTTTCTCAAACAGGTCTTTCACTTGCGTGGTTAGTGTCACCCCAAGGTACTTTATGTTATTAGTGGCTATTGTGAAGGGTGTTGTTTCCCTAATTTCTTTCTCAGCCCTTTTGTCTTTGGTATACAGGAGGGCTTCTGATTTTTTTGAGTTGATTTTGTATCCTGATACTTTGCTGAAGGTGTTTATCAGCTGAAGGAGTTCTCTAGTTGAATTTTTGGGGTCGCTCATATATAATAGCATATCATCTGCGAATAGTGACACTTTGACTTCTTCCTTTTCGATTAGTATCCCCTTGATCTCCTTTAGTTGTCTTGCTGCTCTGGCTAGGACTTCAAGTACTATGTTGAAGAGGTATGGAGAGAGTGGGCAGCCTTGTCTTGTCCCTGATTTCAGTGGGATTGATTTAAGTTTCTGGCCATTGAGTTTGATGTTGGCTATCGGCTTGCTGTATATTGCCTTTACTATGTTTAGATATGTGCCTTGTATTCCTGATCTCTCCAAGACTTTAAACATGAATGGGTGTTGGACTTTGTCAAATGCTTTTTCAGCATCTAAGGGGATGATCATGTGGATTTTCTCCTTCAGTTTGTTTATGTGGTGGATTACATTGATGGATTTCTATATGTTGAACCACACTTGCATGCCTGGGATGAAGCCAACCTTGTCGTGGTGGATGATATCTTTGATGTGTTCTTGGATTCGGTTTGCAAGTATTATATTGAGTATTATTGCGTCAATGTTCATAAGAGAGATAGGTCTGAAGTTCTCTTTTTTTGTTGGGTCTTTGTGTGGTTTAGGTATCAGGGTGACTGTTGCTTCATAGAATGAGTTTGGTAATGTTCCTTCTGTTTCTATTTTGTGGAATAGTTTGAGGAGAATTGGTGTGAGCACTTCTTTGAAGGTCTGGTAGAATTCTGCGCTGAAACCATCTGGCCCAGGGCTTTTTTTTGGAGGGGAGACTGTGAATGACTGCTTCAATTTCCTTGGGGGATATAAGGCTGTTAAGGCTTTCTACCTGATCTTGACTTAATGTTGGAAGATGGAATCTATCAAGAAAATTGTCCATTTCATTTAGATTTTCAAATTTTGTGTCATATAGGCTTTTGTAGTATGACCTAATGATTGTTTGAATTTCCTCTGTGTCTGTAGTTATGTCACCCTTTTCAACTCTGATTTTGTTGATTTGGATAGATTCTCTCTGCTTTTTAGTTAGTTTGGCTAAGGGTTTGTCTATCTTGTTGATTTTCTCAAAGAACCAGCTTTTTGTTTCATTGATTCTTTGAATAGTTTTATTTGTTTCTAATTGATTGATTTCAGCCCTGAGTTTGATTATTTCTAGCCTTCTGCTCCTCTTGGGTGTATCTGCTTCTTTTTTTTCTAGGGTTTTCAGTTGGGCCATTAAGTTGTTTGTATGTGATGTTACGAATTTCTTCTTGCAGGCACTTAGTGCTATAAATTTTCCCCTGAACACTGCTTTCAATGTGTCCCATAAATTTGGGTATGTTGTGCCTTCATTTTCATTGAATTCTAGGAAGTCTTTAATTTCTTTCTTTATTTCTTCCTTAACCCAGCTGTCGTTGAGTAACAGGTTGTTCAGTTTCCATGTGCGTATAGGCGGTTTGTTATTTCTGTTGTTGTTGAGGTCCAGCTTAAGTCCATGGTGGTCAGATAGAATACAAGGGATTATTTCAATCTTTTTGTATCTGTTGAGGCTTGCTTTATGACCATGGTCTATTTTGGAGACTATATGGTCTATTTTGGAGAAGGTTCCATGCGGTGCTGAAAAGAAGGTATACTCTTTTGAGTTTGGATGAAAAGATCTGTAGACATGTATTAGGTCCATTTGATTTAGGGTCTCTGTAAGTGTTTTTATTTCCCTATTTGTTTTCTGTCTAGTTGATCTGTACCTTGGTGAGAGTGGAGTGTTGAAGTCTCCCACTATTAGGGTTTTAGGATCAATGTGTGATTTAAGCTTTAATATTGTTTCATTTACAAATGTAGGTGCTCTTGTATTTGGGGCATAGATATTCAAAATTGTGATGTCCTCTTGGTGGATTTTTCCTTTGATGAGAATATAGTGGCCGTCCTTATCTTTTTTGATTAACTTGGGTTGAAAGTCTATTTTATTAGATATTAGGATGGCTACTCCATCTTGTTTTCTGGAACCATTTGCTTGAAAGACATTTTTCCAGCCCTTTACTCTGAGGTAGTGCTTATCTTTGTTGCATAGGTGTGTTTCTTGGATGCAACAGAATGGTGGATCCTGTTTCCGCAACCATTCTGTTAATTTGTGTCTTTTAATTGGGGAGTTGAGTCCGTTGATGTTGATAGAAACTAGTGACCAACATTTGTTACTTACTTTAGATGTGGTGTTGGTGGTGTCACTGAGTTTCATTGCTTGTCTTCTTTTGGTTTTTTTGTTGTGTAGTTATCTATTTCCTCTGTTTCCTTTGATGTAGTTGTTTTCTTTGGTTTGGAGTTTCCCTTCTAGTAACTTCTGTAGAGCTGGGTTACTATGTAGATATTGTTTAAATTTGGTTTTGTCTTGGAATATCTTGCATTCTCCGTCTATGTTGATTGAAAGTTTTGCTGGGTATAGTAGTCTGGGTTGGAATCTGTGGTCCCTTAAGGACTGTTTGATTTCTGTCCAGGCCCTTCTGGCTTTCATAGTTTCTGTTGAGAAATCTGGTGTGATTCTGATAGGTCTACCTTCATATGTTACTTGGCCTTTTTCCCTTGCTGCTTTTAGAATTTTTTCTTTGTTTTGTAGGTTCAGTGTTTTGACTATGATGTGACGTGAAGAATTTCTTTTCTGGTCTAGTCTACTTGGTGTTCTGTAGGCCTCTTGTATGTTTATGGCCATCTCCTTCTTTAAGTTGGGAAAGTTTTCTTCTATAATTTTCTTGAAAATATTTTCCGGACCTTTGAGCCTGATGTCTTCTTTTTCTTCTATTCCTGTTATTCTTAGGTTTTGTCTTTTCATGGTGTCCTTGATTTCTTGGATGTTTTGTGTTTGGAACTTTTCTGATTTTATTTTTTCTTTGAGAGATGTGTCAATTTCTGCAAGTGTATCTTCGGCTCCTGAGATTCTTTCTTCCATCTCTTGTATTGTGTTGGTGATGCTTACCTTTGTAGTTCCTGATCTTTTCTCCATGTTCTCCAGCTCCTGGTTTTTCTCTATTTGTGTTTTCTTTATTGATTCTAATTCTGTTTTCATGTCTTGCACCATTTCCTTCATCTGTTTGAATGTGGACTCCTGCTTTTCAATGATAGCTTCTATTCTTTTGTCTTTTTCCTCTCTATGTATCACTAATTGTGCCTCTACTTCTTTGGGTATAATTGCCTGTATTTCTATGAGAGCTTTGTTTATTTCTTCTTTATTTGTCTTCATTTGTGCAGACATTTCTTTGAGAGCTTTGTGCATTTCTTCTCTGTTTGCCTCAATTTTCGTGGTCATTTCTCTGAGAGCACGATTTGTTTCCTCTTGGTTAGTCTTGATTTCTTTGGTTATTTCTCTGAGGGCTTTGTTCATTTCATCTTTATGGGCCTCTAATAGCTGGAGAAACATAGTTTTGAGGTCGTTTTCTTGTATAGCTCGTGAATTGAAGTGTCCATTGTTTTGTGGGGTTTCTGGTGAGGTCATTATGTCCTGATTTTTGTTGGGAGTGTTCTTACGTCTGCCTCTAGCCATCTGGTTATTTATAATCTTCACTGTTTGTTCCTCGGGACTGTAGTTCGGGCTATGATCCTCTCTTTCTGTTTTCTGGACTGTTTTATCAGGAAGATGAGAGAGGTTCACTGCTTTCGGAGTGTGCCCTGTGTTTTCAGTTTTGCCTAAGTAAGGAATGTGACGCTGGCGCTATTCGTGTGTACTTTTAGCGGGCGCAGTGTGCATGTGCGGATTTTGTGACTATTGCAGTAGCCTGCAAGCCACTATTACACAGTTCTGACTGAGATCCAGGGATTGTTTGCCTGGATTACCCTGGTGGACCCGCAAGGCAGAGGCTTCAATGTTGGCGTCGCTATCCCAAGAATCCCTCTGATGCCCACACTAGGGGTGTGGGTGGCAGGGATCTCGTCTGGTTGCTTCTTTGGAGAGGCCTCGGGTCTGGGGCAATCTCTCCCTAGAAGGCTCACTCACTCTCTTGCAGGACCAGTTGGAATGCACAGGGGTTCCCCTTGCTCACTACTCTCTGTTTTGGTCCTGCTGCGGAAGTACACGGGTAGGCTAACAGTCAGCTCTGTGACACTGTGGCCGCAGGACTCCGTGTCCACCTTTCCTGTGTGCTGCCTCTTTGTCCTTTCCCTCTGCCAGGAGGGGTTATGTTGACTGGTCCCTGGGTGGCACAGGAAAGAGTTAGGATGAGTGTACTCAATCCCAGATCCTGGGCCCAAATCTCTCTGCCAGAAGCAGCCTAGCGGTAGAATCTAAGTTTGCTAATCCCAAGAGAGTAACGGGTAGGGTTGAGTGTCCTCAGATCCAGAGCTTGGGTTTCTCTGCTAGGGGCCGCTGGGTGAGCTGGAGAGAGGGTGCTGTGTCCTTGGCAGGCTGCCTCTCTGTCCTTCCCATCTTACCTTCTACTCTGCTAGGGCAAGCTTATGGAGGTGCTCTCAGGGGAGTGCCAGCAGGAGTTGGGGCTTCTCAGTCAGATCCTGAGCCCTGAGCCAGCGTTTCTCTGCCAGGGGTCGGGGGTGGGGGGCGCCGGTGATAGAACTTGCTGCTAGACCTTATTTTGCTGGACCCAGGAGAATCTCAGGACGTGTAGAATGACCACAGTCCCAGATCCTGAGCTGTAGTTTGTTTGCTAGGAGCGGCAGGCAGCACTGGAGTTCCAGCACTGTGAAGCCGCTGTGCGCCTCTTTATCCTTCTGCTCTGCTGCGGCAGGGTGATGGCGGCTTTTGGGGGAGTGCCCGAAAGGATTGGGTTTTCTCAGCCCCATCTCGGGTTGGGGTACAGACAATGTGGTCTGTGGCAGATTCTGCTGGACGCCTCCTGCTTCCTCCAAAGAGGGAATAGGGATTTTGAGCTGGGCGCGCAGTTGCTATCCGCCTGAGGCGGGAGCTCAATTGTGATGGTGGCGGGTACTCGTGGTCGGAGAGACCTTCCAGGGAAAGACTGGGTGACCAGTGACCAGTCTGGCAACTTTCCTTCCCCGTGGGGTTTTTTTGCGACTGGGATCCGTGCCTAAGGCATCCTTGTGCCCACCAATCAGCCTGGGAAAGTGATCGGGACAAGCAGGCTTGTGGCACCAGCCCGGAGACCCAAAGCCTGTGTTAGCTGGGTTGTCTTCCGGGTTCTGGCTGGGCAGCCGAGAGTGGACCCGACCGATTCCTACGCCGTGGGAGCCTCCCCTCACCTGGGAAACACGATCGATCGCTGTTGTTTTAGGGCCCAGAGTTCAGTCTCCTGGTCGCTGCACGGAGTGTGTTGTCCCGCTTCTCAGACAAGGTGTTCTCCCGGTGCCGCCATCTTGGCCCCCTCCTCTTCTTTGAATTTCTATGTAGTTTGTTTTATGAGTTTGTATATTTCATTGTCTGTTTGCATGCTTGTTGTTTTTTTCTCTTACTGAAACAACAAGTTCTGGAATATTACGAGAAGCTAGTAGAAGTGGATGGGTATTGAGTGGCTGACAAGACCATCTCCATTGTTTTTTGGTCCTTACTTCACCTGCCAAATCATGATAGATGATGAGTATGTTTTCTACCTCTCCAAGCTAAGGCATCCATGATTCTGTTCTCTGGTTCTCTCATCCATCATCTTGATGAAAGTTCAATTAATTTCAAGAATAAACACACTACAGCTCTTTCTGGCTGACTTTAAGTGGGCTGGCAGTAGAGTAAAGTCCAGGCCTGAAAAAAAAATGAGATGAAAATAGGCAGAAAGAAGTGGAAAAGATAGTTTGTCACCTGTGTTGCCTTGACAAAACTAGCATTGTAAGCAGAGGATTTATCTTTACTAATTTAAATCAGCACCCAATGTCAAGGGCAGTATTTTCAGTTCCTGCAGTTATGTCTTATTAGAAGGAAATGACTTAGTGTATGTACACACTTCTCTAGAATTGCATGGGAATATGATCACTCAATATAACAACGTCATCCTAAGTGCCACTTGTACGTTTTGTTGTTGAACAGTCTCATTATCAACTGAAGCACAACGTCTGGCTCAGGAAGAGGCAGGCTCAGTTGTTAATTAGTGATATCATGCACAAACCACCTCATGTTTTTTTTTTTTTTTTCTGTGACCTCTGCTGCAGCCCATATTACATGTTATTGCTTAATCTCTACTATGGCATATCCCCCAAATCCTTTTAAATTAGATGTGTGTCGTGATCTTTGAATGACCCGAAATAGGCCAATACAAGTCAAGCCAGGACCATCCATGGCAAAAGCTGTGATTTAGTCTTATTTTCTTTTGGAAGCAATTACTGTAAAATAAAATACACCCTAATATACATTACAGTCTTCATACTAATTGGATCTTGGAAGGATAGTAGAAATTAAATCCTGGTTATTTGCTAAAGTTATTGTTTAAGGGGAAACAAAGTCATCTCACTCTTTCTTTTCTACTATCTTCCCTCTATCTTTCCCACCACTGGCTCTCCTTCTACATGTGTCCTTTCATTGACTTTTCTAAATTAATATACTGTGCTGCAGTATATATATATATAATATACTGTGCTGCAAATATACAGCAGGAAACAATAGTACAGGTATATAAATGCCAAATTCCCTGAACTTTTGAGACTTTCACTTCAAGAAAAAGACTTTATAAGATCTACAGAACTAGTGTTTCAACATTATTTTTGTGGTTTTATTTTGGATGCAAAGACATAGGAATCAAGTGGCATGGCCTCCTGAACTTGTTGATAAGTACTTCTGATAACTGAACTATTGATGTATGTTTTCTCAAAGATTAAAGAGTGAAAATTAATAGGAATTTTGTTCAGACACTGAATAACAGGAAGCACTGTATTTGGTGTCTAAATACAAAGAAACAAGCAAAATGAACCCTGAATTTCTACCTAGAGTCATTTTCTAGACCATAGCACATTGATAATTAACAGTGACTGCATTAAATTTAAGACAGAAAAATATCCATTTTGTTGAGGTAGATTATGAGGAAAAAGCAACACAAAGTATGCTTGGTCCCCTGTAGTCTATACCTATAGATCATGCTGCTAGATACCCAGGAAGGTATAGGTTAAATAATTCTCAGAATGCACAAAAGACTGGATGATATTACGCTTTCTACTAACCAAGCAAAGAAACCTTAGCACCTAGAGAGCACACCATTGGACACCAGAGTGCTTGGCAATAGGGACCAAATGAACCAAGAATACAGACTGTTTTAGGAGTGATATCAGTAAGGTGATGTAATTGTCTAACAATGTTTCCCACAGAAACACTGATTTTGACAACTGCCACCATATTAGAGTATTTTTATGTAAGTCCAGAAATCTTGCATACAAATTCCAGCACTTTTGTAACAAATAATTTTGGAAAGCAATACGTTAAAAAGCAAGGTAAAACAGGTTTGTTTGTTTTTTTTTTTTTTTTTACATTGCCTTTGTCATCTGTTCCCATGGCAGCATAGCTCCAGAACCAAATGAGACCTACCAGCCTAAGCCTGCTCTCATAGGGAAACCAAGAGTATAATGAGTGAGTACCTGACTAAGGAACTGATTCAGGAGGCTCCCAAACAGGCTCATTTCCCCCCATTCTACCTAACGTATTAAGGTGATTGGCAAGGTTTGGGGTTTTGGTGAGTCTAAGACAAGAAAACACAGGAAAAGGCTTTTCTGTTCTGTGGACTTAGTGAGACTTCTAATTAGTTGAATGGGATGTTTATCTTTAGCTGGCATTCTAAACAGTCTATTTAACTTAACTCTTATTGACCATTGGCCATAACTCTGAGTGTACTTCTAGAGGCAAATGTGTTGTGCAGGTAGCTGACTTGACTCTGTGTGGCTAAAAGAACAATTCAAAATACTGTCATAAAAACACCGAAGAGGAGACTCTAAATACCTGTTATATTTTGTGGGACAAAAAAAAAAAAAAAAAAAAAAAAAAGATATGCAATCTTAACTAGTATACTCCAAAATGGAGGAAAGGTTGTAGAGTGGGAACACCCATAGAAAATGGTAAAATCATCAAAATCCCTTCATGGTGATATTGGTGAGCATGCTTCTCAAAGTCAGTGCATGGGTGGTGACTTCTTTTACAAATAGAAAACAAGCAAGATATGATAAGAAAATTAAAGGCTTGTAGTCTAACAAAAGTAATAAAATGAGTTTACTATCAGCTTATGGCCTCCCAACTGAGACCTGTAAATTATGTAAAAAAGAATTAAAAATAATTATTTAAGGAAGTTCCAAGAACAATAAGGAAACACAAAATCACAATTCAATGTCAGTAAAATATTACATATTTATGTGGTTGAAATTAACTTACCATCATCAAAAATCAGAGAATTGAACATATTAATTTTTAATATAAGCCCGTAACAGCTACAGAGCAACAATATCTAATAGAAAAACAAAAGAGTAAGGGAAGTTAATCACACTATACCATTAGATAAAATAAATCATCAAGTCATAGAGAAATAGAAAAAAAAGAAACTCCAGAACAGCCAGAAACAAACAAAAAAATAAAAATTTCAATACTGTGATATTACTTACCAATAGCTGGTTTACGTTTAAATAAAACAAATTATCCAACAAAAGACATAGAGTGGCAAAATGGATACAAACCTTATTTTAATTTTAAGCCTTTATACCATATTCTAAAAGGGAAGAGATGATGAAAGTATTCCTGAAAATGGAGAGTAAAAGATGATAAATACTAACATTTGAAATTTAAAAAAAATGAATAAATAGTAAAAAAATAACTGTGGGAAGAGATTAAAAAGATAGAGTAACAGCCTATAACAGTTGAGATATAAATACAGATTCCACAGAATATACAAAATGCAAATATTAGCAAACTGATAGCAATATGCAAATAAGAGTGGACATCAATACCCCACTATCCATAATATCATAGTGTAGATGAAAAATGAACAAGGAAACAGTATATTTGAACTATAACTTAGCTCAATTTCACATAATTGTCTAATAATAAAAATCTTTAGCCTAAAGCAGCAATATATATATATATATATTAAATATAATACAAAACATAAAAAAATTCTTCAGAAAAGATAATATATTAAGCCACAAAGCTACTGCTAAGAAATTTAAAATTGAGAAATTTTTGTATCATATCAACTATTTTTTTCAAACCACATTATGAAACTAGAAGTCAATAGCAAAAGGAAAATGAAGGCCAGAAATACTGGCAAACACCTTTAATCAGGAAGCAGAGACAGTCAGATCTCTGTGAGTTCAAGGCCAGCCAAGGTTGTATAGTGAGACCCTGTCTCAATGGGGAAGAAAAAGAAAATCTAAAATCTACAATATGTGAAAATTAAATGGTAATTTTCTGAGCAACAAATGTACCAAAATAATTAATAGTTAAATTATTGCAAGATTTTAAGAAAGATAAAAACTGAGATAAAAAATAGCAAAAATTAAGAAACTCAGTAAAAGCAGACTTACAGAAAATTATAGCAATAAACATTTATAGCGGAAAAAAAGTTGTTTAAATAAATATTTATACATCCTGGAATTGGAAATAAAAGAACATACCAGTCCCAAAGTTAACAGAACAAATAAATAACAACAACATTAACAAAAAAGAATATAAGAAAAACAGATTAGAAAAATAAACAAACAAAAAATATCCAAAAAACAGTGTTTGGGGGATAGTAGTGTTAAGACTAAAAATTGGCAACTCTTTAGTTACTTGAGCTAAGGTAAAAGTAAACCAAGGTTCCCAGGGGTGGGGGGAGGAAGCCATGGTGATTTGAAGATTGTATGAATCTAATAGACTGGTTGGAATTTCATGGTCTTGGAAAATGAGAATGTGGCAGATCCAGAGACAAAATTATATTGGTCTGTTTTTAGTCCCTTTAGATTTATTGTTCACTTGTATCAGACCTAACATCCTTTTGAAAAAATTAAAGCTTTTTTCACTGTATATATTCATTGTAGATTGCATTGTTTTTCATATGAAATATAGACACAAGTATATTTATATACATATATACATATATAATATGTAATATTTACATATTATATTCATAAATCTATTACATTGCTACATATATCATGTTAATTTCATGTAATATATATACATACACATACATAATAATATGTAATTACATATCTAAAATAATACATAATATATACACATATTATATATAACAAAATGGTTGATTACATTGACCTAAATTTTTTTTGACAGTTTGGTAAATCATTTGGAATGTATTGTTGGTTGACCATTAATTTCTATCAGTGAAAAGTCCTGAAATAACATTTAAATCCTGTAACAGAATTTTCCTCACTTAATTAGAAGACACAAGTCTACAGCATTGTATTTGGTAAATGCTTTGAATTATGATTTTATTCTGTGACTATAAGAATTCATGTAACCACTTCCACAATGGAACATGTTATTTGTGGCAAACTAAATCCATGCTTCTGTTGCATGGTCATGTATAGTTGATTCTAAAGAAGTGGTTTCCTGGAGTTAAAGCTCTGATTTGCATCAAAATAGATAACATAAGAAATGCAAAAGGAAATATGCAACTGATATCGCAGAAATAAAATACTCATAAACTACTAGGAAACTGGGCTCAGCTATGCACATCTGTAATCCCAGCACTCAGGGGGGCAGAAGCAGGTGGATCTCTGTGAATTTGAAGCTAGCCTGGTCTACAATGTGAGTCCAAGACAGCCAAGACTGCACAGAGAAACCTTGTTTCAAAAAACCAAAACTTAAAAATAAAATAAAATAAAAATTAAAAAAAAGAATTTGAGGAAGCACTATTCCTAATTGTCTTAGAAAGCACCAGATAGATTTCCAGAGTGGTTGTACCAGTTTACATTCCAACCAGCAGTGGAGGAGGGTTCCCCTTTCTCCACAACCTCTCCAGCATGTGTTGTCCCTTGAGTTTTTCATCTTGGCCATTCTGATGGGTGTAAGGTGATATCTCAGGGTCGTTTTGATTTGCATTTCCCTGATGGCTAATGAGGATGAGCATTTCTTTAAGTGTTTCTCTGCCATTCGATATTCCTCTGTGGAGAATTCTCTGTTTAGCTCTGTTCCCCATTTTTCAATTGGATTACTTGGTTTGCTGCTTTTCAGCTTCTTTAGTTCTTTGTATATACTCGATATTAGTCCTCTGTCAGATAAAGGGTTAGTGAAGATTCTTTCCCAATCTGTAGGCAGTCGTTTCCTCAAGACCGAGCTATACCACTGCTAGGTATAAACCCAAAGTTTGCTCAAGTACACAAAAGGGATATTTGCTCAACCATGTTTATAGCAGCTTTATTTGTAATAGCACGAACCTGGAAACAATGCAGATACATCAATGGAAGAATGGGTACAGAAATTGTGGTATTTGTACACAATGGAATACTACTCAGCAATCAAAAAGGAGGAAATCATGAAATTTGCAGGTAAATGGTGGGATCTAGAAAAGATCATCCTGAGTTAAGTATCCCAGAAGGAGAAAGACAAACACGGTATATACTCACTTATATAGACCTATAAGATATGATAAACATAATGAAATCTGTACACCTAAAAAAGATAATCAAGAGAGCAGACATGGGGTAAGATGATCAATCCTCATTTAGAAAGACAGAGGGGATGTGCATTGAACGTATGACAGGAGTCTACTGAGCGCATTGGAAAGACTCTAACTATCAGTGTTTTCAAAGCAAAGACTCATGACCAAACCTTTGGCAGAGTACAGGGAATCAGAAGAAAGAAGGGGAGTTAGTCTGATGGGGAAAGGATAGGAGCTCCACAAGGACCAAAGATATCTGGGCACAGGGTCTTTTCTGAGACTGACATGCAACCAAGGACCATGTAAGAATATAACCTAGAACCTCTGCTCAGATGTAGCCTGTGGTAGCTCAGTAACCAATTGGTTTCCCATAGTGAGGGGGACAAGGACTATTTCTAACAGGAACTCAATGACTGGCTCTTTGGCCTCCCCAACCCCCAATGGAGGAGCAGTCCTGTTAGGCCACAGAGGAGAGCTTTGCAGCCAGTCCTGAAGATACCTGATAAAACAGGATCAGATGAATGGGGAGGAGGTCCCCCCTATCAGTGGACTTGGAAAGGGGCACGGTGGAGATGAGAAAGGGAGGGAGGGACTGGAAGGGCATGAGGAATCGGGACATGGCTGGGATACAGAGTTAATAAAGTGTAACTGATAAGAAAAAAATAAAATTCAAAAAAAAATGAAAAAAAAACCAAGTGAATGTATAAAATTTTTAAAGTAAAAAAATATTAAAAAAAGAAAAGGAATATGGACTTTTTATTTTTTAATATCAGTATATAATTTTGTTTTATTACTAGACAATATTCTGGTTTTGTTCTGTTTTTTTAAATATTTTCTTTATTATTATTATTTATTAAAATTTACTCGCTTTCTATCCCAGCTGTATCACAATCCCTCATCTCCTCCTGGACTCACCTTCCCTCTGTCTTCCACCATCTCCCTCTCTTAGTCCCCTGATCGGGGAGGTCCTCCTCCCCTACTATTTGACCCTCATCTATCAAGTCTCATTAGGACTGTCTGCATCCTCTTTCTCAGTGACTTAGTTAGGCCACCTCACCAGGGGGAGGTGATCAAAGAATAAGCCAATGAGTCCATGAAAAAGACAGCCCCTGCCCCTCTTACTAAGGAACCCACCTGGAGATTGAGCTGCCCATGGGCTACATCTGAGCAGGGGGTCTAGGTCCTTGCTGGTCCTTGGTTGATTCATCAGTCTCTGCAGGATATCCTGAGCCCAGATTTTTTGGCTGTTTTGGTCTCCTTGTGGAGCTCCTGTTCCCTCCAGGTCTTTCATTCTTCCCCTTCTTCCATAAGATTTCCTGCACTCTGCCCAAAGTTTTCTTATGAGTCTAAGCATCTGCTTTGATACTCTGATAGGTAGAGTCTTTGAGAGGCCCTCTAAGGAAGGCTCCTGTCCTATTCCTTACCTTCTCCTCCTTCTAAGTCTATACAGTATGCCCTTCTTAATGAGGATTAAGCTTCTTCCCTACACTCCTCCTTATTGCTTAGCTTCTTTAGGAGTATAGATTTTAGTATGTTTGTCCTATAATATATGACTAGTGTCCACTTATAGGTGAATATATGCCATCTTTTTTTTTTTTTTTGGCTACGGGGTTACCTCACTCAGGATGGTCTTTTCTAGTTCCATCCATTTGCCTGTCAATTTCAGGATTTTTATGTTTTTAATTGATGAATAGTATTCCTTTGTGTAAAGGTACCACAATTTCTATATCCTTCAGTTGAAGGACATCTAGGTTGTTTCCAGATTCCAGCTATGAACACAGTTGAGCAAATGTTCTTGTTATATGGTTGATCATATTTAGAATTTATGTCCAGGAGTAGTATAGCTGATCTTGAGGTAGCTCAATTCCTAGTTGTGTGAGAAAGCATCAGATTGATTTCCAAAGTGGTTGTACCAGTTTACATTCCCACCAGCAATGGAGGAGAGTTCCCCTTTCTCCACAACGTTTCCAGAATGTGTCATCCTTTTAGTTTTTGATCTTAGCCATTCTGATGGGTGTAAGGTGAAATCTCAGGGTCATTTTGATTTACCTTTCCTGGAGACTAAGGTCATTAAGCATTTCTTTAAGTGTTTCTCTGTCATTAGATATTCCTCTATTGGGAATTTTCTGTTTAGCTCTGTTACCCCATTTTTTAATTGGACTACTTGGTTTATTGGTGTTTAAACTTCTTGAGTTCTTTATATATTCTTGATATAAGCCCTTTGTCAGATGTTGGGTTGGTGAAGATCTTTGCAGATTCTGTAGGCTGTCATTTTGTTCTAATGACAGTGTCCTTTGCTTTACAGAAGTTTTTCAGTTTCATGAAGTTCCATTTATTGATTGTTGATCTTAGAGCCTGAGCTGTTGGTGTCCTGTTCAAGAAGTAATATCCTGTACCAATGATGTTAACATTCTTCCCCATTTTTTTTTAAACAGGTTTAGTGTGTCTGGTTTTATGTTGAGGTCTTTGATCCACTTGGACTTGAGTTTCGTGCATGGTGATAAATTTGGATCTATTTGTATTATTCTACATGTAGACATCCAGTTAGACAAGCACCATTTGTTAAAGATGCTATCCTTTTCCTATTATGGTTTTGGCTTCTTTTTCATTTCCTTCACCTGTCTGAATTCGTGTTTGATTCCTGTCTGTCCATGATGGCCTCTTTTGTTGTTGTTGTTGTTAATTTCCTCTTTATTTGCCATGAATAACTGCATAATTATAGATTTAAGGTCATTTTCCTATGTTTCAGCTGCAGGACAATATCCGTTGATTTTTAGAGATTCTGGTGAATCCATGATGTCCTGGATTTTGTTGCCCATAGCAATCTGGTTGTCTGTAGCATTGACTGATGATTCCTAGAGCTTGTACTGAAGACTGTACATCTGTCCCTGGATTCTTGAGCAGTCACCACCTGTTTCTGTTGGCTCACTCTTTGTGACCCAGGTATGCCAGGTGGGGCATAGGCTGTAAGAACTCAAAGCCTATAGCTGCTCCAGTGTCCCACAGGCTTACTTAAGATGGTAGAGAATGGGATTTGGGTCTCATGCCTGGCTCATCTCTGCTGGGTTCACTGGCTGTGCTGGCCTTGTTGTTTCCAACTCAGGCAGGCTAGGTTACTGGGAAGTAAGCATAAAGATCTCAGAGCCTAGAGATGCTCCATTGCCCCACAGGCCTCTTGGGGAGGAGGGCAATGGGGTCAGATACCTAGCTCAGTTCTTCTGGGTTCTTTGTCTGTGCTGTGCTGGCTGATCCTGACCCAGGTGAACCAGGTAGAAATGAGATGTGCCTCCCCCATAGTACCAGAAGGTGTCCCCTCCACAGTATGGTTATAGTGAGCACCATTAGCTGCTATGGTAAGTGTGGGTTTCTGGGTTTGTACCCAGAAGGTAGCCACAGGACTGTGAGAGTGGGCACTCAGTTTTTGATCCTCACCTTCAGTACAGGAAGATATTCATTCAATAGGCAGTGAGCATGAGTACCCAAGGTCTGAGCTGTAGCTGGTCCCAGGATGGCATCCACAGAAAGTGGGCTTGGGCAGGTGACCTAGGGTTGAGGGATTGCAGCTGTAAGGTATCCACATATGGTTGGCTTCTCTGTGTGACTTAAGGTTGTGACTTAGGGTTGTCTCCCCTCCTCCTCTAGGGGAGGAGCCTGGAATTTTTTCCTGGCATTGGTTGGGTGCCCTGAAGTTGGACTTTTGATTATCTCCATAGATTTTTTTTCTCATCTGAGATACACAGATGTCAGGGTTTTGGTTTTCACAGTACAGCCTGCTGGTCACCTTGCTCTCACTTCTGAGCTTCTGTTCAGATACCCTTTTGGTTGGCCTCACCATCTTGGATCTCTTGAATAAGTACATTTTCAAGCATTTGAAAACTAAATAAAATACTTCTAAATCCATGCATCAAGAAAAAAATATAAAATTAAAAATCTATATTGAGATGATACTAAGTGGAGAAAAACTTCAAACAATTCCACTAAAATTAGGAATGAAGCAAGGATGTTCATTCTCCCTTCTTATGCTCAATATTGTGCTTGAAGTCTTAGCTAGAACAATTAGACAAAAGAGATAAAAGGGATACAAATAGGAAAGAAAGAAGTCAAAGATTCATTATTTACAGGTTATATGAGTCTATATATAAAGCACCCCAATAGTTCTACCAGAAAAATTTTATACCTGATAAAATTTTAAACCTTTGATAAATATATTCATCAAAGCAGAAGGATACAAAATTAAAATAAAAATCAGTAGCCTTCTTATGATAGTATTTATTTTAAAATGATGCCATGTATATAACAGATTTTATATAAAAGAGATTTATTGGATGGAAGTGGAAAGATAGAGAGGAAAAAAGAGAGGGACATGGTTGGGGGAGACATGATCAGGGGCACCCCAAACAGAGAAAGGAGAGAAAGTAAGAGAAACTTAGAGCAAGAGATCGAGGTAAGAGGCAAGAGTCCATTTAAAGCTCCTGTGTAGTTGAACTGTGCCCACCAGTTGTGTCTACCTGGTGGGCAACACATGACATTGTAGGTTGCTAGGCAACCCAGAATCAGGCTGCCTAAATACTAACACTCCTCTCTTGTTCTATAAACAATGAGGAGCTTCAGATGCTTCTCATGTAAGGCAAGTTAAAATATATAAATGTTGATTCATTGGAAGCAGCTCTTGGTCATCATGCAAGGGGATAAGAGAGAAAGAGAGAGAAAATAAAAGGAAGAGCTCCAAAATGTCCAGATTACATGGTGAGGAGAGGAAGGGAAGCCATTGCCCTGGAAAGTTCAGGGTAGAAGATAGAACTGCCAGCCATGCCCAGCAGCAGATAAAGAGTGAGGAATCCTGGAAGATCCTGGAGCTGTTGGTCCTGGGCCTGAAGCACATCATTTTAGCCTTTTGTTGATAGTAACTGGATCACGGACAAAGAATTCAATAATCTTTAGCTACTTCCTGCTGACACTAAGGCAGTGATAGGGAGGTCAAAAGGCTGAAATGTTGGACAAGCTCAGGAAGAATAGGCTATTTTGATGCTGTCCAGCATCTGTGAGAATATACTTGGCTGGGAGTGGAAGTCAAGGTCCGGCTTGATGCAATCTGTGAAGTTAGACTATATCACCTGTGGATAGCTGTTTTGGTGATATCTGGGATGTAGGAAACACTTGGGTCCAGCAGGATACTGGATATATATATGCAAAAGACAAAGTTCAGTAGATTATGGAGAACATTTCTTTAGGTGCACATTTGAAACTTTTGGGAGAGTACACAGAAGTGGAAGGTTTGATCAAAGAAGAGACTTGAACATAGTAACCTCCATTTACACAAGTAAATCTCCACTTACCAGAGGGAACCTCCATTTACCTGATCGCTGACAGTAATTTAAAAAGATTTTGCTTTAGATCTGTCATCGAAGGAAATTGAGGCCAAGTTTGGTTGCAGAAAGTGTGTAAGACTAGTGGCTCTTAAAGCAGGTGTTACGTGTAGGGATGTGAAACTGTCTTGGAGGCATTCCAGAGAGGAGCCTGTAGGTATGGTGGAAGACACGATTCCCATGGGTTAAGAGAGAAAAGTCAGTTCTACCAGTCTTTGGGGCATCCCCACAAAGTATAAGAGAACCAGAAGTATGGGGGCACAGGCTGGCAAAGCAGGTCATTACGAGCAGTGCCAGGAGCTCCACGAAAGACTCCTGGGAGACAGGGTACTAGGATTTTCTGAAGGCATGTCTGATGCACGAAAGGAAAGGAAAAGCTGAGAGACTGTGCCAGTAAAAAGAAAAAGATTTTTTCACCCAAGGGAATGTGTCTGTGTGAGTGTCGGCAAGAAGGGAGAGTACCTCCATTCCCCAGTGAAATGCAGAGATACTGATAGTCTCTCAGACTAAGTGGGATGCTCATGGTGACCATGGAAGGGAACCCATCAATCTACCAGTGATGGATGTATGGCCTTAGCAATTGGGTAGCCAGGAAAAAGGAGACCCAAAACCAGAGAAATGGAGTGTTGAGAGAGGAATCCCACCTTTTGAGATAGATAATAGGTGCAGTACTTATTTGAAGCACCATTGACCTGAGAAGTGTATTTGGATGGATTTTCTGCAGTTTACAAGAATCTCTTTTTAACTTTACAAAGGAGATAAAACTTTAGACATGTTAGCATCACCATTGTAATCTGTAGTAACATATACATTGTAGAAAAGGCAGTAGATATACATCTGTGTTAATACCATAAACACTCTTTAAGGTGAGCTCTGGAAAGGCAGAAGCCTTTCATGAAGTAGAAAGGACAAAACCTCACTTGATCTTAACTTTTAGTATGATTACATATTTTGGAAAAGGGGCTTAATAAGATTTTAAATTTGCATTTAGCATCCTTAAAACACTTTCTTAGCTTGGAGTTCTGGGAATCATATAAAGGAAGGGGGAGTTAGTAAGACCTGGAGAGGACAGGAGCTCCACAAGATCCAAATATATCTGGGCACAGGGGTCTTTTCTGAGACTGATTCTCCAAGCAAGGACCATGCATGGATATAACCTAGAACCTCTGCTCAGACGTAGCCCATGGCAACTCAGTTTCCAAGTGGATTCCCTAGTAAGGAGAACAGAGACTGTCTCTGACTTGAACTCAGTGGCTGGCTCTTTGACCCCTCCCCCAAGGGAGGAGCAGCCTTGCTAGGCCATAGTAGAGGACATTGCAGCCAATCCTGATGAGACTGATAAGCTAGGCTCAGATGGAAGAGGAGGAAGTCCTCCCCTTTCAGTGGACTTAGAAAGGGGTAGGGAAGAGATGAGGAAGAGAGGGTGGGATTGGGAGGGAATGCGTAAGGGGGCTACAGATAGGATACAAAGTAAATAAACTGTAATTAATATAAAAAAATAAAAATTAAAAAAGGAAAAAACCACTTTCTTAGATACTCAAACATTTATAACTTGCATTTACCAAACATAAAACATTTCCTTAGACCCTCTGCATTCATAAATTGCATTTACCAACCTTTAAAGACTTTCTTAGACCCTCAAACAATATAGTCTTAGAATCTTTATAACTTAAACTTCTGTATCCTTAGGCCTTTGTATCTAGCTATTTACCATGAGACATATGTGAAACTGCCATGAACACTTACTGTTCTTTAGCTAACGGAATGGTAAAAGGTCACATCCAAGGCCTATTTTTCAAGTCTGGTTGCAAAGTAGATTGTCTAGACCTGACAGTAGCAACTATAGGATGCTTAAGGCCTGGTGAGCATAAGAAGACTGAGAAGTCACCTGAAGTTTCCCAAGACAGAAGTTGGCCATATGTCCATGGGACCTTAGTTTGAGGTTAAAACAGACCTACTGGGCTGGGTGAGGGTGGTGGAGATCACTGAATCTAGAAGACATTTGTCCTCCCCAGGCCAAGGAGCTCAAAGGATGGAAGTGTCTGTGGCTTTTATGCTGGTTGAGCCTCCATGGCTGGGCACAGAGGACAAGTCTGCATGGGAGCATTTGGAATTCCAGAGGCCAGTCTGCCATCAGGCAGTCATGGATTGTTGAGGCAGCTAAGGGATCAGTGTCCCCTTTGGCTGCATTTGAAATAGTTACCTGGCAGAGATGACTTTTGGCTATACCCCAGCGGGATGGGCCATTGCAGACATCTTGATGGGCTGGATGGCACTCTCCCCTGTTCATGCTGGAATCTTGGCTGGCTTGATCTTGTGCATGCGGTCACGGCCACTGTGAGTTCACATATGCAGTCACACTGTTATGTCTAGCATATAAAATGTTACTGCAGTTGTCTTCTATCTCTAGTTTTTGCTGTCTTTCCACCCTTACTTCTGAGATAAACCCTGAGCACTAAGAGGAGAAGGTAGATAAGGGTAGCTTATTTTAAATTGTGACTCATTTAAATTGATTATCTACAGTCTTATTATCTGCATGTTGACCAGTGGTGCATCTCTGTATTGACTGAAAAAAGGGGAGAGGGGGCTTTCTGATATAGGCTGGACAATGCATCAATCTATGGGTATAAAGATAAGAACTTAGGGAGAGTGTTAATACGATGTCCATTTAACAAAATAATAATCAATATTGTTAGGTTCTGCCCTAGAACTATGAGCCAGGCACAGGTGTTTTGTCCAGTTACTGGTATCAGGTGTAAGTTCAGTCTCATAGGAGACTTTAAAACAAATCAGAGTGTGGTAAGTTACGCCCACAAAATTGATGCTACTATTGTCCCAGGAACCATATATTGACAGGCTGTTTATTACTGTAGATCAAAGGGATCACAGCTTTGTAAGACTTTTGATTATTTTTTTTCCTGTGATAGCATGCATATAAATCTTCCAGAACTACCAAAGCTAGAAAGTAGGAATGAAGCATCCAGGTCAGTATCAATTTGATTTCTCCATGTCCTATGACTCAAGTATGTGGCATGGTCAACAACAGGGTCTTGTTATATGGTTCTTGAGGGTTACTAAAAGCAATAACAACAACCTGTAATGTTTAGTAGTTAGCAAGTACGACCCTTGTTAGCGTACCTTTTAAAAACTTTTATTTACCTTTTTTTTTTAATTTCTCTTTCTTCTTACTCCACTCCAATCCCCTCCAATACAACAATAACAGATAGGAAAGAGAAAGGGTTAGTGGGTGAGGGGGGTGTAGTGCTGGTTAGGGTTTCTGGGATCACTGGAACCAGTCCAATCCTTGTTTCAGAAGATCTCCAACTTCTTGTCTCACTGCATCAACAACAACAGGAGTCGCAAGGGGGAAAGCAGCAGCAGCTTTATTCTTTCTCAGAGCTCCTCCATACTTTCTGGACTCTGGCATTTATTCTCTCTAGAGTCATCAGATTGTAAAGTATCTACAGCTGGCACAGAGCCTGCACCAGGCAAATAGTTTGCTGCCGTGGACTATCTGAATAAGTCCCACATCCCACACCTGGGATTAAAACAAAACCATGTTTATATCCAAAACAGACTCCCTGAAAAAAAAATTGAAAAGGTGGGATTTATACCTTTGCACTGATTTCCTGGTTTTAAAGCTTTCCACAAGAGAGCATCAGACCCCAATAGTTTTTACTGGATAATTCAATCTAACATTTAAAGAAGACTTAACTTCTTCATAAGCTCTTGAAAGTAGTGACAAGAATTCTGAAACTACTATTAGACTATTACTCAAACCAAAGATAGCATAAAAACAAAAGCTGTAGACAACATGCTCACAGACATTGGTACAAAATCCTCAACGAAATACTAAGTATGGAACTTAGGTGCATATAATGAGAATGATATACCATAACCAAATAACGTACTCTAGAGACACAAGCCTGGTTCAGTTCTAAAAATCTGTGCTATTCAGCATGTTAACTGCCTACAAAAGGAAAATTTATGGTAATATCAACCTATTCAGGGAAGCAAATGGATTAAATTCAACATTCATTCCTGATAATTTCTCTTAGGAAAAAAAAGCAGAAGGGAATTTCCTCATCATAAAGAACATTTGAAAACTACCTGAAAACTAACATTATATTAAATGATGAAAAATAAGTTCTTTTAAGCAATAAATGGGGGTTTATTATAAGATATTTTTTAATTTAAATTTTATTTTATGTGCATTGGTGTGAAGGTGACAGAGCCCTTGGAACTAGAGTTACAGATAGTTGTGAGCCATGTAAGTGCTGGGAATTGAACCCAGGTCCTCTAGAAGAACAGCCAGTGCTTTTAACTGCTGAGTCATCTCTCTAGCCTCAATAAATGGAGTTTTATGCAATGCAAAAGAGCAAGAAAATAAAGGTTTATGTACCAGAAGAAATACTTTCCGTTCTGAAGATGATATGATTATCTGCATAGAATTTCTCAAGAAGTCTAAAAGTAAATCTTATAAAATGAATGTTAATTCAGCAAGAGCATAAGATATAAAAGCAACCTGTTAAAACTAGGTACTGTGTTTCAAGATTAAGGGATAAACATAAAGCCAGTGAAATTTGAAATACTGCACTGTTTTCATTTGCAGGAAAGGAGATGGATGGAAGAAGGAAGCAAAGTAAATGAAAGAAAAAAGGTGTAATTAGAGGAGAGGAGAGTGAGGGAAAACATCCATCACTGTTATAGTTACACAGGAACATGAAGCTGAGGTGCAATGTTGCACAGAAAAGAAACTAAATTATAATACTATGCTGTGAATTTTTAAATACTAAGATTTTGACAGTTTTCATCATAAAATAATAAGTATTTGAGATGAATGTATTAAACCTGATTTAAACATTATACTACTATAATGTATACTGTTAGGTATGTCAGTACATACATTTTATGTTTCTATTAATTAAAATTTAAGTTTAGACAAGTACAATGACAGCACCAATTGACATGCTAACAATGAATGCGTAAAGCTCTCTAGGCCTCAACCTTAGACTAAGAGAAAGGGAAGAAGGAAAAAATGTACTTATATTTTAATTTTGAAATACAAAATGATTTTTAACTGTATTCTTGACACTGTTCATTGAAACAAAAAAACATTAAGTTAAAAAACGAATTCTATAAACATAACATGTTTTTAAAAATACCGCTGCTATGCTCTCGGGCACTCTGTGGTCCTTACACATTACCTCTTCTTTCTTTTGTAATTCTCAGTAGCTGATTAATCGCTCTAACAGGTCTCTAAACCACCTTATCACCACATCTTCAATTTCCTGTAAAATAGCCACCACATAAGAACAATTTCTTTTTTTTCTGGGATGTAGCAACAGGGATCAGAACAATATTCTCCTGAGAGTTTAATATAATGAAAAGAAGGCAGACATGGGGCTTAAGAAGCTGTACCTAACCCCAGTTTTCACTAATTAGCAGACATCTAGGAAAATCTACTTATTCTCTGCAGTAAATTCATCATAAGACAATAATCTCTGAGGAAGCTATTAGCTTTGACATTCTAGGAAATAAAATATACACTGCCCTAGGAAAGAGAATCTTCCGCACCCTGAGCTGATTGGACTGGATCAACGAATGTCATGCCAGTTCTTAGATGTCTGTAATGATTGCTTGCTCTTCAGAATTCATTGTGGTTTCAGAGCCTTCTGGATGCTGGAGCAGTGAAACTGAAATTGCTTATAAGCTGCTTGTATCAATGTTTGGGAAATTGACAGCCTAGGAAAAGGAGTGGAGTGAGACAAGTAGTTTATGGCAGGAAACAAGTAGCTCAACTCAGTGGCACTTGGAAACAATCTAGGTGTCTGGAACAGCATAGAAAGAAAACTTTGTTTGCCAAAACTAACCAAGACATACTTAGTAATAGGTACAGACACCTAAGGACATTATTTAACCAGTGGCTAAGGGTTTAAATAAGGAAAAGAGGAGACAAAAAGAGAGGGAGAGAGGAGACAAGAAAGAGGGAAGAAGAGAAGAGATGAAGAGGCAAAGAAAAGGAAAGACAGTAAGAAGAGAAACAGAGAAGGAGAGAGTGATTAACAAGGTGTAATGTTCAAGCATAATACTCTGTAACAATCTGGCTTATATTCCCCAAACTTTTCTTTGCTGCAACTTTCACATTATCATCACATTCATTCACTGGAGCCAATATCAATGATCTTGTCTTCTGAAAGAGAACAAGAAGGGGTACTGGGAGGATTTGGAGGGAGGAATGGGAAGGGAGATATACTGTAAATATAATCTCAAAAATTACATATATGTAATACATTATGTAATTATTATCTTTGCACACAGTTTTCTAGCGTATTTGGCATAAACTCTAAACAATATATTTTTCACTTTTATTTGTTAATTTTTTTTAGAAATGCACACATTTAAGGTTCACAGTATAACTCATATATACATATGTGCATTTGTGTGTGAACATAGTTACTCCATTCAAGATAATTAATGATTCTATCACCTCATATCATTACCACAGTTTCAAAGGTACAGAAATGCAATTGATTTTAAAGACATTCCTGAACAGAATCATTTCACAAAAGTTACAGGATGCTCTCTACAACTAGGACCATAACAGAAGTTGTTTCTTTGTGGCTTCATGTTTTTTTTCATGTTTAGTCACCAAGTCATACAGAGTATGCTATAGCTGAGGATTAAAAAAGTCCAGGTACATTTTGTGCTTGGTATAATATATGTAATAGTGGTCATCCAGACATGTGGAATTCAATAGTTCAAGGGGGTGGTCATGACAGTTTGTACCAAAATTACAAAGAAAACTTGAGTGGTTTGGCCATATGCTACAGGGTGAGAAACCCTTTGCAAAGCCCCCTGCAGTCAGTATGCAATAGCCCTATTAAAATGAACTCAATGATACAATGTAGACTAAAGTAAAGTAAAGGAGGAAAACATTGCCTTTCACACAACTAAGTACAATCTTTGCTTGTCTTCACATCTGTAAATTATATGCTACGTGTGTTGTTGTGATTGGTTACATATATGTTTATAAATGTACTATATTGACAGTTTTATTATTACATAATGACTGTCTTGATCTTTGCAAAGGTATTTTTAATTAAGATGCATTTAAAATCTGTAAGTATAGTTGCCATGCTTCTACATTTTTCATCATCATAAAATACCTTCTTTGATTTTTTCAATTTTACCTTTCTTTTTCTTTTTTTTTTCCTTTCATTCATTCATTCATTCATTCTTTACTTTGATGACACAGGGTTTTACTATACATCTCATTGAACTAGCATTACAGATGGTTGTAAATTGTCATACGGATGCTATAAACAGAACTTGTGTCCTCTGGAAGAGCAGCAAGTGCTCTTAACTGCTGGCCTACTCTCCAGACGCAGTTCTTAGCCTTTTTGTCACTCTCTGTCTTTTAAAAAATATTTATTTTAAAACTTTATTTTATTATTATTATTATGTGTGTTTAGATATGATGTATGTTTGTATGTGTGTGTGTATGTGTGTGCACACTCAGGCATATGACACATCATATGACTAGAAGTGTGGGGACAACTTTTGAGGCCTCCCTAGATCTTATTCCAGCTTAAATAATCAAGATTTGTCTTTAGTTATTGCTTAAACATCTATTTAGTACCACTTTCTTACACTTTGCTTGTTAGTCTACCAACAAACCATTTGACATTCCCAACTTGTGTCCAGTTGCTTTCATATATTTCCCCTATTGCAAATTTCTCATCTTCTTTCTCTGCAAAGTTTTACTTAACTGCTTTAAATAGGAGATATTTTTCCTCCTTCACTCTTATACTGATTTGCATCTACACTGAATTGTAATGAACTCATAATGAATCATAATAAACTCCATAACATTGTCTCCCCCATTTCAATGAGGGTGAGGGTGTTTATATGTGCTTAGAATTTTCTCAAGAAAGTATATACTCTCTTTTCAAACTATGCTTTGAGAGGTTGTACCTACTACTATTTTGCATATTCTACAGTGGTTACAATATCAAGCACTCAAGGAGACCTAAATTTCATTGTCTTTCCTTGAAGAATACTTGATGTGTCCCTGAATTTTCTTACTTCAAACCCTTTCACTGTTTGAAAACCTTGCAAGTACCTCTTCACTAATTTCAACAAAAGCAGACTAGGCTTTGTAAATGCACATAAGACCTAACTCCTCAACCAAAACAAACCCATCAATTGCTTTTCATCTCCTCAAAAAAGTTATATGAAAAGAAGACCTATTAGAGTTTTGTAAAACATTGAGATCATTTATTTTTAATTCTTTTATCTGCTGCTCTATCACACCCTTACTTGATCTAGTGTCTGACCCATGGTACATGCTCAGAAAATACTGGATGGCTGAATGAATATGGAAATCAGTTATGAATTACTTAAGGTTAGAAATAAAACTCCAGAGATTGTGGTTTTGGAAACACTATTCAATCTTATTGTTTTACAGATTTGTAAAATGAGGTACAATGAATTTAACCCTAAGCCAGTGTTCACTTCAATGCCATGGAGAACTGATCTTTAACGCATTAAAAAATGGGTCTTCCAAAATGGAATAGAATGTTCATTCTCTGAACAACGTTAAATATAGAAAAGTTTAAAGGGGCAGGAATGGTATTCATTGGTCTTAGATAATGCTAGAAAATGTGATAACTTGGAGCAGTGTGGTATGTATAAACTAGCATTTATTCCCTTCTTTGTAAATTATGTTTAAAAGCCCAGAGCCATTTTCCAGATATATTTATAGGATTTTTTAATTTTTACTTTTTGTTTAATTACAGTTTATTTCTTTTCTATCCCAGCTATAACCCCCTCCCTCATTCCCTTCCTTCCTCATCTCCTGCCATGCCCCTCTCCAAGTTCACTGATAGGGAGGGTCCTCCTCCCCTTCCATCTGACCCATCATCAGGACTGGGTGCATTGTCCTCTTCTGTGGCCTGGCAAGGCTGTCCCCTCCTCAGAGGAAGGTGATCAAAGAACCAGCCACTGAGTTCATGCCAGAGTCCTTGTTCCCCTTACTAGGGACCACTTGGATACTGAGCTGCCATGGGCTACATCTGAGCAGAAGTTCTAGGTTATATCCATAAACGGTCCTTGGTTGGAGTATGTGTCTTAGAAAAGACCCCTGTACCGAGATTTTTTTTTAGTTCTGTTGCTCTCCTTGTGGAGCTCCTGTCCCCTCCAGGTCTTACTATCTCCCACTTTTTTTCATAAGATTCTCTGAACTTTGTCCAAACTTTGGCTGTGAGTCTCAGCCTCTGCTTTGATACACTGCTGGGAAGAGTCTTTCAGAGGCCCTTAGTGGTAGGCTCCTGTCCTGTTTCCTGTTTTCTCCTTATAGAATTTCATGAAGCAAAAAGTAAACAGGTACAAAAGAGTAGAATAATATCTAAAAGTTACCGGTGTGGAGGCCTACCAATTACATCGGTTTTCTAGAATTTCCAGCTCTATGAACATCTCATTCTAAATATAAAGGGGCCTTTGGCTTCTACTTTTTAATTGAGAGATATTTATTCTAAGGCCAAGAGTCATCATATGCTTTCCTCTCCAGAAGATCCAGTTACATTTGTAAAATGGACTTCATTTTAAATTTAACAGCAAAAGCAGCAGCAGCAACAACAACAACAACAACAACAATAATAAGCTAATAGCTTTGTAGAGCAAGGATATTATTTTGCCTAAATATACTAAACCTTAGCAGCCATCCCTCTACCTAAGGATACTACTCAGAAACCATGTCCATGAATTTTTTTGGAGACCTATTTTTTTTATTTTATGTATATCAGTGCTCTGTTTTATTTTTTTCAAACCAGAAGAGGAAATCAGATTCCATTATAGATGGTTGTGAGCCACCATATGTTTGTTGAGAATTGAACTTAGGTCCTCTGGAAGAACAGCCAAAGCTCTTAACTGCTGAGCTCATGTCCAAGAATCTTTCACCAGGCAGAACCAGCCAGTGATATAACAACTTAAAAAGATATATATACATGGGAGTATGCAAGGAGAAAGACTAGAGGAAGAGTCCTTGATCACCAGAGAATAACAGCCCTTTAAGTATCAAAGGCAGTATAAATAAGTGCATTTTTCCATGTAAATTTATGTTCCATGATTTCAAAATTTAGTTATTATTAAAAGTAGAAGTCATTCTGTGTTTTTATACTTTGTGAGATTGTTGTTTATCAGAAATTAAAAGGGTTTCTTCTTCTAATACCAAAAGTGTGTGAAACCACTCCTGTTTGTCCTGAGGAAATATATTTCTTAAAAGTGATAAGAAATAACCACTTTGAAATTTGAGTAATTATGAGCAGAATTATAACAGCTCATAACTAAGTTGTTCCTATACATATATGTATATGCATATATGAATCATCTACACAGAAAGAACAGCTTTTGGTTAAAAGTAGTCATATATTAGGAAATCAAAATAAATTACTAATTCCACAACTGATTAAACAAAGCCAGATGCAATGTTTAGATTTCCTTTTGTTTCTCAAGCACTCTGTTGAGACATTTTCAGTCCTTAGCCACATTTTCTCAAAACCCTGGGCTTCCCCTCCTGAATTTTGAAGAGCTAGCTTTTCCTATTGGACAATACTTGGGTACATAAAGGACACCTAGAAGCACAAATTCTGGACTTTCTGAGCCATATATTTCAGGCAGTAATTTACATTCTCTCTCTCTCTCTCTCTCTCTCTCTCTCTCTCTCTCTCTCTCTCCCTCTCTCCCTCTCTCCCTCTCTCTCTCTCTCTCTCTCTCTCTCTCTCTTTCTCTCTCTCTTATTGGTTCTGAATTATATGTTTTTTTTCCTCAGAGAAAGAAAGAACATTACATTGGATGGATAGGGATGTGGAAAGGATCTTGGAGCAGTAGTGGCAGGGAAAAGAATGTGATCAAAATATGTTGTATGAAAAAGGTTATTAAATAAAACCACAACTAATACCATAGGTAATACTGAAAGAATTTACTTGTATTTTCTAAGAGTGAAAATCAACACTGATTTGAAACTTTAAAAGAACCTACTATTACTTAGAATCACAATATGGAGATCCTATAGTTCTCTTACACATATCAGATAAGTACTAATATTTTTTCTAATATCTTTTAATATTTAATTATTAATATTCCTATGAATGGGATATTGATCTCTGGTAAATTTTTGTTTTATCATTTTGTTTTTTATTTTACTGAATTGTTTCTTTGCATTTTATTGAAGTTCACTGACATTTTTAAAACAAGTCCTTGTATAGGAGTAGGTAACTATTACATGATAAACTCCATGGTTTTTGTATGTGTACATTTTGTTATATATACATATATATCAAAATATATTATATATAACTTACATAAGTAAAAATAACTCTTTTTCTTCTCAGATTCCACAATACCAAACAACAAAACTACTGGCCCATAAATGTTCATCTAGGGTGCAAAAATAGGGTCCATAATTTAAACTTGATTGTTCTTAAGTTATCAATCATATATAGTAAATTAAAATATAACAATATATTTAATGATAAGATAAAATATTAAATTCTCTCTTTGTGACAAAGCTGATAAAATATTCACTAAACTTCCCATATGAATTTAAAATACTATTGAAAGCAAAGAGTTAAATAAATCAAGAATTATCTTTTGTTCATAAGATCAGAAAGCTGGACATAAAGATGTCTTTCTCCCCCAAATTGATGTTAATTACTAATACAAGAAGAAGCTTCTAAAATGAAGGCTGAATAAGGCACTGATTTATGGATATAGCAGTATGCCATTAGAGGAAATATTATTGTTCTGTTTTTTTAGCAGAATAATAATATTTAGTTTTACTGTAGGCCCCTAACTTATCTAGTCTCTGGTTGTTGGCCACCTTAGCAGTGTCATACATGGGTTCTATATCATAGACTAGGCTTTAAATTCAACCAAAAAGTGGTTGGTTGCTCCCATAATATTGGTACCACTATTTCACCAGTATATGTTGCTATATTAGGTCACAGAGTTTTTAGCTGGGTGACACTGATGATACTTTTCTTCTGTATTGTGCAGAGTATCTTCCAGCACCATGAATGCTAGTTAGTTGGAGTGAAGCCTCCAGTTAGGCACCAGCTCAAATTCTTCATGTTTGAAAACGTAAGTAGATATTGACTTCAGCAATATAACCCTACATTCAGCCTGTAAAAAGCAACGAATAGCCTGTGGTTTTGAGGAGCATTCTATGAGACTTCTTTGGCCAATGATTCAACCCATTTCTAGCAATGGAGGTATTACTTGGTGGCATCAAATGCCTAGCTGGTCATTATCTTACCCAATTTAGGATGAACTCCATTCAATTTCATTTTATACATGTATATATTTTAGGAAGCTTTTATAATAATATGTTTTTATATGATTTTTCAAAAGGCCATTAGCATTAGTTGTCCCTCCCCGTAGTTCCTTTCTTATCTTCCTCCCCAACCTCTTCCCCACTTAACCTTTTGATTCTACTTTTCCCTCTATCACTCAGCAAAACTATATTCTATTTCTACTTTATTGGGATATTCTCTCCTTCCCACTGGTCCCTTATTAGGTACCTAACACTTGTGGTTTTATCAGATTATAGCACATACACAAAAAGATTAAAAGCTAACATTAACATGTAAGAGAAAACATGCAATATTAGTTTTTTGGAATCTAGGTTATCTCATTAATTACAATTATTTCTAGATATATGTCTTTAGATGCAAGTTTTATAATTTTATTTTTCTTAGCAACTGAAGAATATTCCAGTATAAATGTAGCATATTTTCATTATACATCTAGGCTGTTTACATTTCAAGCTATTTTGACCTGAACAGCAATTAATGTGAATGGGAAGCATCTCTGTAATAAGCTGTAGAATCCTCCAGGTATGTACACAGGAGTGATATAATTGTATTTTATGTTAAATCTACTTTCAGTTTTTGGAGGTACCTGCATGATGATTTTCAGAGTGTCTGTAGCCGTTTACATCTCCACCAGCAAAGAATAACTGTTGTCTTTATCCATATCCTTGCTAGCACCCGATATAATTTATTAATCTTGGTAATTCTGACTGGAGTAATATGAAACTTACACCTAAAGAAGCTAAACAAGAAGGAGGACCTGGGATAAGATGATCAAGCCTCACTTAGAAATACAAATGGAATGGACATTGGAAGTAGGAGAAAACAAGAAACAGGACAGGAGCTTACCATAGAGGGTCTCTGATAGGCTCTACCTAGCAGTGTATCAAAGCAGATGCTGAGACCCATAACCAAACCTTGGGCAGAGTGCAGGAAATCATATGAAAGAAGGGGGAGTTAGTAAGGCCTGGAGAGGACAGGAGCTACAAAAGGACCAAATATATCTGAGCACAGGGGGCTTTTCTGAGACTGATTCTCCAACCAAGGATTGTCATCAGAACAAAACGACAGCCTACAGACTGGGAAAAGTTCTTTACCAACCCTACATTGTACAGATATCCAGATATATATCCAGAATATATAAAGAACTCAAGAAGTTTCAACACCAATAAACCAAGTAATGCAATTTAAAAATGGGGTATAGAGCTAAATAAAGAATTCTCAACCCATGAATATCAACTGACAGAGAAACACTTAAAGAAATGCTTAGTCCTCTGGGAAAAGCAAATCAAAACAACCCTGAGATTTGACCTTACACCCATCAGAATGGCTAAGATCAAAAATTCAAGGGGTGGCACATGCTAAAGAGGATGTGGAGAAAGGGTAGCCCTCCTCCATTACTGGTGGTAATGTAAATTTGTACAACCACTCTAGAAATCTATCTGGCTCTTTCTCAGAAAATTAGTAACAGTGCTACCCCAAGATCCAGCTATACTCCTCCTGGGCATATATCCAAAAGATGCTCAAACATATGAAAAGGACATCTGCTCATCTATATTCACAGCAGCTTTATATAATAGCCATAATTTTGAAAAAAAAAACAAAAAACAAACAAACTTGATGTCCCTCTATTGAGGAATGGATACAGAAATTGTGGTATATTTACACATTGGAATACTACTCAGCAATTAAAAACAAGGAAATCATGAAATTTGCAGGCAAATGGATGGAACTAGTAAAGATCATCCTGAGTGAGTTAACCCAGAAGCAGAAAGATACTGAAGAGGTTAAAAGTAACAGGGCTAACTCCATTTTGTTTCTCAGACTCCATCTTATGTTGGCTCTCCTTATAATGACTTGGTCCCCATCCTTGAGTTCCAGAAAAGGCTGCTGAATATTCTCAGGGCTTTTATTTTTTTGTCCTTAAAGGCCATCTGTGTATGTATTATAGTTTAGAAGATATGACATAAACTAAAAGATTATTCTCAAACCCTCAAGTTTGAATGTTGTTTGCCTTTTTGCAATTTGAACTTACTTGGGACCTGTTATCTTTCTTATCTATTTTGTCCTTGTAGAATGGGAATAATTATTACATTTCATCAATGTACTTTGGAAGCATATAACCTTTTTTATTTCATAAGCTGATAGTTTTGAAGAGAGAGGTTGCCACAGAGGAAGACAATGCAACCAGTCCTGGTGAGACCTGATAGACTAGGGTCAGATGAAAGGGGAGGAGGACCTGCCCTATCAGTGGACTGGAGGAGGCGAATGGGAGAAGAAGGAGGGGTGGTGGGAGTGGAGGGGATAAAGGAGGGGGATACAGCTGGGATCCAAAGTGAACAAACTGTAATTAATAAAATAAATAAATAAATTTAAAATAAAGAAAGCTTTTTATCATAGCTAGTGTAATTTATTTGTGCTCTAAGAGCTGAAGTACTATCTCCTTGGTTAGATTATAAACTCTTTGGTGAACTGTGGTTTCTCCAACAACCATGTTCCTTCATTCTGCTTTATTTTTCATTTGTTAGATATGTTAATGCAAAGAATTTTTTCTGCCTAACTAGATCTGTCTAGTGTATATCCTTCTATTCTAAGGTCCATTTCATTCTTTTTAGTATTGAAGTGAGTTGGCTAGTTAGCTTGCTTTTCTTCCTCAATAATAATTTTCATCTGTGCTCAGAGAGAAAAGATACACTGAAGAGAGCAGCTAGAGGATGAAATAAACACATAAATGAGAAGATGAACAAGGTTTTCAACTTGAATGGGACCCTTGTCCTGGAAAATAATCTTCAGCTTGCTTAACTAACTTAAAGACCTAATTTGCATTCTTGAGGGATGGTGATCCAAAGGCCTTTGGGAAGTTAAGGAGGAGTGGGAAGCCCAGTAAAGAAAAATCTCTTCGAATTTAGAGAGCAATGCAGTGCAGACAGCAAACTTATTTTAGGAATTCACTCTAACTAATGTATAAACATAATTCATGTACTGTGCGATTTATTAATTTGTGTCCAGTTTGGTACTTTTCAATATTTCATGAAGCTTAACAATCAGCAACATTATTTAATTTTGGAATATTTTAGTAATCCCAATAAGAAGCACTGTATCCCATAAACAGCCACAACTTAGTCCTTATAAACTCCTCCCCTAATCTTAAGTGTAGCAATCAGAGTTGAACAGTCTTCTTCCTATTAAATTTATTACTTCAAAGCTACTGACTCCAGCTTAAGGGGACACTAATGTCTCTGGCCACATCTGAATCCTTCAAATGGGTGATAAGGCATAGTCTTGGAATCATGACATCTACCTTACCAAGGCAATGTACATTGTCACTACAACTTTTTTCAATTCTTCCATCATACATTAATGTCCCGACTTCAGCTTCCCCTTCCTCCACTTCCCCGAGTCCCCTACCATGACCTCCCCTCTTTTCCAGATCCACTGCTCCTCCATTTCCCTTCAGAAAAGAGCACATCTCTCAGGAATATCAGCAGAACGTGGCATAACAAATTACAATAAGATTAGGCACAAATCCGCATATCAAGGATATGGCAACCCAATAGGAACAAACAGGTCCCAAGAGCAGAAAAAATTATCAGAGACACCCCTAATCCTAAGAACACCAAGCTACACAGCCATAACATATATGCAGAGGACGTAGCTCTGACGCACAAAGGCTCCATGCTTCCTGCTTCAGTCTCTGCGAACCCCTACTCTGCTTAGTTGATTCTGAGGGCTGTGTTCTCCTGGTGTCCTCTACCATTATGACTGCTGCAGCCCTTCCTTCCCCTCTTCCATGGCTTTACTGGAGCTCTGCCTAATGTTTGGCTGTGGGTCTTTGTGTCTGTTCCCATCAGTTGTGAACTAAACGTGATTACTATTGAAACTTGACTGGAATGACAAAGATTTTCAGAATCCTTACTGCTGTATCTAAGAAAATGTCAACAAAAGAGTTTTAACCTTCTGTTCTATCAGAGATGACATCACAATGGGTAAAATTTTGTTCAGTCATTAGTCAGTGAGCCATGTACACCTTTGAGCATGAAGGATGTCACATGCTATTATTTTTTCATCACTCTCAGAAGATAGCATTTTCTTCTAAGAAACATCTACAGTAAGTATCTAAGCTCTGACGTATAAACCAAAATGTTTTAGAGTGGGCCAGGTCAGCTAATATATGAAGGATCCCATGGTTAAGATGTAATAGAAACTCGGGAGACTGGAAAGTAGATATACAGTGCATATAATACTTGGCTCCAACTAAT
This sequence comes from Psammomys obesus, assembly GCF_907164565.1. Lineage (NCBI taxonomy): Eukaryota > Metazoa > Chordata > Mammalia > Rodentia > Muridae > Psammomys > Psammomys obesus. Next base: position 11,463,676 of record NW_026589137.1, on the reverse strand, counting down.
TTTGCCTTGCATGATCTTAGGCTCATGTTTCCAGGCTTTTGGGTTTGCCAAGGGACAGGGAATTAATTTGAAAACCAGAACTTTTACATGAAATTTCCTCATTTTAGATACTAGCAAGACATTTTACATTTTTAAAATGCATTAAGTAGTCCAAACAAAATATGAACTGGTGAATAGTTTAGCAGTTTATACTCTTTATTCAAAACACTACTTAATTCTATCTCCTGTATTTACCATCATTAGCAAGTCACTTATAGGTCTTGCTCCTTTAGACTGTTAGCATTTTTTCAAAAGAATAGTCTAAATATACCAAAGAAGAGCATGAAATTAAGAGTCTGTAAGGTCTATTTCAAAACTAGCTATACCAATTACTATCTATGTGTCATTGTACATGTTACTTTTTCTCTTAGTCTTAGTATCTTTATAGAAAAATAAGTTCTAGTTTATACTTTAAAAAAATCAGTATTAGGACTGAATTTAGGGCTTCACACATGCTGCCAGTGAATTGTAGCCATAGCTATTTTTTTTTTTTTCTGTTTTGTAAGCTTGAAAGGTGATCTTACTAAGTTACCTAGGTTGGCCTGAAATTCACTGTAACCCAGGCAGGCTTTAAACATGTGATTTTTTTAGTCTCATCTTTTTAAATAGCTAAGATTAAAGACCTAGTACCTCGGGGCCTATTTTGAAGGAATGCGTTTAAGCAACCTATCACATAAGTGCTTAACAAATGTTTTAGTTTTAATAATGGTTAGTTTTCATTTCCAAGTTGACACAACTAGAGTCACCTAAATAGAGAATCTCAAGTGAGGTTTTGCACACATCATATTGGCCTGTGGGCATTTGTGTGAAGGACTGTGGGAAGCACCATTCTATAGCTAAGGACTAGAAAGGAATAAAGAGGTGGAATGAAGTAAGCAAGCACTCATTTATTTCTCTCTGCCCTTAACTATGGATATGATGTGACCAGCAGCCTCAAGCTCTTAACAATGTGACTTTCCCACAGTGATGGACTGTATTGGAATATGGATCAAATGTAGAATAGAATTTTAGTGGAGTTTTGAACTAAGAATACCCATTTCACTCCTAGGTTTCTTGTTTTCAGGGTATTTTATCACATCAACAGAAATGAAACTAGAATAAACATTATGGTTCTTCCTTACGTTTTCACTCATGTTGTCTGTCTTTGGATGCACTGGAGCCCTTAGATCCATTTATGGCTGTTCTATTTTGCTACACCATGACATTGTTTATACACATGGCACAAAATGCACAAGCCACAGCATTTATCCGAATCATGTTCAGTGTCATTATGGTGCTGTGTAACTTTTTCAAATTGTTTAATTTTTCTCATGTATTTTTAGTTTTTTGAGACAAGGTTTCTTTGTGTAACCCTATCTGTCCTGGAACTCTGTAGACCAGGCTGTCCTTGAACTCAAAGAGATCCACCTGCCTGTTTTCCTTAGTGCTGGGATTAAAGGTGTGCACCACCATGACTGGCTATTTATCATGTATTTTTAATTGTTAAATATTAAATTGGTAAATCTCTGAAGGGTTTGTTAGAACAAACCACCTGTACACAATCAAGTTCTTCAAAAAGTCTTCCAGGACAATAGCCCTGAACCAGTTATATCAGACATCTTGGACCACCCCCACTCCATTTCATCTATTTAGGTTTGTATTACCACAGCTCCCTCTTACAGATCTCTTCCTTTTGTCTGTATCTATTAACTTTTCTCATGGGATCCATTTCATAAAATATTTCACTTGTCTCCATATGAAATTGAACGCCTATGTGATAAACTTGCACCAACTCAAGTCAAATATGAAAAAGAATAGAGAATTCGACCTAAGAGAAAAATCCCAGGCCTTAAAATTCTCACTTTATTGCATGCAATGATAAATCTCACTTTATCACACACCTTTAATTGCAAATAATCACTCAATTTATCATAACAGTATACATAGTGCCACTTTAGCTTCCCAAGTAATCATCTTCAGTAATTACTAAGAAGATACAGGCTATTTTCCAGGTTTCAAAGACCCTGTCACATTCCACCTCACCATTTCCATTTTCTGGAATAAGTGGACACAGTTTAAACATCAGAGAAGAATTTTCAAAAGTATGTTCTAAAAGCTAATGTTAAGATAAATTCTGCTTTAAAGATGTCAGCAGTTACTGGACTGTGGAATTTAGATATGTTTGTGTTGAAATCCCATTCATCACTTTGAGATTATACTTCATGTGTGAAAAAATACCTGCTTCAGGTTCTCCAAATGTACTTCCCACATCCACCTGGAAACCTTTCCCAAAACAGTAATTCTACTTTGAGTACTTTCTCTTCAGGCAGCCAAATGATCTTTCCCATCATTTAAACAGCCTAAAAACCCTTTCAGTCCTCCACTCTTCTCATCTTGATTGGACAACTGACAAAGGCTTGTTTGTTTGTTTGTTTGTTTGTTTGTTTGTTTTTGGAAGAGACAGGCTCATCCAGAACATGAAACACACACAGCTAATTTCTATTCCACAAACATGTATTTAGCCCGCATTATCTTACTTCTGTGAAAGTGTGTTTACTGTCCATGTACTCTAGTAGAATTTGTGTGTTGCAAATTGAAAGGAAAGTAATCATGTCTGCAAAAATAACAATTTGTAAATCCATGACTCAGAATTCTACTGATAATACTAATGTACAGTGCACAGATTTAATAGCTTAAATAAAACATTGTTTTACAGGTGTTAGAGTATAAAAGTGTACACAGCCAGTGTGTCCATTATAAAACACAAATGCAAAATTTAGATGCATGGGATGATTTACAACTCAGTAATTTACTACTCTTTAATAATAATAATAAGTTTTAATAATAAGTTTTATAGAATTGTGTAGAACAGTTGTATTATATTTAATGAAGTAATTAAGAGTAAGAGTGACACATCCATCATTGTTTTTGTTGTCATATACACTACAAATATGAAAAAAAAAACAATGCACTAGAAAATAGGAAGTACCAAAGTGGTTCTGAATAACTAAAGTCATGTGGACTTGAATTTAGCACTAGTTGTAAATGTGAATTACCTTTCCTGGTCCTCAGTTTTATAAACTTTTAAAAAAAATCGTTTAATAGTCTCCCTACTTGATTTCCCTTCAAAAAAGATCAAACCTCCCAGGAATATCAACCAATCAAAGCACATCAAGTTACAATAAGACTGGACACAAACCCTCCTATCAAGGCCAGATGAGCCAAGCCAGTAGGAGTAAAAGGGTCCCAAGTGTTAGGAATCCCCACAAAACAAGTTAAAAGCCATAACATATATGCAGAGGACCTAGGAAATCCATGCAGCCTTCTATTGCTGCTTCAGTGTCTGTGAGCCTTCATAAGCCGCACTTAATGTCTTTGAGCATGCTCTCCAAGTGTCCTTGACACCCAAGCTCCTACAATTCTTCCTCCCCTTTTTCCACAGGGCTCCCTGAGCTCCAAGTGGAGGTACACAATGGAGATCTCCAATTTGGGCACTCTCTATGCCTAATTATTTGGCTAAAGCCTTTCTGATGACAATCGGCCTAGGCCCCAATTTCTGAGTATATAAAAACATCAAGAATAATTTATTTTTATTAATTACAGTTTATTCACTTTGTATCCCCCCTGTAGCTCCCTCCCTTCTTCCCTCCCAATCCCATCCTCCCTTCCTCTTCTCCACCTGTGCCCCAAGAATAATTTTATTAATGTTTTTCTATCATAGGTCTCTGTGCTATCCAGCCTCTTGTTCTCAATCATCCATCTGTGTGTGGGTTAGGTGCTCATGGAGTACAGAAGAAGGTGTTCGATCTCCTGGAGCTGGAGCTACTGCCTAATGTGGGTGCTGGGAACTGAATTCAGTTCCTCTGGAAGAGCAGTATATACTCTTAATCATATTGAGCCATTTCTCCAGCTTTGTTTCCTAATCTTTAAAGTTGATATAATAATAGTCTCTATACTACAATGTAGTGAATAAGTATTAAAAATATGTGGCATTTATAGAATTACTAATAATATAAAGGTATCAGCCATTTCCTCTAGCCTTTCTTTCATGCAGTCAACTCCAGCATCCTATAAAACAGGTAATATTATTATCCCCAGTTATTAGGCTCAAGCTCACCTTCAAAATGCACATTTAACTTTGAGGTTATAGTATGATCATATTTAATTTTTAAGTAAAATAACCATATAAATTAAGAAGTCTAATAACTCTAAAGCCTCCAAGAGGCCCCTAGAAGTCTCCAATCTGTTTGGCTAATCTGACTAAAACAGCAGCTTTCAGGCAGCCAATCAGCTTAAAAGTCAACACATGGTCTTGAGCTAAGTATAATGATTTAGCAAACCTGAGAAAGTGTCCTTAGCAATTCTGGAAAGTTCCAAAATGTTTAGCCAATCCTAAATGTCGCATACCTCCTGAGTCAACCAATCAAATGGAAGGTTATCACACTCCTTCTGGAAATCTCCCTAGTTACCTTTAAATTTAGTGCACATGTGCACTTCAGGGACCCATTCTAAGGAATGGCGGTCTCAGCATGCTGGCATTTTTCTGTAGACTATATCCTCCTTGCTTTTGCATATTACTTGAATGTGGGATCTTTTTTCAGTTATTCTCAGACCTTACAGAATATAGTTATCACTCATGTTGTAAGTCAAATTAATTTGATTAAAAATATCCCACCCCCTGTTCAAAGGAAGCCCATTGGATACTCAGTTTCCAAGTGGATTCCCTAGTAAGGGGTACAGGGACTGTCTCTGACATGAACTCAGTGAACAGCTCTTTGATTACCTCCCCTGAGGGGTGCAGTCTTGTGGGGCCACAAAGGAAGACATTGCAATCAGCCCTGATGAGACCTGATAGGCTAGGGTCAGATAGAAGGGAAGGAGGTCCTCCCCTAACAGTGGACTAAAGAAAGGGCATAGGAGGAGAAGGAGGGTGGATAGGACTGGGAGTAGATGAGGGAGAGCGCTGCAGTGGGGATACAAAGTAAATAATTTGTAATAAATAATTATATAAATAAAATTAAACTTAAAAATGTTCTCTTTCTAACAAATAGACAGGTTCTACTAAGAAAAAAATGGAAGATTGAATTGATCAAGGAACAAAGAGAAGATGAATTCAAGATGACACAGATACTGCTTATTTAAGTGTAGACAGAAATATAAAAAGTGGTTATTTGGTCTGCTTCTTAAATTCCAAAAAAATAAAAACAAAATTGGGAAAATACAACCAAAATCATTTCACACTTGTCTGTCAGACCTGCTTCTGTCCCACTTGGTGAACCTGTATTCTCGATATTTGAAGAATTCTGGGAGCCATTGAGAACATTCTCCTGAGATTTGAATTGCACCTGAATGGAGAAAGCCATGTCAGAAAACTCAGCCAGGGACTCACAACTTGTTTCAGAAGCTGTTCCACCCACTTTAGATGTCACCCTCACCAATGCTTTACTAGGTATAAAGATCCAGTAAGATGGTATATAAAAAAGAAAAAGAAAAACAAGAAAAGTTACTTAAGAGTTGATGCAAAACAAAGGAGGAAAAAAGTACACTAGCATGGGATAAGGAACCACTGTTTGCATTAACTTATAACCAAGATAAAACAAAAGCAAACTGTCTGTAAGAAATGTGTCACCTCATTAAGGATACAATTAAGGTCAAAGAAGAAAAGGTATACTACAAATAGAGGAACCATGCTTCAAGTGAACTTCCATGTCAATTTGAGATAACGAACTATAGAAAGCACAGAGACACATATGCAGACACAGTGGAGATAGAATATCTCTTCATACACACACACTCTTACTCAATATATGGATGTACAACAACACTTCTGTAACTCACACAGCTGCAGAAAGAGGTACACATTACTAAATACTGAAATACAGGCCTATACATCTCCATGAGTACATGCACACAAACTCAGATTTGAATACCAGGCACGTATGCAAGAGGAAACAGAATCACAAACAAGAAAATTATGCAATTTGTAATTGCTTTCCTGTATTGAAGAACACATAAGACCCTACTGAGTGCTCATCATTTTGCATATGTGTACTCATTAACCCTAGCAAACACTGTTCTGGGAGGGGTATCAATAATACCCATTTACAAAATTGGATGTTAAACTTAAAAGATCTAGGAACTTGCCAATAATCATAAAGTTCCAATGATTATAGTAGAATAAGAATGCCAGACCAGACCAGTGTCAGCAATACTTTCTATCTCCCTTCTGATTCAGTTCTTCATGAAAATTCACAGATCTATAAGTAGAGACATAGCCATTTTTGGATCCACATGTTCCCTAGCCAAGGGAGTTTTGAGATAAAATTAGTGTAATTCCAGGTCTGTTGTCATCTTAATCAACTGTTTGAACAAAACAATCTAGAGTTCTTTTTAGGTCATTAGTACCCATGAGTAAATTATAATCTATTTGAATTACCTTTAGAGTATTGAAATATAAACAGTTCTGTATCTTGGAACAAAGCCAGCCAATATTTTAAAATAATAAAACTGTAATTAAAGTTTGGAGTACGCTTAGAATTTTATTCACATTAATAAAAAATTACATTTCATAGTAGAATAAAAGCAAGATTCTAATTAATTAATGTGCTAATTGTCCTTCATTCCTGCATTCAGCATGGCAATTTTACCCAAGAATATGCTGCACAGATATCTATATGAGAATACTAGCTAGTTTTCTTCTTCACTTTACTGTGCTGTCCTGGGCAACTCCGTCCGGCATCCCAACAATGTCAAATGTAGGCATAGAATAAGATTCACTACTATGGGCCCACATTTTGAAGATTTGAAGAGTTTGAACAACTTTATGGTAAGGAACCCAGTCCCTTGGTTTGCTGAAGACAATCCAGTTCATTCCTATCATCTTGATTTAGTCATTATACCTATTTAAGCAGTATATTGAACAAATGCTAATTTACTTGGTTATCCTACTTTAGACTATTCAGAGAGTTATTGCTATATCGGGAAAAGATATGGGATAAAAAGACAAAGATGGACAGATGTAGAATGTTGACTTTGTTTTGGGAGCACTGGTATTGGAGTCATGGTTCTTGTAATAGCCTTCTAGTTTCTTTCATATGTGTGTGTGTGAATTTATTCACTTTATATCCCAATTGTAGCCCCCTCCCTCATCTCCTCACAGTCTCACCCTCTCTCCCTCTTCCCACCTATTCCCCTCCCCTAGTCCACTGATAAGAGGAGTCCTCCTCCCCTACTATCTGATGCTAGCCTATCAAGTCTCAGTAGGACTGTCTAGACCCTCTTCCTCTGTGGGCTGACATGATTGCCCCGCCAGGGGAAAGTGATCATAGATGTCCTCTGAAAGACCCAACCCAGCAGGGGATAGAAGCAGATGCATAGACTCACAATCAAACTTTGGATAGAGTGCAACGAATGTTATAGAAAAAGTGGGGATAGAAAGACATGGAAGGGACAGAATCTCCACAAGGAGACTGACAACGCCTAAAAATCTGGTCCCAGGAGGTCCTGCAGAGACTGATGCATCAACCAAAGAACATACATGGAGAGGACCTAGATACCCTGCTCAGATGTAGTCCATAGGCAGCTCAGTCTCCATGTGGGCTCCCTAGAAGGGGAGCAGGGACTTTCTCTGACATGAACTCGGTAGCCCTCCAGTTTCTACAATAATAACCAGACCCAGATTGAGAGTTTTATTCTTCCCAACTCCTGACACATGATAGTACTTCTTGGGAACTAGAGCCTTACTTCCTGGTGCAAGCAAAATCCAGCATCTTGCAATCATGATGATAATGCTGAGACATATTCATGGATCGAGGTTTCAAAAACAAACAAACATGCAAACAAAAAAGTTTCTCACTGTTTTGTAGTTTTAGGGAAGATAACAACTCATCATAGCAAAATGACTTTACAGAAGGGAGAAAAGTTTTGGAAAAAATACCTAATAAAGAATTTGAGAGAAGAGCCATGCATTTTTTTAGAATGTTGGAAACACTAAACAAAAACACATGGGATGTGTCATGAGTGGTCCTGCCTAAACAAGCAAGGGGCTGATGGTTCCACTGGACATTTTTCAAGTATATCTGCTAAGGATTTTTCTCCTGAAGAGACTTAAAGAACAAGAGGGCCAAACTGCAAAACACACTGCCAGTCAAAACAAGTCTTTTTTCCTCCCCATGGGATCTTTGAAAGACAGTAGAAAACAGTGTAACACCCAGGATCCCTTCAATTCTCCTCTGAATAACTGGTGGTTCTTCAAGAACTTTCATCATATTCTCTTGACATTTGTATATTGTAAGGATGCAGAAAAACAGGGAATTTAGGTCTCATAGGTCAACGGCAAAGTCAGAATCAGAACTCAGCCTTCCTAAGACTACAGATTTAAGGAAGGTCTTATTTTATTTCTCATTCAATTCTGTGTTTATGATATTTATTGTGGTTAAGTGCAAAGACTACTGAACTTGATGGTCAGAGTTTGAATCCAGACTCCTACTACTTCCCAGCTGCATGATCTTGAGCAAGAAAATTAACCTTTCTCAGTTTATGCAATTATAAAAAGAGATAAAATAATACATCCTTCAGAGGATTTTTAGTGGAAATTTCATGAAATATTAATGTTTAGAACATTATTACAAAGCTTGGCACATAGTGAGTATTCAAAATACAACACATTAGATGTTATCCATATAACAGTATGTGTGTTACGTATGTATGTAAATGTCCCTTTCCATTCATGTGAATGTAGAAGCCAGAGGTTCACATTAAGTGCCTTCTCTTATTGCTTTTTTTTTCTGTTTATTTGTTTGAGACAGGTTTGCTCACTGGAACATATCACTCACTCACTTTTTCAGCTAAACTAATTGATCAGTATAGCAATGGGATTCACATGTCTTTATCCTACCTCTCCCTCTTTCCCCAATGATTGGGTTACAGACATATATGCTGAGGTATGAGGCTTTTGCATGGGTATTGGAAATATGAACTCAGGTCCTCATGCTTGCATAGCAGGCATTTTACTCACTAAGTCATCTCCTTCCCCTTGTGTAAAATATCTTTGAGCATTTGCTAATCTTAAGTTAAGTATACATATAACTAAATACATGTCATAGCATTTATCAACAATATTCATAACACCTATCATATTACTATATCATCATACAAGGAATAAACCAAAGGAAAAATGTTGCCTTGACTCTTGGGTCATCAATCTGGGAACTGATTTCAATGATACAACGGCATTTTAGGCAGTTCTGCTGAGCTACCAAAGTAAGTGTTCATTAGGTTCTAAGAAGAGAATTTTTCTATTAATTAGGTTATATTGTTTTCTTTAAAATGTTTTTAAGGGACTGGGAATGAAACTTACCTTGAGCTAAATTTTAAGGGAAAAAAAAAACAAGAAACAAAACATGCTGAAAGAAATATGGTGCTACTGAGCTTTCTTCCTAGTGATCTTTAAGTAAATGATATTTTATACTCACTTCTTTTTAATTTATTTATTTATTACATTTATATCCTGATTGCAGCCCCACTCCTCCAAGTCTCCCCCTTTTCCACTCCTACCTACAATTCTCCCATCTCCTTCTCCTCAAAGAATTGGAGGTCCTCCATGGGAATCAACCCTCCCTGCCACGTTAAGTTGCTACAGAACTAGGCTCATCCTCTCCCACTGAGGCAGCCCAGTTAAGGAAACAGGATCCAAAGGGAAGCATCAGAGTCAGAGAGGGTCCCTGCTCCAGGTGTTGGAAAAAATCCACATGAAGACCAAGCTGCACATCTGCTACATACATGCAAGGGGCTTAGGACCAGTCCAAGCATGCTCTTTGGTTGGTGGTTTTGTCTCCACAATCCCACATGGGCCTAGGTTAGTTGATTCTGTATGTCTTCTTGTGGAGTCCTTAACCCTTCAGCTCCCTCAATCATTCCCCCAACCCTTCCATAGAATTCCCTGAACTCTGTCTAATGTTTGGCTACAAGTCTCTGCATCTGTTTCCATCAGCCGCTGGGAGAAGCCTCTCAGAGGAGTAGTGCTAAGCTCCTGTCTATAAGCATATCAGAGTAACATTAATAGTGTCAGAGATTGGTTCTCTCTCATGGGATGTGTCTCAAATAGAGTCAGTCTTTGGTTGGTCATTCCCTCAATATTTACTACATCTTCCTCCCTGAATATCTTGTAGGCAAGACAAATATGGGGTCAAATATTTGTGGGTGAGTTGGTATACTTATTCCTCCACTGGCAGTCCTGCCTGACTGTAGGAGGTGGCCACCTTGGGCTCTATATTCCCTGCTGCTAGTAGTCTTAGCTAGAGTGACCTCCATAGACTTCCTGGGTCCTCCCTTAACCCAGGTCTCTGGCAAATCCATTCTCCCATTCCCATTCTCTTACCTGGTTCTCTCTCCCTCACTCTGCCTACTCCTAATGCCCACTGCTGTTCTCCTCCAAAGGACATCCCCTAGATGTCCCTCAACCGTAGAATGGATAAAGAAAATGTGGTATATTTACACAATGGAATACTACTCACCTACTAAAAACAAGGACACCTTGAAATTTGCAGGAAAAATGGATAGAACTAGAAAGAAATCATCCTGAGTGAGGTAACCCAAACCCAAAAAGACATGCATGTTTTGTACTCACTTATAAGTGGATATTAGCCATAAAGTACAGGATAACCATACTATATTCCACAGAGCCAAAGAAGGTATATAACAAGGAGTGCACAAGGGAGAATACTTAAAGTTCTCTCAGAAAGAGAAAAAAAATATATACTTATTTCTAATGCTATATTTATTACTTGTTATTTCCATCAAATGTTGCAACAACCTTAACACAAGCTTTCTCAGCTTATCATTATCATAGTGGCAAATCGTTTCATTCTTCAGTAAATATAATCTTATCCGTCATAAACATATTTTTCTTGATTGGAAAAGGCAAATGAGAGCAGAAAATATTACAAGGTTAGCTGTCCAAGAAAATGTTCCAACTTGTACCGTATACATTTTGTAACATGCTAAATTTCTTTCACGGTGGTTACCATATGTTCAGGTTGACTTGGGAAGGAGATTATGACTAAGCTCCAATGTGTATGATGCTGCTTCTTAGTAATGAAGGTTTGTTTTCCATGGTCTTTCTAGTTTTAAAGTTTAATGTTCTGAAGATGAAGTTTTTCTTTTAATGTTCTGAACATGGAGTTGTTCTTTTGGATATCATATCATACATAATGAAAAAAAAAAAAACCCTTCATTTTGAAGCCAAACAAGCTATGAGCACTCATCTTTGTTTTGACCAAAACAAAAGAAGCAGAGTCTAGAGAAGTGTCCTTAAATCCGAGTTACATTTCATTTTACAGTAGCCTTGAACACTCCCAAGTGGACCATCCTTTGTTCAGGCTGACTATTGGTTTGAAATTAAAACCTGGCATTTCATGAAGCAGGAAGCAATTACTTCTTCATTGTTAAAATTTATTTCCCACTTTCCCATTGCAGAGCTCAGTATATATATATATATATATATATATATATATATATATATATATATATATATATATATATATATATAATATTAACATATATGTTAAAATTAAAAAGAATATATGTTAGAATTAAAAAGAAACATCAGGTGAACATTTTCTTGCAACATACATACATATGAACTTTAAAAACGGTTCTGTTTCATGAAGACAGGATATAAACTTTCATGCTATGCTAGGTCATCAGATAAACATCTGAAAAAAACTTCAGGGATTCAGTTCAGTGGACATGGACACAATTTTTATATTTTCTTATACATCTTTTCTAAGGAGCAGGTGGCAGAGGCAGGGCTGTGTAAGTACCACATTTTCCTTTTCTCAATCCTTCCTAGCCACAGAGGCACCAGGTGTAAAGACTGAGCTATAGATCAGCCAAGCAGATGTGTACTAAAGTTTGCCTGCAGTATCTCTTAATGGTAATTTGTGTTCTTGCTTTTCAACTTCATGTTTTGTAACATGATGCTAGCTTATAATTAACCACAGTGGGCATGCTTTCACCATGGAAATTGGCAAATTCTACAAATCAGGGCTTTGTCTCTAACCATCAAGTTGCTAAACATTTACCAACACATCCTGGACAGGATAAATTGTCATTGTGTCAGATAGAGCACACTCAGGTCACCAGGTGAAGACTCACAGGACTGAGAGACTCTTGACAAACATTGAAAGCATTTTGCCTGCTGAAGAGTTTTCAAGATTTAGGACTAGACTCTCTTGGTTCAGTTATTCAATTCAGGATTGTTTGTGGTGGCAGTCTTAACATATTTTCAAGAGTATTTGATTTATTAGCTAGCTTCCTCACATATAAAGGTTATCACCTCATCAAAGAGAAATCTGAGGTCAAAATGCTAGACACTGGTATAGAGAGTAAACACCAAAGAAGGTAAATTGGAGGGAATTCAATACAATGAAAGGAGCAGGAACTAGTCTGCTTTCAAGTTTCCAGTCATCATTTTGGATAGTGAGATCTATTCTACTATCAAAGAAAGAAAAAAAAAACTGTAGACAAAGCCAGGAATCAATTTGAACCTTAATGACGAAAACAGAAAGAGCTGTGTTAAAAGCAATTTATAGAACAAATGAAATGATAGAAGTTGAAACAATACAGACACAAAACAAACACGCTTGAGGCCATGTGTAAATGTAGGCAAACACAAAACACATGGCAAAGTCTCAGAGCATAGACACCGTTTCTTGTCTTTCCCACATTCATAGCTTTTCCCCTGAAGGCCACATCTTGAAACAAGAAGGCTACATACTGAAACAAGAGAAAATACTTATTGCCACTCTTTCTCTGTAAGATACCAAAAAATAAAGACCCAGTTTGCTTTCCTAGTGTGAGGTCAAACTCCATTTCTATATCTAACACTACCACATATTTGTCAACTGTGAGAGCTAGAGGAATGGTATAGAGTTCAGTTTCCTTCTTTAATTTTAAAAACTGAAGCCAAGGGAGGTGAATGTCCACGGTTTTCAGTGTTGACTTGTGGAAGATCTTTGCCAAAGGCTCAAAATTAATAAGAGTCTTGCTATGTACAAGTCAAGTGTTTTGTTAGAGATATCTTTATAAATTTTTCAGTAAAGATGGCAAGTCATATCCTTGTGATATTTTAGAATAACCCTGACAATTCAGCTAATGGTCTTAGTTAACTAATTGTAGTCCAAAGTCTAAAACTCTTCTTCCAGGCCACCAAACATTTACATATTTAATTCTCATAAAGCCTAGAGATGTTGGCTTTAATAATTATGGAGAGAAAATGATTGACACAAGAGGAACTATCATTAGATACAATTCTACTATAGCTGGTAGTTTCCCTGTATTCATAGTCAACAGGCCTGTACCTTTTGGTAATATTTTCCTTTTGTCAGAAATAAAACTGGCTTAAAATTACATGAGTATTTGGAATAAAGTTTATTTTTGGATTTAAAACAACTTTATGACTGAGAAGTTCCTCTTTGTTCTTTAACCATATTCCATGTTCTCAGTGTAAGTAACTCAAGGCACAAAATATTCCTGGACAAACTTATCTATAGAAAGTTCTTCTCTAGACATTTAGGCTCATTTCAACTAGCTTGACTCATAATTTCTAACAACCTCAATATGATCTCCTCTATCGCTTTATCAATTAACTGACCACTGCTATCTTTAGTTGTCATTGAAGCTTGAAGATGTGTGTAAATGTGTAGCTGTCACTGCCAGCTCAAAAAGAAATCAAGGGCAATAGAAGGTGAAGGGCTGTCACAGAGCCCAGACTGAGCGTAAGACCTTTGAAGCATTTCAACCTATAGGTCTCTTGCTTGGGCCACAAGCATTATCTCATAGATTTGGCTGTCCTAGTTTTAAATTTCCAACATAAATAATATTCACCTTGAGAAAGAGAAAATTCTGATTACTTACTCTACAGAGTGGGTTGTCAGGGCTAGAAACAACTTCAGATAATGCTTGTAGAAAAGGAAGCAAGTGTATACCATCTCATCTATATTTTCCTTGCTAAGAGAGCAAAATCTTAGCATTCATCTTATAACTAATGAGTACTATAACCCAATTGCAGAGCTTAAGTTGCTGTTCTACCACCTAGTGTTTGTATGACTATGAACACAGGTACTAACCTCTATATTGCTTACTTTTCCAATATATGAAATATAATTGTTGGGATATTTTAGATTAGGTAAGCATATACAAACTGGTATATTATAAACTTCCAATGTATATTTATATGCAATCATTACTACAAGCCAAAGTGAATTCTTCCAAAGTCTGCCTTATTAGAATAGCTGTGAAGAATGAGGTAACTTAGCTTGTTAGACTATTATTCTAAGTATGTGAATAGAAACAGAATCTCAGTGTAGTGGTGTCAAAGTGAAGAGAGAATGTGCCTTATCCATTTTAGTTAAAGAATGTGTCCCAATTAGAAGCAGATAGCACTACTGCTATCTTATAAACAATTGTTTACTTTAACAACTTCAACTATGTAAAGAATTTCCTTAAAAAAACACAGCTTGGCTGACCACTCTGCCTCTATGGACCTTGATATCTCCATCTGTGGGATGAAAGGTCTGAACTGAATTGATTACTAAAGGGCTTCAGGTTCTGACAGTGATTATTTCTACTATTCTCAGTTGTTATTTTCAGAGAAGTAAGTTGAACAAAATCTTGAAGGGTTTTTTGGAAAAGTTTTGTTGGAGCCAGGGAATAAAATGTTGGTTTAGTGACTGTTGGTCACTGTATATAACTTTATTTTAGTCATTTTTTTTTTTTTTAGGTAGCATGAAGCAATGTAAAACTCTGATGAGATTCTAAATTGGACCAAATATTACAGTGTCTCTCAAGCATCAACAGTGACATAATGGGCCAATTTTTCCCTTGTTTCAAGGGAAGTTGAGGATCTGTCTCCTTTGCACTGTAGAATGTTTGGCAGTATGCTTTACCTTAGGCCACTAGATGCTGCGAGTACCTCCCCTACTTGTTACAATCCACAGTATTGCCAGACATTGCAAAATGTCTGCTTGAGATGGTATTAACATATTTTGCAAATCCATCTTATCTTTCAACCTTACAGGTGGACCACCCTAGTAGAGAACCACTAGTCTCATCTGGCTTCTTGTCTCTCAAAGTTCAGAACAGGTATCACCTTGGAATTTGCTCTATAAACAAGATCTTGACTTCCAAACTAGACTTCCTGAATTAGAAAAGCAAACATTTAAACAATATTCTCAGGTGTTTTTAGCCACCCTGAAAGCTGAGATGCTCTGATATAGTCTTAACCTTGTTGGTATATTAGATATGTAAATGATTCCACAAGTCTGTGGTAAGGATGTAGAATTAATGATAACATTTTCAAATCAGTATTTTTAATGCTCGCTTTTGTCTTTCCTTAGTGATTTTGAGCTGAAATACGCCTTACCAACCCTGATCAAATCCACACTTTCTTCATAAATGGAATGAAGATAGCCCCAAAATGAAACAAATGGTCTGTTCCACTCACAAAGTCTCAGTTGGAATTAAGCCTAATAGTTAAACATCAGAAGACCCCAGTCCCATTGGCATACCCAATATTTGTTATTTTCCACTGCTTCTGCTGATGTCATTAAAGCTGTCTGCCAAAACTTTCCCTCTTCTGAGACAGTAAAGGGAACGGTGGTGTTGCAAAATCTAAGAGACTCAAAAATATTACAAGTCACTGACATTGAAGATGGATATCACCCTGAAAAGAATGCTGATTCTGTTCCCTACCATCGTTATAAGGAATGTTGCAATTAAAGACAGGCTGACCTAAGGGAAATCAATATCTGCAATCAATTCAGTGGGGAATATTGCAGGCAAAAGAGCAAGAAGGCAATTAATTCAATTGCAATTTGGAAGAAAAAGAGTAAGTAGAGAACATTCTAGGCAATAAGCCAGTGGACCTGTTTCTACCTTGGGCCATTTACAACACTGAATGTGGCTGGGGACCTGTTTCTCCTCATTAATCCTGGTCTCTCCAGATTACACTTAGACTTACCTGTCTTCCAGCATGAGTCCCTCCTTTCAGTATCCTCCATCACCTTAGAACTCAGCCTCTTGTTGTAGACCCAGGGCCCTGGAGTTCTTCCCTACCATACCTTTCAACCTGTCCTTCTAGCCAATTTTTATCCCATTGTGACTCCTAACCCCACAGAACAGCAATCTACCAGGGATCCACAGCTGATCACCTGGCTGGGACCCAAGTAGGCTACCTTTATCATCCTTCCACTTCTTCATTCTTGTCTCTTCAGATTACACCTAGATCTTAGACTGCCTGTCCAACCTAAGCCCCTCACCACAGACTACCTCCATCCTTTGGAACTCAGACTATTGTAGATACAGGCCCACCTAGTTCTTCCCCACTACCTTTTTCACCTTTTCCTTCTAGGTCTTCTATATTCCTTTGTGACTTTAAGATAACCTGAAGAAATATTCTCTACCACAAATCCCACAGCCACCACATTTTATCATTTCTCCATTCCTGGGTGACTTTCTACTGAGCCACAGAACTGTCTCTACCAGAGACCACCAGATGCCATATTTGGCTAAGATTCTGATTAAAGCAACAGCAACAGAAACCAAAGAATAGAACACTCATCTGTTAATTGTGAGACCAGAAAGCTATACCAAAAATACCACAAACATCATAACTCCAGATGTCTAGATCCTCACATAAAAAAAAAGAACAACAAAAACATGAACAATCAAGACAATATGCATTCTCTGGAAGTCAGCAACTCTGTTGTAATAGTCCCTGAGAAAAGTATTTTACCTGATGCAAAAAACAAAAACAACAACAACAACAAAAAACAATGACTTCAAAATAACAATTATGCAATTGTTCAAGCCTTTAAAAGAATATCAATAAGTGACTTAAGGAGGGCAATAAAAAGACAAACAGTTGTATAAAATAATGAAAAGTAGACCTGAACAAAGAAGTGGAATTGGTAAAGAAAAGCAAAACAGATGTAAAATTTGAATGGGAAAACTCAGATAGTCAAATAAAAACCTCAGAGGTAAGACTTGCAGATTAATAAACATGGAATACAGAATTTGGGGTTTTGAAAGCAAAGTGGGAGAAATGGATAGCACAGTCAAAGAAAATGTTAACTCTAAAAAGAGTTAAGGCAGAAATCATCCAGGAAATCTGGGACACTATGTAAAGATCAAAGCTATGACTAATACATCAAATATGTTTTAACACAGAAAATATGTTTTTTAACAAAATCAAAATAAAAACTCACCAATCAAAAGAAAGAGATGCTTATCAGGGTACAAGAGGTATACAGAACACCAAATAGAGAAGATAATGAAAGAAATTCCCATGGCAGATAATATCAGAACACTAAATTATGGAACAAAGGATATTAAAAATTGCAAGAGAAAAAGATCAAGGCACATATAAAGGCAGCACTACTAGTGATATATCTGCCTTTCCAATGGAGATTCTGAAAGCAGAAGGACCTAGATGGATGTGCTACAATACCCCCCAAAAAACCACAGATACCATCCCAGACTATAACATCCAATAAAATTTCCAATCATTAAATTATATTCAAAGGAGAATGAAAAAAACACTTCATAATAAAAAGAAGTCAAGCAATTTCTGTTCACAAACCAAGTTCTTTCTATTGAAGGTTCAAGAAAGAAAACTTTAGTCTGAAGATGTGGATAACAACATTCAAGAGGACACAGAGGATAACAATCCCAGAACAAGTAATCTAAAGGGAGGGAAAGCCCATACAAAAACAACAGAATATCATAAATTAATAAATACTGCTTATCAATAAATCTCAATGCTAACAGTTAAAATTTCCCCCAATAAGAAGACATAAACTAACAGATTGGACTAGTAAACAGGACACTTTTTTCTGCTGCATCCAAGAAATGCACCTTACTGTCAAGGACAGATACCACCTAATAATAAAAGAATATTAAAAATGATCAAAAAGGTATTCCAAGCAAATGGACTCAAGAACAAAGTAAATATAGCCATTTTAATATCTGACAAAAATAGATCAAAACTGAAAGTAATCAAGAGTTAGAGAACAGCACTACATACTCATTAAAAGACAAACCTTTAGATAAATCAACCAAAAAGAGAGAAGATCCAAATCAATAAAATTAAAAAAAAATGAGATGAGAAGGTAGACATTACAACCTAACACAGAAGAAATTCAGAGAAGTGTAATGACACACTTTAAAAATGCACTTTCTAATAAAAATACACAGGCTAACAGAATGGATGAAAAAAATGAGATCCATCATTCTGCTGAATACAAGAAACACACCTCAGCAACAATAATATTACCTCAGAGTAGGAACTGAAAAAAAAGGTTTTTCAAGCAAATGAAACAAGGAAACAAACTGGATTAGCCATTCCAATATTTAATTCAACAAAAATTAATCAAAAGAGATGAAGAAGGATGCTTCATACTCATCAAAGGAGAAAAAAATCCAAGACAACATCTCAATTCTGAATATCTATGTCCCCAAAGCAAGGACACTCATGTTCCTAAAAGAAACATTTCTAAACTTAAATCATACATCAACTCCAACACATTAATAGTGGGAGACTTTAACATCCCACTCTCAACAATGGAAAGGTCATCAAGACAGAAACTAAAGAAAGAAATAAAGAAATTAACCGATGTTATGAACGAAATGGACCTAACAGATATCTATAGAACATTCTATCCAAACACACACAAAATAATATACCTTCTTATTACCCCACAGAACCTTCTCCAAAATTGATCATATACTCGGTCACAAAGCAAGCCTCAAGAGACAAAATAAAGTTGATACAACTCCTTGTATCTTATTAGACCATCATGGATTAAAGCTGAACTTCAACAACAAAAACAACAAAAAGCCTATAAAGCTCATGAAAATTGAACACCTCTTTATTCAGTGACCACTGGGGTCAGGGAAGAAATAAAGAAATAAATTAAAGACTTTCTAGAAATCAGTGAGCCTGAAGGCACAAAATACTCAAATTATGGGATTTAATAATTTTTTTTATCTTACTGAATTTTTGTTTTTTTAGTTTGTATTTTTAGTTTTATTTTAGTAGTAATACTTTTAGTAATATTAACTTCTCAATAGGACATTTACTACACCAAACCTCCCCTTTCTTGATTCATCTAGATTTTACGGGTTTATTGTTTTGTTTTTGTTTTTGTTTTTTCTTGAAAGAAATAGAACAAACATGAAGTTGAGTAGGTAGGGAGCTGGGAAGGCTCTGGGATGTGTTGCAGGAGGAAAATGAATACAATCAAAATATATTGAAAGAAAAAAGAAATTTTAAAAAACCCACATGGCTAGCCAGCAGAGCACCGTCCTCCAGTAGGCAGGCTTCTATATGTCAAATTATGTGCTAAATTATGTGGGAAGGACAAGAGAATATTGTGCAAGATACCATGTAAGCAAAATTTGCTCCAATTTAGGAACTATAGAAATTTTCAAGCTGCATTATCTTAATCTGGGATAAGGCAGCACCAGAAGAAGTTTGATATGTCTAAAAGAAGTTATTGAAACTACTGGTGATGGAGACAGAGACCAGTTCCTGTCTCAAGGTTAGACTGAAGAACTTTGTGCCTTCAGAAATCACCCCAAGTTATAAGTTTTTCATATTCTAGAAAGAATATCATATCTACCTCAAAAATGCAAAAATGTAGAAATGGAAAATAAAGCACAAACCAGATTTTTCAGGTATTCTACCCTACTCCACATAGCCTAGAGCAGAGGTAGATAAAAAATTTAATGTGGTCATTTGACAACCTCTCCTCAAAGGCTAGATCTGATCATTTGTGCTTTTATTTTTTTTCTAGACCCCCTTAGTTATTCAATAGTAAGTGTGAAGTGTGCCCAAGGGATATTCCTGAATCAACTTCACCTTTATAGCTACAAGTATTTGTTAGGATTTATGAGCAATTTCTTTAACACCATTTGGTTAGGCTGTGTTAGAAAAACATTTCACCTATAACAGCTCATGCTTGCCAATTCCTCTGTCTGCTATTAATGAGAAAGTGGAGAACAAATTTTTGAGAGTGACTATGTGCTCTGCAGATAAAATAAGTAGAATTACTAAAAACATGGAATTTTAAAAAGGGGAGCACAATTCTCTTTTCTGAAACTGATACTCCAACCAAGGACCATTCATGGAGATAACCTAGAACCTCTGCACAGATGTAGCCCATGGCAGCTCAGTCTCAAAGTGGGATCCCTAGTGATGGGAACAGGGACTGTCTCTCACATGAACTCAGTGGCTGATTCTTTGATTACTTCCCTCTGAGCAGGGGCAGACTTCTCAGGCCACAGAGGAAGACAATGTAGTCAGTTGTGATGAGACCTGATAGGCTAAGGTCAGAAGGAATTGGAGGAGGACCTCCCCTATCAGTGTACTTGGGGAGGGGTATGGGAGGAAATGAGGGAGGGAAGAGAAGAAAGGATTGAGAGGACATAAGGGAGGGGGCTGCAGCTGGGACACAAAGTGAATAAACTGTAATTAATAAAAAATAAATTAAAAAAAACAATGGTAGAGCAAAGACAGCTACATATTAAGCTGCATGCATTTGGGAGTCAGTGAAGAATGGAGGAGCTTGAAAAAATGGTCTTATGAACTTATGATATAGGTAGAACTTGAGTGAAAATGCTCAGAAGCAGTGTCTTTATGTTTTAAAGTATGAGCCATTTCTAAAGTAAGCAGTAGTCTCCATGAGATTGTTGCCTAAAAGTATGGTGTCCAACCATCTGTTTGAGATGGACATAGTCTTTTCTCAAATGTGGCATTCATCCACTAAACAGTTACTTGATCCCATATTATGGGTCAGTTCTTGTCAGACTGAAGATCTATATCCACAAACAAGACAGGGAAATCCCTGCTATTCATATAAAGATGTTTTCATTGAAGAAACAGGTGAATAAAATCACTTATTCTAAGTATATATAAAACAGAACATGAATAGAAAGTGGTGAGAAAATGAGTTGAGGCTTCAGTGAAGTAAGGAAGAGGCCTAGGTATATTTCTGGGGATATTGATTTGTTTTCCAAGTCAAATTTGCCTTGCATGGGCATCAGCAAGCCTTTGTATCTAATTCCTTTCTCAAGAACTAAACCTGTTGTCACTCCTTTACTCCAATGAACCTGCTTATAAGCTAAAGTATTACTCAGACACTCCTTGATTTGACAGCTTATAGTTACTGCCAAGCATAATCAATATTTTGGAGTGAGTTGGATGATGACTTTAATTAGTTTTGAACCTTAGAGCCATAATAGAAGTTAATGGCTTAGTTTGAGCCCAAAGAGTTTCATAACCACTAGACTTATTTCTACCAACCATTAAAATGCAGACACTACCCTTAATCAAATTGTGTTACTGCTCTGATCATTTCTTTTCTATGAAAACAACTAGGAAATCTTTCCTGAATTTAAACTAGGGAAAGTATTCCTAACTTCTGTTTTTATCTTGTTAGTTTATTTTTAAGAGAACATTGTATCAACTTTGCTCTGTAAGTTTTATGGAGGGTTCAGATCAAAACAATAAAAATTTCAACTAACTTAAATGCCTTTTTATCCTCTCTGCCAAATACAATTCCATCAAGTCTGGTAAGCCAACTTCATACAATGTCTGCCTCCTCAATAGACACTTAACTATTCAAAAACTGTGGTTTACTTTGTTCTCCTCTACATACCTACCATACTGATTTGCCTCTAGGTTCCTCTATAAATACTTGCTTGGTGGCCAACCAAATACTGACCTGGTGACCAACTAAATATAGACACTGATTGAGGTAAGCCTGGAAAGAAGACACGGTAGTACAGAAGCTGTCTTTTCAAGTCCTTTGTTGGTAAATTCACTTAGTGATGTGATGCATTCTGTTCTAGCTTCAGTACATGGAATAAGAAGAATGACAGGAATAAACAATAGCAGCTTCCTGGACAGGAACTGAATCACTCGTTGGCATGCTTTTCTGCTTCTATCTGTAACCCAGGAAACAAAATCCTCTCTTGTATGCATCACTGCAGAGACATTTCAGTTTCTGTCTATTAGGGGAATGAAGATCCATATGTCTGAAATGAGTGTTCTACTGCCTCATATTTACACCAGGACATGTTATACCTGACTATTTGGCAAAGTGCCTAAAATTACTTAGACATCTAAAATGGTATTATTAATCATGAATGGAGAAATATTTCAACTAGATTGATGGGAAAGGCTATAAAATTAAAGGGAAAGATACAGAAGATGTTTTGCAGAAACAGATTAGGTAACTGATAGGCTATGGAAGCAAGGTATAGCACTGCTACCTTTGTCAACACTATAACAAAATGTCAAGAATGCATGGATCTCTTCTTAAGTTAGCACCATCTTATCCAGTGTTAACTGGTAAAGGGGGTCAATTTAATGGCTCTTCTTCTGTCATTCTGTTTATTTGTTTGAAATTCAAGCCTTTTTAATCATTGATTTGTTGTGGGGCTGTGATTTATTAGAAGCTTGTTCATGGTGACCTTTAAAATGCAACCATGTCATTGCACCCAGGTCGCTCTACCCAGTATCTGAGAAATGATTCAGTTGACACAGTCATGCTCTTTTATAACTTCCTAAACATACTAGTATGTTTGTGGATTTATTAATGGTAACTTAGTAGGTAGGTGTTAACCTTTAGCTCTGAGAGTTAATTTGAACATATTAGACTTTTAAAGTATCCTTACCCACATTACCCACCAGCCCTGTAGTAAATGTAATGACTGTGACCATTGGAACCTGTGACAAATAAGTTTTTAATTTTTCAGGCTGGGCTTCTTTGTTACTAAAGGCAACTACATATTTGTTCCGCAATCTAATCAGGTAAGGTGATTTTCTTATCTGTTTTTTGCTTTTGAAACCATGCTACATTTTTCTCCCACTTAAAAGTGACAGAGTCCTTTTCTTGTTTGCAGAAACTAGTCTCCAAAAAAAATCTGGTGAAACAGAACTTGATAAAGGACCCACAGGGTTTAACTAGGGTACCAGAAAAAAAAAAAAAAAAAAAAAAACACAATGTTTATAATACTTACGTGCAGTCATGATCTTCTTCTTGACTAAATTCAAATTTGAATTTTTCCCAATAAATTTCTAGTGCTTCTAGATATACAGGATCATTTATGAATAATGTAAGGAAATTACTGAATATTTTTATGTATACCAAATAAATGACAGTACAATGTTTTTAGGCTATCATATTGGTAAATTTTTTAAAGAGCAACAAAAATCAGTATTATTATATTCAGGGGTGGTGGTAAAAAATACTTTCAGTTACCACTGACTAGAGTATTTATTATCATTTGTAGAGCAATTTGACATATAAATAAAAGGGATAAGCGGATGTGCCCTTTGAAACTGTAACACCCCTTCTGGGATTCTAGTGAAAAGCAAATATACACAATTTAGCAAAGGCATAGGTTAAAATATTCTCTATGACATTTGTTGAAAAATTTGAAAACTACTTAATTTCTATCAGTGAGTAAGTAAATAACAGCATACCTGCAATATCAAATGTTCTGACACTTTGATAAATGATTGAGTAAAATTTGTATACACTATGATGAAATACCTCTGAGATATAATATTACTCTATGTAGTCAGTAAAGAACTTATAGTATATACCAGTCCAGGCTCAAAAGCTTGAGATGTAAGATGTGATGTAAACCCAAGTCTAAAATCCGAACTATGCAAGATCTACAAACAACAGCAGGTCGGATACCAGCAACAACATGTAACAGAAGGTTCCCATCTCCAGTTCTCCTCACAGAACTGGATGCATATTAATTACTCACAGGCCAGAATGTGTTTGTGAAAGTCTCAGAACCCATCAGTGAGCCTGAAATCCTCTTTTTGTGCACAAAACTGAGAAAGCTGTATAAAAATAAAGGGCAAGCAGAACAGTGTTATTGTGATTGTATTTTCTTCCCCAGGCTAGCACTACATCATACCACAAGGGATTTCTCCAAGCCCACAGTTTCTTGAGTAGAGTAAATAAAGCCATTGCAAAATTTTGGCTTCCCTAAGTGATATCTAGGACATTTGCTAGGAGGCCCACTTCATTTCATCTCAGGAAACAGTTCTAGATTTGTAAAAGGTATCTAACCAACAGTCATCTACTAAAATGGGAATGCATAAAGATCATAAAGATCAGTATGTGAATCGTGGTGGATAAATTGTATCTATTGGAGAACTTACCTAAACAGAGAACTCAGCCTGCAGTTTCTCTTAGATTGTGGACCAAGCCAATTGCGCTAGTTGGCCAGGAAGCACAGGTAGTAAGTAGTTCTGCCTATTTGAAGTCTGATCTGAACATGGAGCTAACTTCTGTTCTTACTTGACTATAGATTAAGGCCTACAAATTTGCCCAGGTTTATAACCTATACTTCAAACCTTTGTGATCATGCAGTCCAGTTAGTGGCACCACCTGATCAAGGTGACCACATGGTGATCCCACTAAATTGTATGAGATTGTGAGCCCAGCCATTGGCCCTGATTGACCCTACAATCTAGCCAGCAAACACTATCTTCTGACTACAAAGCACAACCCAAAGTCTTGATAATTATAAAACTCAGAGTAAAATCTTGTCTGGATGCAAAGTCAAACCAGTAACACTTTCTAGCCAGAAAGCAAGCTATAGTTTCACACAACCACAGAATAACATGGGGCTTAGCCAAGTGGCTCCAGCAAACCTCAGAAGCTCCACCCTAGTAGGGAGTCTAACCATTGGTCAGCTAATAGACCCGCTGAAGATCAACACATGCACAGTGACCCTAAATTGGAAAAGAACCCAAGTTCTTGCATAGCAAGTTCCATTTGGAAGCATATGCTGAAAGCTGGTTTGCCTAGAACTATAAAATGGACTAATTTTATAGTTTAATTGATTTTTAGCATCCAAAACAAACTTTTAAAGGATAGAAAATTTCATTATTTCCCTACCTGTGCAAATACCAACGCGGAAATGATGAAGAACTGAAGACATATAATACCACCTGAGGTGGTTTGAAAGAATTTCCACCATGGGCTTACCAATTTGAGTGCTTGTTCACCAAGGAGTGGTACTATTTGGAAGGACTAAGATGAGTGGCCTTGTTAGAGGAAGTGTGTCACTTGTGGAGGGCCTTGAGGTTTAAAGGACCCCAGTCAGGCCCAGTGGCTCTTTCTCCCCCTACTGCCTATGGATATGCATGTTAAACTCTCAGCTGCTTCTCTATGACCATGTCTCGCCTCATGGCCAAATGCTCTCACCATGACTATAGTAGACAAAACCTCTGAAACTGTAAGCAAATTCCAATTAAATGCCTTCTTTTCTGGGAGGTGTCATGGTCATGGTGTCTCCTCACAGCAATAGAACATTGACTAACACACTATACCAAAGGAAACTAATGTTTCAGTATACAGCCATAAAGAAATAGAGATCATGATGTGATTGACAAAGAATTCAGAATACTTCTCTTAAGAAACATAGTGAATTACAGGTGCAGACTAAGCAAAATTAGAAAGACAATAAATAGGCAAAATGAAAATTTAACAAAGAAATAAAAAAATTAAAAAAAAAACCCACTAGACACAGGGCTCTTTTCTGAGAGTGATTCTCCAATTAAGGACCATGCATGGACATAACCTAGAACCCCTGCTCAGACTTAGCCCATGGCAGCTCAGAATCCAAGGGGAACAGGGACTGTCTCTGACATGAACTCAGTGGTGAGCTCTTTGACCTCCCAAACACCCCACCCCCTGAGAGAGGAACAGCCTTGCTAGGCCACAGAGGAGGACAATGCAACCAGTCCTGAATATACCTGATAAGCTAGGGTCAGATGGAAGGGGAGGAAGACCTCTCCTACCAGTGGACTTGCAAAGGAGCAGGGAGGAGATGAGGGAAGAAGGTGGGACTGGAAGGGGATGAGGGAGAGGGCTACAGCTGGGATACAAATAAATAACCTGTAATTAATATAAAAAATAAAAAATATAAAAAATTTAAAAAAACACTAGAATTTTTTTTTAATTTTATTTTTTCTTATCAGTTACATTTTATTAACTCTGTATCCCAGCCATGTCCCGATCCCTCATTCCCTCCCAGTCCCTCCCTCCTTCCCTCATCTCCACCGTGCCCCTTTCATAGTCCACTGATAGGGGGGACCTCCTCCCCATTCATCCGATCCTGTTTAATCTGGTATCTTCAGGACTGGCTGCAAAGCTCTCCTCTGTGGCCTAACTGGACTGTGCCTCCCTTGGGGGGTGGGGAGGCCAAAGAGGCAGTCATTGAGTTCCTGTTAGAAATAGTCCTTGTTCCCCTCACTATGGGAAACCAATTGGTTACTGAGCTACCACAGGCTACATCTGAGCCGAGGTTCTAGGTTATATCCATACATGGTCCTTGGTTGAATGTCAGTCTCAGAAAAGACCCTGTGCCCAGATATATTTGATCCTTGTGGAGCTTCTATCCTTTCCCCATCAGACTAACTCCCCTTCTTTCTTCTGATTCCCTGTACTCTGCCAAAGGTTTGGTCATGAGTCTTTGCTTTGAAAACACTGCTAGTTAGAGTCTTTCCAATGCGCTCAGTAGACTCCTGTCATACATTCACTGCATATCCCATCTGTCTTTCTAAAGGAGGATTGATCATCTTACCCCATGTCTGCTCTCTTGATTATCTTTTTTTAGGTGTACATTTTTCATTATGTTTATCACATCTTATAGGTCTATATAAGTGAGTATATACTGTGTTTGTCTTTCTCCTTCTGGGATACTTCACTCAGGATGATCTTTTCTAGATCCCACCATTTGCTTGCAAAATTCATGATTTCCTCCTTTTTGATTGCTGAGTAGTATTCCATTGTGTAAAAATACCACAATTTCTGTACCCATTCCTCCATTGATGGACATCTGGGTTGTTTCCAGGTTCTGGCTATTACAAATAAAGCTGCTATGAACATGGTTGAGCAAATATCCCTTTTGTGTACTTGAGCAAACTTTGGGTATGTACCTAGCAGTGGTATAGCTGGGTCTTGAGGAAGCACTATTCCTAATTGTCTTAGAAAGCGCCAGATAGATTTCCAGATTGGTTGTACAAGTTTACATTCCCACCAGCAGTTGAGGAGGGTTCCCCTTTCTCCACAACCTCTCCAGCATGTGTTGTCCCTTGAGTTTTTTATCTTGGCCATTCTGATGGGTGTAAGGTGATATCTCAGGGTCGTTTTGATTTGCATTTCCCTGATGGCTAATGAGGATGAGCATTTCTTTAAGTGTTTCTGTGCCAATCGATATTCCTCTGTCGAGCATTCTCTGTTTAGCTCTGTTCCCCATTTTTTAATTGGATTACTTGGTTTGCTGCTTTTCAGCTTCTTTAGTTCTTTGTATATACTCGATATTAGTCCTCTGTCAGATAAAGGGTTAGTGAAGATTCTTTCCCAATCTGTAGGCAGGCATTTTGTTTTGATGACAGTGTCCTTTGCTTTACAGAAACTGTTCAGTTTCATGAGGTCCCATTTATTGATTGTTGCTCTTAGAGCCTGTGCTGTTGGTGTTCTGTTCAGGAAGTTGTCTCCTGTGCCAATGAGTTCTAGGCTGTTCCCCACTTTTTCTTCTAACAGATTTAGAGTATCTGGTTTTATGTTGAGGTCTTTGATCCACTTGGACTTTAGTTTTGTGCAGGGTGATACATATAGATCTATTTTCATTTTTCTGCATGTGGACATCCAGTTGGACCAGCACCATTTGTTGAAGATGCTGTCTTTTTTCCATTGAATGGTTTTGGCTTCTTTGTCAAATATCAAGTATTCATAGGTGTGTGGGTTTATTTCTGGATCTTCTATGCGGTTCCATTGATCCTCCTTTCTGTTTTTATGCCAATACCATGCAGTTTTTATTACTATTGCTTTGTAGTACAACATGAGATCGGGGATGGAGATACCTCCAGGTGATCTGTTGTTGTACAGGATTGTTTTGGAGATTCTGGGTTTTTTGTTTCTCCACATGAAGCTGAGAATCTTTTTTTCAAGGTCTGTAAAGAATTGAGTTGGTATTTTGATGGGAATTGCATTGAATCTGTAGATTGCTTTTGGCAGGACGGCCATTTTCACAATGTTAATCCTACCAATCCATGAGCATGGGAGATCTTTCCATCTTCTGAGATCTTCTTCAATTTCTTTCTTCAGAGACTTGAAGTTTTTCTCAAACAGGTCTTTCACTTGCTTGGTTAGAGTCACACCAAGGTAATTTATGTTATTAGTGGCTATTGTGAAGGGTGTTGTTTCCCTAATTTCTTTCTCAGCCTTTTTGTCTTTGGTATACAAGAGGGCTTCTGATTTTTTTGAGTTGATTTTGTATCCTGCCACTTTGCTGAAGGTGTTAATCAGCTGAAGAAGTTCTCTGGTTGAATCTTTGGGGTCGCTCATGTATACTATCATATCATCTGCAAATAGTGACACTTTGACCTCTTCCTTTCCGATTTGTATCCCCTTGATCTCCTTTAGTTGTCTTATTGCTCTGGCTAGGAATTCAAGTACTATGTTGAAGAGGTAGGGAGAGAGTGGGCAGCCTTGTCTTGTCCCTGATTTCAGTGGGATTGATTTAAGTTTCTCTCCATTGAGTTTGATGTTGGCTATCGGCTTGCTGTATATTGCCTTTACTATGTTTAGATATGTGCCTTGTATTCCTGATCTCTCCAAGACTTTAAACATGAATGGGTGTTGGACTTTGTCAAATGCTTTTTCAGCATCTAAGGGGATGATCATGTGGTTTTTCTCCTTCAGTTTGTTTATGTGGTGGATTACATTGATGGATTTCTGTATGTTGCACCACCCTTGCATTCCTGGGATGAAGCCTACTTGGTCGTGGTGGATGATACCTTTGATGTGTTCTTGGATTCGGTTTGCAAGTATTTTATTGAGTATTTTTGCCTCAATGTTCATAAGAGAGATAGGTCTGAAGTTCTCTTTTTTTGTTGGGTCTTTGTGTGGTTTGGGTATCAGGGTGACTGTTGCTTCATAGAATGAGTTTGGTAATGTACCTTCTGTTTCTATTTTGTGGAATAGTTTGAGGAGAATTGGTGTGAGCACTTCTTTGAAGGTCTGGTAGAATTCCGCGCTGAAACCATCTGGCCCAGGGCTTTTTTTGGAGGGAAGACTGTGAATGACTGCTTCAATTTCCTTGGGGATATAGGGCTGTTCAGTCTTTCTACCTGATCTTGACTTAATGTTGGAAGATGGAATCTATCAAGAAAATTGTCCATTTCATTTAGATTTTCAAATTTTGTAGCATATAGTCTTTTGTAGTATGACCTAAAGATTGTTTGAATTTCCTCTGTGTCTGTAGTTATGTCACCCTTTTCATCTCTGATTTTGTTGATTTGGATAGATTCTCTCTGCTTTTTAGTTAGTTTGGCTAAGGGTTTGTCTATCTTGTTGATTTTCTCAAATAACCAGCTTTTTGTTTCATTGATTCTTTGAATAGTTTTATTTGTTTCTAATTGATCGATTTCAGCCCTGAGTTTGATTATTTCCAGCCTTCTGCTCCTCTTGGGTGAATCTGCTTCTTTTTTTTCTAGGGTTTTCAGTTGGGCCATTAAGTTGTTTGTATGTGCTGTTAAGAATTTCTTCTTGCAGGCACTTAGTGCTATAAATTTTCCCCTGAGCACTGCTTTCAGTGTGTCCCATAAATTTGGGTATGTTGTGCCTTCATTTTCATTAAATTCTAGGAAGTCTTTAATTTCTTTCTTTATTTCTTCCTTAACCCAGCTGTCGTTGAGTAACAGGTTGTTCAGTTTCCATGTACGTGTAGGAAGTTTGTTATTTCTGTTGTTGTTGAGGTCCAGCTTAAGTTCATGGTGGTCAGATAGAAAACAAGGGATTATTTCAATCTTTTTGTATCTGTTGAGGCTTTCTTTATGACCAACTATATGGTCTATTTTGGAGAACGTTCCATTTGGTGCTGAAAAAAAGGTATACTCTTTTGAGTTTGGATGAAAAGATCTGTAGACGTCTATTAGGTCCATTTGATTTAGGGTCTCTGTAAGTGTTTTTATTTCCCTATTTGTTTTCTGTCTAGTTGATCTGTCCCTTGGTGAGAGTGGAGTGTTGAAGTCTCCCACTATTAGGGTTTTAGGATCAATGTGTGATTTAAGCTTTAATATTGTTTCATTTATGAATGTAGGTGCTCTTGTATTTGGGGCATAGATATTCAAAATTGTGATGTCCTCTTGGTGGATTTCTCCTTTGATGAGAGTATAGTGGCCGTCCTTATCTTTTTTGATTAACTTGGGTTGAAAGTCTATTTTATTAGATATTAGGATGGCTACTCCCGCTTGTTTTCTGGAACCATTTGCTTGAAAGACAGTTTTCCTGCCCTTTACTCTGAGGTAGTGTTTATCTTTGTTGCATAGGTGTGTTTCTTGGATGCAACAGAATGATGGATCTTGTTTCCGCAACCATTCTGTTAGTCTGTGTCTTTTAATTGGGGAGTTGAGTCCGTTGATGTTGATAGAAACTAGTGACCAACATTTGTTACTTATTTTAGATGTAGTGTTGTCACTGAGTTTCATTGCTTGTCTTCTTTTGGTTTTTTTGTTGTGTAGTTATCTATTTCCTCTGTTTCCTTCGATGTAGTTGTTTTCTTTGGTTTGGAGTTTCCCTTCTAGTAACTTCTGTAGAGCTGGGTTACTATGTAGTTATTGTTTAAATTTGGTTTTGTCTTGGAATATGTTGAATTCTCCGTCTATGTTGATTGAAAGTTTTGCTGGGTATAGTAGTCTGGGTTGGAATCTGTG
Organism: Psammomys obesus; assembly: GCF_907164565.1. Lineage (NCBI taxonomy): Eukaryota > Metazoa > Chordata > Mammalia > Rodentia > Muridae > Psammomys > Psammomys obesus. Next base: position 11,432,844 of record NW_026589137.1, on the reverse strand, counting down.
GTCCCTTAAGGACTGTTTGATTTCTGTCCAGGCCCTTCTGGCTTTCATAGTTTCTGTTGAGAAATCTGGTGTGATTCTGATAGGTCTACCTTCATATGTTACTTGGCCTTTTTCCCTTGCTGCTTTTAGAATTTTTTCTTTGTTTTGTAGGTTCAGTGTTTTGACTATGATGTGACGTGAAGAATTTCTTTTCTGGTCTAGTCTACTTGGTGTTCTGTAGGCCTCTTGTATGTTTATGGCCATCTCCTTCTTTAAGTTGGGAAAGTTTTCTTCTATAATTTTCTTGAAAATATTTTCCGGACCTTTGAGCCTGATGTCTTCTTTTTCTTCTACTCCTATTATTCTTAGGTTTTGTCTTTTCATGGTGTCCTTGATTTCTTGGATGTTTTGTGTTTGGAACTTTTCTGATTTTATTTTTTCTTTGAGAGACGTGTCAATTTCCGCAAGTGTATCTTTGCCTCCTGAGATTCTTTCTTCCATCTCTTGTATTCTGTTGGTGATGCTTACCTTTGTAGTTCCTGATCTTTTCTCTATGTTCTCCAGCTCCTGGTTTTTCTCTATTTGTGTTTTCTTTATTGATTCTAATTCTGTTTTCATGTCTTGCACCATTTCCTTCGTGTGTTTGAATGTGGAGTCCTGCTTTTCAATGATAGCTTCTATTTTTTTTGTCCATTTCCTCTCTATGTCTCACTAATTGTGCCTCTACTTCTTTGGGTATAATTGCCTGTATTTCTATGAGAGCTTTGTTTATTTCTTCTTTATTTGCCTTCATTTGTGCGGACATTTCTTTGAGAGCTTTGTGCATTTCTTCTCTGTTTGCCTCAATTTTCGTGGTCATTTCTCTGAGAGCACGATTTGTTTCCTCTTGGTTAGTCTCGATTTCTTTCGCTATTTCTCTGAGGGCTTTGTTCATTTCATCTTTATGGGCCTCTAATAGCTGGAGAAACATAGTTTTGAGGTCGTTTTCTTGTATAGCTCGTGAATTGAAGTGTCCATTGTTTTGTGGGGTTGCTGGTGAGGTCATTATGTCCTGATTTTTGTTGGGAGTGTTCTTACGTCTGCCTCTAGCCATCTGGTTATTTATAATCCTCACTGTTTGTTCCTCGGGATTGTAGTTCGGGCTATGATCCTCTCTTTCTGTTTTCTGGACTGTTTTTTCAGGAAGATGAGGGAGGTTCACTGGTTTGGGAGTGTGCACTATGGTTTCAGTTTTGCCTAAGTAAGGAATGTGACGCTGGCGCTATTCGCGTGCACTTTTAGTGGGCGCAGTGTGCATGCGCGGATTCTCTGAGTATTGCAGTGGCCTGCAAGCCACTATTACACAGTTCTGACTGAGATCCACAGATTGTTTGCCTGGATTATACTGGTAGACCTGCAAGGCAGAGACTTCAATGTTGGGGTCGCTATCCCAAGAATCCCTATGATGCCCACACTAGGGGTGTGGGTGGCAGGGATCTCATCTGGTTGCTTCTCTGGAGAGGCCCTGGGTCTGGGGCAAACTCTCCCTAGAAGGCTCACTCACTCTTTTGCAGGACCAGTTGGAATGCACAGGGGTTCCCCTTGCTCACTACTCTCCGATTTGTTCCTGCTGCGGGAGTGCACGGGTAGGCTAACAGTCAGCTCTGTGACACTGTGGCCGCAGGACTCGGTGTCCACCTTTCTTGTGTGCTGCCTCTTTGTCCTTTCCCTCTGCCAGGAGGGGTTATGTTGACTGGTCCCTGGGTGGCGCAGGAATGAGTTAGGTTGAGTGTACTCAATCCCAGATCCCAGGCCCAGATCTCTCTGCCAGAAGCAGCCTGGCGGTAGAATCTATGTTTGCTGATCTCGAGAGAGTACCAGGTAGGGTTGAGTGTCCTCAGATCCAGAGCTTGGGTTTCTCTGCTAGGGGTCGCTGGGTGAGCTGGAGAGAGCATGCTGTGTCCTTGGCAGGCTGCCTCTCTCTCCTTCCCCTCTGTCCTTTCCCTCTGCTAGGGCAAGCTTATGGAGGTGCTCTCAGGGGAGTGCCTGCAGGGGTTGGGGCTTCTCAGTTGGATCCTGAGCTGGTGTTTCTCTGCCAGGGGTCGGGGGGGGGGGGCCCGCCTGTGATAGTACTTGCTGCTAGACCTTATTGCCCTGCACCGAGGATAATCTCATGACGTGTAGAATGACCACAGTCCCAAATCCCGAGCTGTAGTTTGTTTGCTAGGAGCAGCTGGCAGCACTGGAGTTCCAGCACTGTGAAGCCGCTGTGCGCCTCTTTATCCTTCCGCTCCGCTGCGGCATGGTTATGGCGGCGTTTGGGGGAGTGCCCAAAAGGATTGGGTTTTCTCAGCCCCGATCTCGGGTTGGGGTACAGACAATGTGGTCTGTGGCAGATTCTGCTGGACACCTCCTGCCTCCTCCAAAGAGGGAGTAGGGATTTTGAGCTGGGCGCGCAGCTGCTCTCCAAGCGTGGCGGGAGCTCAGTTGTGATGGCGGCAGGTACCCATGGTCAGTGAGACCTTCCAGGGAAAGACTGGGTGACCCGTGATCAGTCTCGCACCTTTGCTTCCCCGTGGGGTTGTTTTGCGACTTGGACTCTCAGTCTCAGGCACCCTTGTGCCCACCGATCAGCCTGGGAAAGTGATCAGGACACACAGGCTTGTGGCACCAGCCTGGAGACCCAAAGCCCGCCTTAACCGGGTTCTCTTGTGGGTTCTGGCTGGGCAGCCTGAGAGTGGACCCGACCGATTCCCACACCGTGGGAGCCTCCCCTCACCTGGGAAACACGATAGCTGTTGTTTTAGGGCCCAGAGTTCAGTCTCCTGGTCACTGCATGGAGTGTATTGTCCCGCTTCTCAGACAAGGTGCTCTCCCAGCGCCGCCATCTTGGCCTTTTCAACACTAGAAATTTTGCAGCTAAAGAAACAAGCACTGAAGTAAAATTCATTAGCATGCTTAAACCTCACTGTATCAAACAAATTAAAGAAGCCATAAAGTCAAAGAGAGTTCATTTAAAATTATTCAATTAAAAAAAAACAAATAAGAAAAAAGAAGCTTGAAAAATACTATTGAATTCATAAGGAGTATATAGTATACTATATATATATATATTATGGAAGTCAGTGGGAGGAAAGAGAGAGAAAAGGAAGATAACAATAAATTCTACTTGAAAAAAACAGTAGATAAAAGCTTCTCCAATTTGAAAGAGCAATGTGTAGCCAGATATTATACATTTCTACACATATTGAACCTAAAGAGGTCTACAGTGAGAAAAATCATAATTGTCAAGATTTTAAAAGTTCTGAAATAAACAAAAAGGCAGACACACATCACATACAAGAAAATTCCTATAAATTCTTACAGAGTTTCTTAGCAGAAACCTTGCGTATCAGGACAAAGCAAAAGGTAATTAAAAGAAAAAGAAACCTAACATTTAAGAACAGTATATACAATAAATGTCTCCTTAAGATCATGAGAGTGACAGATAGTATGGAAATATAATACAGTAGATGTTTCCTAAAATATATACATATATGAAGGTGATCTAAACTGAAATTGTCAAATGGGGAATATCAAGTCATCAAATGAAGTTTTCAGTCCTGGAATTGGGTTACATCTAATTGATTTTTTGGCAAAGGGATCCTATTGGAACCCCCAAACAGTTCAGGCTGTTACCAAGACTATAGGTTACTCTCCATAAACTGACAGCAAGGTCCCATTGTACCTACACAACTCATTGAACATGAAGAAGTTTGGCTTGTGCCTACAAAGAGCTTTCGTCCCTATGTTCTAGCACCTTTTGTTCAAGAAAGTACTCTGCATGCTAGCAAAGGAGAAATGTAAATACCTATCCAGCCACGACCCCTTTTGATGTACAATAGTCTCCTCGTTGTAAGATATGTTAGTGCAATGTTGGCATAAATATTGAGTCAGTAACCCAGTAACCAAACAATCCTATCTCATTTCACTTAAGACCCACACCACAAAATGGAACCTGTCTATACTTCAAATTGTTGGGTGACCAAGAACCTGAGAATAAATAGCCCAGGGACCTAGAGTAAAGTCAAATATTACTGCTAAGCAACTACAGCAGTAAAATGATTCCTAATGTCATTCTGCTATACTCAGAGATCAGAGTCTTACTCCTCCATCATCAGAAAAGCTTACTTCTAAGCTTTTCTAACAGATGGAAACAAATACAGAGACCCACAGCCAGACATTAGGCAGAGTATGGGAAACCTTAGAACACTCAGACCTAAATGACATGTTACCATCAAATTTCCCCCCTCTGGGATCAGGGAAGCCTGCAGAAGAGGAGGTGGAAAGAGTATAACAGTCAGAGGGGAAGGAGGACACCAAGAAAGCAAGCTCCACTAAATCGACATCATCAAAATACGTATGAGCTCACGGAGACTGAGGCAGCATGCACAGGGCCTGCATGGGTCCCTTGTGCATGCACATATTATGGCTTCCAGTTTAGTGTTGTTATGAGATTCCTGACTGTGAACAAGGGCCTCTGATTCTTATGCCTTCTCTTGGGCTCTTTTTCTTTTGTTTGTTTTGTTCAATTCCAATGTGTTAGTTTTTGTTTTGTCTTACTTTATTATTATCCCTTAGAAGCCTATTTGCTTGCTAATGAGAGACAGAAGGACAGTGGATATGGATGGGAGGGGAGGTGGGAAGGAACTGGAAGTAGAAGACAGAGGGTAAATTGTAATCAGGATGTATTATGTATATATGTATATAAACCTCAATAAAAGGGGGGAAAGGGAAGTAAGATGAAAAGGTTTCCCAAACACAAAAAGAGCTTAGAGAACTTTCATTACCACACAAGCTGCATTACCAGAGATACTAAAAGAATGTTAAGTTGAAAAGATTAAACAATAATAATCGAGGTAAAAATGTGAAAACCTTAATAGTAAAGATAACTATATACTTTAATTCAAAATATCCCCAAATCATAATTGTTGGATTAAATCCATTCAAATTTGGTATAAAAGCAGAAAAATTGAACTAAAAACATTAATTTAATAAATTCACATTATTTAAAAACAAATAAAAATTTGAGGAAAAAGTAAAATTAATAATTTTATATGCAGCCAAGGGTTAGTTGTTATAACATTAATATATGATGTTGGAACTGTGTTGTTGTAAATAAAATGAGTTAGACTATATAATGTTTATTATTAGCCCTAAGATTATCATGACTGTTTTATCCAACCTGCTATCACAAATAATAAGACACAGACACCTGTTACATTTTATAATTGCAATTAAAACATGAATGATAGAATGAATTAAAAGCCCAAACACGATAAATTCTGTGCTCATTGCTTTAGTTTTAAGGCCACACACAGACTAAAAATTAAGCACAAAAGATGTTATCCCATGAAAACCATTTGCAAAAAAAAAAAAACAAAAACAAAAACAAAACAAAACAAAAGAGGAAGAAAGAAAAAAAAGGGAGTATATACTTACAACAGACCGAATAAAATTTAGACATGTTACAAGAGACCAAGTAAATTACCATATAATGATAAAGGGGTCAATTCATAAAGATGATATAAAAATTAAAATATTTATGAAAGCTCATTGGAGCATCTAAATATAGAAGTAAACATTAAACATACCCAAGGGAAATAAAACAGATATATGTTTATATTATTAGAGTTTGACACCTCACTTTTTTAAATTTATTTATTTATTTATTTTTATTAATTACAGTTTATTCACTTTGTATCCCCCCCATAAACCCTTCCCTCCTCCCCTCCCGGTCCCACCCTCCCTCCCCCTTCTTCATGAATGCCACTCCCCAAATCCACTGATAGGAGAGGTCCTCCTCTCTTTCCTTCTGATCTTGGTCTATCAGATCACATCAGGAATGGTTGCATTGTCATCTTCTGTGGCCTGGTAAGGCTGCACTCCCCTCAGGGGGAGGTGATCAAAGAACAGGCCTATCAGATTATGTCAGAGGCAGTCCCTCTTCCCAGTACTATGTAACCCACTGGGACACTACATTGCCATGTACTACATCTGTGCAGGGGTTCTAGGTTATCTCCATGCCTGGTACTTGGTTGGAGTATGAGTCTCTGGGCAGACCCCTGTGCTCAAATTTTCTGGTTCTGTTGCTCTCCTTGTGGGGTTCCAGTCCTCTCCAGATCTTATTATTTCCCACTTCTTACATAAGATTCCCAGCACTTTGCCCAACAGTTGGCCATAAGTCTCAATGTCTGCTTTGATAGTCTGCAGGGCAGAGCCTTTCAGAGGCCCTCTGTGGCAGGTTCTTAACTTGTTTCCTGTTTTCTTCTTCTGATGTCTATCCTCTTTGCCTTTCGGGATGGGGATTGAGCGTTTTAGTCAGAGTCCTCTCTCTTAATTAGTTTCTTTAGATGTACAAATTTTAGTAGGTTTATCCTATGTTATATGTCTATATGAGTGAGTATATAGTGTGTGTGTCTTTCTGCTTATGGGACAGCTCACTCAGGATGATCCTTTCCAGGTCCCACCATTTACCTGCAAATTTCATGATTTCCTTATTTTTTCATTGCAGAGTAATACTCCATTGTGTAGATGTACCACGATTTCTGCATCTATTCTTCAGTTGAGGGGCATCTGGGCTGTTTCCAGCTTCTAGCTATTACAAATAAAGCTGCTACAAACATGGTTGAGCAAATGTCTTTATTGTGTACTTGAGCCCCTTTTGGGTATATGCCTAGGAGTGGTATGGCTGGATCGTGAAGAAGCATTATTCTTAGTTGTCTGAGCAAGCACCAGATTGATTTCCAGAGTGATTGTACCAGTTTACATTCCCGCCAGCAGTGGAGGAGGGTTCCCCTTTCTCCACAACCTCTCCAGCATGTGTTGTCACTTGAGTTTTTCATCTTGGCCATTCTGATGGGTGTAAGGTGAAATCTCAGGGAACCGAACAAAGGAATAAACCCACACACTTATGGACACCTGACCTTTGACAAAGATGCCAAAACCATAAAATGGAAAATAGATAGCATCTTCAACAAATGGTGTTGGTATAACTAGATGTCTACATGTAAAAAAATGAAAATAGATCCATACTTATCAACTTGCACAAAACTGAAGTCCAAGTGGATCAAAGACCTCACATAAAACCGGACACATAAAATCGGTTAGAAAAAAAAAAGTGGGGAATACCCTTGAACTCATTGGCACAGGAGACAACTTCCTGAACAGAACACCAACACCACAGGTTCTAAGAGCAACAATCAATAAATGGGACCTCATGAAATTGAAAAGCTTCTGTAAAGCAAAGGACACCGTCATCAAAACAAAACGACTGCCTACAGACTGGGGAAGAATCTTCACCAGCCCTTTATCTGACAGAGGACTCATATCCAGTATATATAAAGAACTAAAGAAGCTGAAAAGCAGCAAACAAAGTAATCCAATTAAAAAATGGGGAACAGAGCTAAACAGGGAACTCTCTGTAGAGGAATATCGAACGGCAGAGAAACACAGAAATGCTCAACATCATTAGCCATTAGGGAAATGCAAATCAAAACGACACATCACTTTTAAACCTTGGCAGACCGTTCAGACAGAATATTTTAAGGAAATAGCAGACATGCACAGCACTATAAACCAAATAGACTTAACACATATGCAAAACATTCTATCCAATAATACCAGAGTACACATTCTTATCAAGGTCATACAGGCTATTCTGTATGAGAGCTCATACATTAGGTCATGCAAGAAGACTTGAATAATTCACCAAGATTAAAATGGCATCAAACATTTTCCCAAACCACAATAAGTGGACCTAGAAAGTATCAGAAAGAAAACTGATAAAAAAAACTTGATGAATAGGTGGTAATTAAAAACAAATTCTTGTTTTGATCACTGGATAAAGGAGAGAATCAAAAGGCAGATAAAAACACCTTGAGACAATTGAAAATAAAAACAGTATTATATAATTTATGAACTAAAACAAAACAAGCTCTAAGAGCAAAGTTTGTAGAAATGAACATTATGAAATACAAATATGTCAAATGTCTTTAATTTATACCTCAAAGAATGAGGGGAAAAAAAGATGAAAAAGTAGATTTCATTAAATAGAGCCTAGGGAAAAATACAAACAATTTAACTAAGAATTGGTCTTAGAATTGGTGATAAAGAAAAAAAATGGATAATGTGTAGATAAATAAGTTATAAAAGAAATACAGATTATGATAACTGATAACTCAGGAATGCAAAGAATCATTAGATTAATGTCATGAACAACCATGTAGCAACAAATTGGAAAATCTAAACAGAAATAATATATTTTATTTTTTATTAATTACATTTTATTCACTTTGTATCCCAGCTGGAGCCCTCTCCCCCAACCTCTCCTAATCCCAACCTCTTTTCTCTTCTCCTATCCCCCTCCTCCACTCCAATGATAGGAGAGAATCTCCCCTTTCATCTGACCCTAGTCTATCAGGTCTCATCAGGACTGGCTTCTTTGACTTCCTCTGTGGACTGGTAAGACTGCTCATCACTCAGGTGGAGGTGATCAAAGAGGCAGCCTATGAGTTCATGTCAGAGACAGTCCCTGTTCCTATCATTGGGGTACCCTCTTGGACACTGAGCTGCCATGGGCTACATCTGTGCAGGGGTTCTAGGTTACCTACATGCATGACCTTGGTTGGAGTAGCACTCTTAGATAAAAACCACTGTGCCCAGATATTTTGGTTCTGTTACTCTTCTTGTGGAGCTCCTGTTCCCTCCAGGTCTTTCTATCTCCCCCTTCTTTCATCAGCTTCCCTGTACTCTACCCTAAGTTTGGCTATAAATCTCAGGATATGTTTTGATATCTTATTGGGTAGAGTCTTTCAGAGGCTCTGTGATAGTCTCCTGTCCTGTTTCCTGTTTTCTCTCTCTTCCAATGTCTGTCTCATTTGCCTTTCTGAATGAAGATTGACCATCTTACCCAGGGTCCTCCTTCTTGATTAGCTTCCTTAGGTGTACAGATTTTAGTATGATTATCCTACATCATATGTCTAGTACCCACTTATAAGTGAGTATATACCCTGTGTGTCTTTCTGCTTCTGGGATACCTCATTCAGGATGATCTTTTCTAGATCCCACCATTTGCCTGCAAATATCATTATTTATTTGTTTTTAATTGCTGAGTAGTATTCCATTGTGTTGATGTACCACAATTTCTGTCCCATCCATGCTCTTCGGTTGATGGTCCAATATCTGTGAGCCTCCATGGGCCCAGGTTAGTTGATTCTGTGTTTTTTGTTTGTTTATTGTGGTGTCCTGGACATCTCTGGCTCCTTCAGTCCTTCATCCCCCTTTTGCAGAAGATTACCTGAGTTCCACCTAATGTTTGGTTGTGGGATTCTTCATCTGTTTCCGTCAGCTGCTGGGTGAAGCCTCTCAGAAGACAGTTATCCTAGACTCCTGTCTGCAAGTATAGCAGAATGTTATTAATAGTGTCACAGGTTGCTAGCTTTATCTCATAAGGTGGGTATCAAGTTTTGCCAGTGATTGGCTGACAATTCCCTCAATTTCTATTTCATCTTTATGCCTGCACATCTTGTAGGCAGGAAAAATTTGGGGTAGAATGTTTTGTGGCTGGACTGATGTCCCTATCTCGTCACTGGAAGTCTTGCCTCATTACAGTAGATGTCATTTCAGGTTCCATATCCCCTGTTACTAGGAGTCATAGGTATCTATCTGTTTTATTTCCCTTGGGTATGTTTAGTATTTACTTCTATATTTATATACTCCAATGAGCCTTCCATAATTATTTGGTTTCTGGATAGTCCCAGAGCTGCCCCCACCCCCAACCTTAGTTCTCTTTCCCTCAGTCCTACCAAACTTGGCCCCTCCAGTTCCACATCCTACACCCATCTGCAAGCTTAGCTTAGCTTACTGTCAAGGGCTGGCTCTCTTTCATGAAGTAGGTTTTGGGTTGGGCCAGGAATTGTTTGGACAATCCAAGCCACAGGGGAAGAGGAGGAACTCAGTCCTCATGTGACTTAATGAGCAGGGTTTGTTGATAGTATGGCTTCCTTTTCTGAGGAATAAGAGAGGGGAGATTATGAAGGAAGGGATTGACTGAGAAGAGAAGAGGGAGGAGGCTATGACTGGGATGTAAGTGAATAAATGAATAAATTAATTTTTAAAAATTAAAATAAAAAATAAACAGAAAAGAATGAAGAACTTTTAGCTTGGGTCAAAGGGAAGAAAAATATAATGTATTGTTATATGAAATATCTGCTTGTATTGTCACATGACTAGGTTATTTATAATAAACCAAAATTTATGTCTTACTATTGTTGAGACTAAGACGTCCAAGATCAAGGTCCTAGCAGAGACAATATCCAATGAAGGCTTCTTCTAATGCAGCCTCTTTTCTGCTTGCATCCTTCAGAGAGATTGAAGACTGCTATCATCACATGGTAGAAGGGATGAAGGAAGCATACTTGCACCATTGCCATTTTATAAGAAAATGATGAACTTGTGAAGGTGAAATTCTCATGGACCAAACACTAAAGACGACAACTCTTAACAATGATGAGTTGGGCATTAATTTTTAACTTGAATTTTGGAAGTGACACACACATTTAAACCGAAAGATAAAGGTAGTAATTTTCTTCTATTCATCCAATGAATTGAAGACCATCTACAATAGGATGCAATTGGTTTTACATAGTCTAACAAATGTTTAAATTTTTATTACTTTTATATTATGTGCATTTGGGTGTAATATGTGGACATGAGGGCAGGTTCCCAAAGAATCCAAAATTCTCATATTTCCTAGAGCTAAAGTTACAGGCAGTTGTGAGCTGAATGGCATTGATACTGGGAACAAAACTTAGGTTCTCTGCAAAATCAATACATGCTCTTAATCACTGAACCATCGCTCCAGCTTTCAATCAATTTAATTTTTTCCTACGCACATTAAGGCAGCACTGAGAACAATGTTTGACAAACTACATTGGCACTCAGTAGCCCAGAAAGGTTGACACACAAAATTAACCACCACAGTATGTATTGTATGATATAAATTTTTTTAATTTTATTTTTCTCATTAGTTACATTTTGTTAATTCTGTATCCCTCATTCCCTCCCCAGTCCCACCCTCCCTCCCTCCTCTCCTCCCTGCCCCTTTCCAAGACCACTGATAGGGGAGGACCTCCTCCCCTTTCATATGACTCCGTTTTGTCAGGTATTTTCAGGACTAGCAGCAAAGTCCTCCTCTGTGGCCTAACAGTACTGCTCCTCCCTTGGGAGGTGGGGAGGTCAAAGAGCCAGTCATTGAGTTCCTGTTAGAAATAGTCCTTGTTCCCCTTACTATGGGAAACCAATTGATTACTGAGCTATCACGGGTCACATCGGAGCAGAGGTTCTAGGTTTTATCTTCTCATGGTCTTTGGTTGAGTGTCCATCTCAGAAAAGACCCTGTGCCCAGATATGTTTGGTCCTTGTGGAGCTCCTATCCTTTCCACATCAAACTCCCCTTCTTTCATATGATTCCCTGCACACTGCCGAGGGTTTGGTTATGAGTCTTAGTATCTACTTTGGAACACTGTTAGGTAGAGTCTTTCAGATGCCTTCTGCGGTAGACTCCTGTCATACGTTCAATGCATATCCCATTTGTCTTTCTAAATGAAGATTGATCATCATACCCCATGTCCGCTTTCTAGATTATCTTCTTTAGGTGTATAGATTTCATTATGTTTATCATATCTTTTAGGTCTATATAAGCGAGTATATTCCATGTTTGTCTTTCTCCTTCTGGGATAATTCACTCAGAATGATCTTTTCTAGACCTCACCATTTGCCTGCAAATTTCATGATTTCCTCTTTTTTGATTGCTGAGTAGTATTCCATTGTGTAAAAATACAACAATTTCTGTACCCAACCCTCCACTGATGGACATCTGGGTTGTTTCCAGCTTCTGGCTATTACAAATAAAGCTGCTACAAACATGGTTGTGCTAATGTCCTTATTGTGTACTTGACCAAATTTTGGGTATATACCTAGCAGTGGTATAGCTGGGTCTTGAGGAAGCACTATTCCTAGTTGTCTGAGAAAGCACCAGATTGACTTCCAAAGTGGTTGTACCAGTTTACATTCCCACCAGCAATGGAGGAGGGTTCCCCTTTCTCCACAACCTCTCCAGCATGTGTTGTCACTTGAGTTTTTCATCTTGGCCATTCTGATGGGTGTAAGGTGAAATCTCAGGGTCGTTTTGATTTGCATTTCCCTGATGGCTAATGAGGTTGAGCATTTCTTTAAGTGTTTCTCTGCCATTCTATATTCCTCTACAGAGAATTCTCTGTTTAGCTCTGCTCCCCAGTTTTTAATTGGATTACTTGGTTTGTTGCTTTTCAGCTTCTGTAGTTCTTTGTATATACTGGATATTAGCCCTCTGCCAGATAGATTCTTTCCCAATCTGTGGGCAGTCATTTTGTTTTGATGACGGTGTCCTTTGCTATATAGAAGCATTTCAGTTTCATGAGGTCCCATTTATTGATTGTTGCTCTTAAAGCTTGTGCTATTGGTGTTCTGTTCAGGAAGTTGTCTCCTGTGCCAATGAGTTCTAGGCTGTTCCCCACTTTTTCTTCTAACAGATTTAGCGTATCTGGTTTTATGTTGAGGTCTTTGATCCACTTAGACTTTAGTTTTGTGCAGGGTGATAAATGTGGATCTATTTTCATTTTTCTGCATGTAGACATCCAATTAGACCAGCACCATCTGTTGAAGATGCTGTCTTTTTTCCATTGAATGGTTTTGGCTGCTTTCTCAAAAATTGAGTATTCATAGGTACATGGGTTTATTTCTGGGTCTTCTATTCGGTTCCATTGATCCTCCTTTCTATTTCAATGCTATTACCATGCAGTTTTTATTACTATTGCTTTGTAGTACAGCTTGAGATCAGGGATGGAGATACCTCCAGATGATCTGTTGTTGTAAAGGGTTGTTTTGGAGATTCTGGGTTTTTTGTTTCTCCATATGAAGCTGAGAATCTTTTTTTCAAGGTCTGAAAAGAATTGAGTTGGTATTTTTTGTGGGAATTGCGTTGAATCTGTAGATTGCTTTTGGCAGGATGGCCATGTTCACAATGTTAATCCTACCAATCCATGAGCATGGGAGATCTTTCAATCTTCTGAGATCTTCAATTTCTTTCTTCAGAGACTTGAAGTTTTTCTCAAACAGGTCTTTCACTTGCTTGGTTAGAGTCACCCCAAGGTACTTTATGTTATTAGTGGCTATTGTGAAGGGTGTTGTTTCCCCAATTTCTTCCTCAGCCCTTTTGTCTTTTGTGTACAGGAGGGCTTCTGATTTTTTTTGAGTTAATTTTGTACCCTGCCACTTTGCTGAAGGTGTTTATCAGATGAAGGAGTTCTCTGGTTGAATTTTTGGGGTCACTCATATATACTATCATATCATCTGAGAATAGTGACACTTTGACCTCTTCCTTTCTGATTTGTATCCCCTTGATCTCCTTTAGTTGTCTTATTGCTCTGGCTAGGACTTCAAGTACTATGTTGAAGAGATATGGAGAGAGTGGGCAGCCTTGTCTTGTCCCTGATTTCAGTGGGATTGATTTAAGTTTCTCTCCATTGAGTTTGATGTTGGCTGTAGGCTTGCTGTATATTGCCTTTACTATGTTTAAGTATGTGCCTTGTATCCCTGATCTCTCTAAGACTTTAAACATGAATGGGTGTTGGACTCTGTCAAATGCTTTTTCGGCATCCAAGGAGATGATCATGTGGTTTTTCTCCTTCAGTTTGTTTATGTGGTGGATTACATTGATGGATTTCGGTATGGTGAACCACCCTTGCATGCCTGGCATGAAGCCTACTTGGTCATGGTGGATGATATCTTTGATGTGTTCTTGGATTCGGTTTGCAAGTATTTTATTGAGTATTTTTGCATCAATATTCATAAGAGAGATAGGTCTGAAGTTCTCTTTTTTTGTTGGGTCTTTGTGTGGTTTGGGTATCAGGGTGAATGTCAATTCATAAAATGAGTTTGGTAGTGTTCCTTCTGTTTCTATTTTGTGGAATAGTTTGAGGAGAATTGGTATTAGCACTTCTTTGAAGGTCTGGTAGAATTCTGCACTGAAACCATCAGGCTCAGGGCTTTTTTTGGAGGGAAGACTGTGAATGACTGCTTCAATTACTTTGGGGGATATATGGTTATTCAGTCTTTCTACCTGATCTTGACTTAATGTTGGCAGATGGAATCTATCAAGAAAATTGTCCATTTCGTTTAGATATTCAAAGTTTGTGGCGTATAGGCTTTGTAGTATGACCTAATGATTGTTTGGATTTCCACAGTGTCTGTAGTTATGTCACCCTTTTCATTTCTGATTTTGCTGATTTGGATAGATTCTCTCTGCTTTTTAGTTAGCTTGGCTAAGGGTTTGTCTATCTTGTTGATTTTCTCAAATAACCAGCTTTTTGTTTCATTGAGTCTTTGAATAGTTTTGTTTCTAATTGATTGATTTCAGCCCTGAGTTTGATTATTTCCAGCCTTCTGCTCCTCTTGAGTGTATCTGCTTCTTTTTTTTCTAGTGTTTTCAATTGGACCATTAAGTTACTTGTATGTGATGTTACAAATTTCTTCTTGCAGGCACTAAGTGCTATACATTTTCCTCTGAGCACTGCTTTCAATGTGTCCCATAAATTTGGGTATGTTGTGCCTTCATTTTCATTGAGTTCTAGGAAGTCTTTAATTTCTTTCCTTATTTCTTCCTTAACCCAGCTGTCATTGAGTAACAAGTTGTTCAGTTTCCATGTGCGTGTTGGTTTTGGGTTATTTCCATTGTTGTTGATGTCCAGCTTTAGTCCATGGTGGTCCGAGAGTACAAGGGATTATCTCAATCTTTTTATATCTGTTGAGGCTTGCTTTGTGACCAACTATATGGTCTATTTTGGAGAAGGTTCCATGAGGTGCTGAAAAGAAGGTATACTCATTTGAGTTTGGGTGGAAAGATATGAAGACATCTATTAGGTCCATTTGATTTAGGGACTCTGTAAGTGCTTTTATTTCCCTATTTGGTTTCTGTCTAGTTGATCTGTCCCTTGGTGAGAGTGGGGTGTTAAAGTCACCCACTATTAGGGTATTGCGATCAATGGGTGGTTTACGCTTTAATAATGTTTCATTTATGAATGTAGGTGCTCTTGTATTTGGGCCATAGATGTTTAGGATTGTGATGTCTTCTTGGTGAATTTTTTCCTTTGATGAGAATGTAGAGCCCCTCTAAGTCTTTTTTGATTAGTTTTAAAAATATCGAATGCTTCACGAATTTGCGTGTCATCCTTGCGCAGGGGCCATGCTAATCTTCTCTGTATCTTTCCAATTTTAGTATATGTGCTGCCGAAGCGAGCACAATATAAATTTATGGCCTAACTTCAAGAAAAAATTCGAGACAGCTCATTCAAGCAACTTAATGGCCCACCTAAAAACTCTAGAAAAAAAAGAAGCAGACACACCAAAAAGGAGTAGACAGCTGGAAATAATCAAACTCAGGGCTGAAATCAATCAATTAGAACAAATAAAACAATGCAAAGAATCAATGAAACCAAGAGCTGGTTCTTTGAGAAAATCAACAAGATCGACAAACCCTCAGCCAAGCTAACTAAAAGGCAGAGAGACACCACCCAAATCAACAAAATCAGAAATGAAAAGGGGGACATAACTACAGACACTGAGGAAATCCAAACAATCATTAGGACTTACTTCAAAAGTCTATACTCAACAAAATTTGAAAATCTAAATGAAATGGACAATTTTCTTGATCGATTTGACTTACCAAAGCTGAATCAGGACCAGGTAAATCAATTAAATAGTCCTATATCCCCCAAAGAAATAGAAGCAGCCATCAAAAGTCTCCCATCCAAAAAAAGCCCAGGACAGATTCAGCGCAGAATTCTACCAGACCTTCAAAGAAGAGCTAACTCCAATTCTCTTCAAACTATTCCACAAAATAGAAACAGAAGGAACATTACCAAACTCATTCTATGAAGCCGCAATCACCTTGGTACCTAAACCTCACAAAGACTCAACAAAGAAAGAGAATTTCAGGCCAATCTCCCTTATGAACATTGATGCAAAAATACTTAACAAAATACTTGCAAACCGAATCCAAGAACACATCAAAGATATTATCCACTATGACCAAGTAGGCTTCATCCCAGGTATG